>NW_027309907.1:0-300000 GCF_047496795.1 Chiloscyllium punctatum | reverse complement strand
TATCATTTATTTTCATTGTATGATCACATTAAATTCACTTAAATAATCACAGTACAATTCTCACCTCGATAGATATGTCGAGTGAATGTCAAATTATTCTTATTTCAAGTAAAACCAAATTACATTTTGCTCTGTTTTATTCCAGGAATGATGGAATATGTTGCATTATTATGATAAACAGGAACAGGTGAAGGTGGTGGCTCTCAGACGTGAGGCCTTAAAGCCAAAGAACCAGGTGGTAGTTACAGTGGGGGAGGTATTTAGTGCCCCGCTCTCCTCAGAAGGCAGTGAGGATGGTGACACTGACTGGAACGGGTTAGATGACAAAGCGTCCACGTATGGACAGAGAGACGGCAATGAGTGGGATCACCCATTGCCCTATAAGGTCCAAAAGGCCCTCTCTATGGCACCACTGGGCATCTAAGCTCAACTTGGACAGACAGTAGGGAGCAACAAACGGAACTGACAGAAACCAAACCTGAACCGTTCACCTGCTGAATGACAGAAGTTGGTGAATGAACACCCAGCCTGATAGAGAAATGGTAATAATGGGCCTTATTGGGACAATATCGATGAATTAATTGAGGTACAGTCTCACCGATGATGGTGTCAGGCCAAAACCTTTCAGGCCAAGATTCCCCGACATGTACATCAGAACCTGTCTCTGCAATGAGAGGGTGCAGGTGCGAGCCGATTCCCCCCAGTGGACAGCTGATCAGTGGCTCCAGGCATTTACAGATATTACAGGGACACACTGGGGAGGGGACAGGCTGAATGGGCTAAAATAACCTTGGTGACTCAGGGGCCCAAGGTTAATATCGAGGATCATACAGAGAGGAAGCCTGAGGTGTGTAAGGGCCACGGGGGATTACCAAATCCCAATCTGTGATGATGATATCATTATGTTGTTTTTAAACTGGGACCCCATTTAACTATAATTATAAACATGTGACTCCCAGTGGGTGATCATTCTAACCACCTTCTGAATTGGACCATGAGTGCTGAGACAAGCTCAGAAACACAGGGGAATAGCTGCAGTACAGGGAGGGTAACCAGACTGGCAATTTTACAAGTGAAGCAGTAAAGGACATATTGCCAAGGAACGTAGGCAGAGAGAGGGAGATAGATATTCACATTGTGTGTGTGCATGTGTTCACCTAGGCACATGAATATTCTTTGATGCTGTGTTTGGGAACCAGCAGAGCATAATATTAATACAGGAGCATCTATATCAATAACCAATATGGATTTGCCCCATATCACCTCAATTGCTAAAATGAGAGCAGTCGGAGAGGGAATCGAGGAAGCTGGATGAAATAAACCTCTCCCGACGCAGATCACGGATGTGGCAAAATATATTCAGATATGGGAGTGGGAAACTGAGGAAGGGACCATTCTGGGAGTTGCCAGTTTAGAACAGTTAGGACCAACTATAGATGTAGAGACACAAACTGTAATATGGGAACAACCTGAACAGGCCTGGGACAGGAAGCAAAGGAAAGGCGACATCTGCAGAGTAGTTACCTTGCAGGGAGACTGGAACAGTCAGGGAATCTGGGGAGTTATAGCTGGGACCCAAACAGCAGTGTGGATAACTTAAACAGG
Source organism: Chiloscyllium punctatum (assembly GCF_047496795.1). Classification (NCBI taxonomy): domain Eukaryota; kingdom Metazoa; phylum Chordata; class Chondrichthyes; order Orectolobiformes; family Hemiscylliidae; genus Chiloscyllium; species Chiloscyllium punctatum. The sequence continues at coordinate 298,395 of NW_027309907.1, read as the reverse complement.
AATGTGGGTTATTACCTGTAGATACTGTAAAGATCGAGGGCCCTCTCACACCCCACACAAACAGGATCTCATTAAAGCTGAGGAGGCAGTAATTGTGACAGTAACAGATTGACAGAAGCAGGGAATAGTCAGACGGACAGTATCCCAGACTAACTCACAGAAGCCGGACAGCTCATCCCACCTCACTATTTAGTATACCTCACTCAGTAAATCCGCCACTAAAGAGTTTCCTACATGAGCGAACCACACCACTGTATTTAATGGACTGAAATCGCAACAGTATATAGTCTCAGCCCTTGATATTGTGAATGGGTTCTGGTTCATACCTGTGGACCTGGAATCCCAGAATAAGCTGGTGTTTACTGGCTGAGGAAAACAGTACACCTGGATCCAGTTACCTCAGGGATCCCACAATATTCCACTATATCCCATGGCTGATGGAGTTAGTCACATTGATCTTACCAACACGTCATTACCTCAGTTGGTGAGAAAGAATATATCCAGATATTAAACAGAATATAGGGTCAGGTCAGGCAGGCTGGGCTTAAAATTAACCCACAGAGAGTGGGAAGGTAGGGAGAGATGTACCTGGGACATCACATCAGGGAGATCAAATCAGGAAGGGAGAGGGGACAATCCCAGCGGAACGACAGACCATGATTTTAAAACTATCCACCCCCACAGCGTGAAGGGGGTAAGGCAAACATTAGGATTGTTTAATTACTGTGGGAATTTTGTGGAGAATTCTCCAGAATTGGCAGAATCATCACAAACCCTGACAGAAGCACGGACATGAGCCAGGGGTCAGGGAGTCAACATCTACACACACAGTCAGCATGCCTTTGGTATTGTTCATGACCATGTGCTGGCCTGTGCTCAGTGAGGGTACATCACCCTGTCTGGGGGCCACATAGAGCACGAAGCACAGGTCAGAGAGTTTGTGGGAGCAGTTAACTATCCCAGTGAAGCAGCAATAATGAAGATTAGAGCTCACAGGGAAGTAGAAACCTCACACCAACGGGGCAGTAAGTATGTGGGGAATGCGAGTGAAATACTGACTGAAACAGGGCAGACATTTGGGGAAGTGGCAGTGGCAGTAACTGCAGAAGTGAGTAAAGAAAGTTTAAAGACCTTCGCAGATACAGCCCCACAACAGGAGAATGAGGAATGGGAAAAGGGTGGGGCAGTAATAGGACACGTCAGAGTCTGGATGATCCAGCAGTGCCACTACACTGCATAAGACAAACATTATTAAAAACATATCATGGGCTGGCCCATATTGGGGAGGATAAAATGCAATATCAGATGATCCACTACAATCCTTGCCTGGAACAGGGAGAAATACAGCAAGGTTTTGTCGAAGGTGTGTAGTCTGTTCACAGTGTGAGCCAGGGAAAGCAATCAGGATAAAATGGAGGCAGCAGCAGGGACCCAGGGGCCCATGGGAACAAGTACAGATGGGTTTTACACACACACCCATCCCAATCCCAGGGAAGGAGGTCTTGCTGGGTTTTAATAAATAGGTTTACTCAGTGGGTGGAATCATTCCCCTGCAGATTCTGACCAAGGGACACATGTTACAGGGAACATAGCTAAAGAGCTATGTGCCCTGTTTGATACTGAACAGAAATCCCATCACCATACCACCCCCAGAGCTCTGGGACAGTCGAAGGAATGACGCAGACACTTAAAGCTCGTCTGACTAAGGCTATCTCAGAGACAGTACAGCGATGGGTTAGAGTACTCCCCACCAGCCTAATGAAACTGAGGACAAGCCCAGAAAAGGGGATGGGGCTGTCCCCCTTTGACTTAATAACTGGATGGATGATGCAGATGGCACAGGGTATAGTAGTGGGAGAACCGGAGATGTGTGGTAGTGGGAGGGCTGGAGATGTGCAATGATAAGGTTAGGGTTAAACCATTTGTGAAAGAGCGAATAAAGCAGCTGCATGAGCTGAGAGAATCAGACTGTGAAAGGGAACGCGGAAATATCAGAGCTGACATTCCAAACCCTGGAGTTCAGGTCAGGGGGAATATATTACTGGAACGTATGAAGTAAACACATCAAAATGCTGGACTTATCTGGGGGAGCCAGAGAGGGACCTCTCCCAGCATGTATTAGTAAGGAGCTCTGAATAAACGTTGGTCGTGCTGTTCAACACAGAACCCAAGGCTCCTCTTTGATATTTCTCCCAGCAATAGTTGTGCAGGGGTATGTTGCTGGCTGGAGGCCTATGGCTAGTGCTGTTCCACAAGGATCAGAACTGGGACATCTGTTGTTTGTAATGTATATAAATGAAAAGTTTGAAAATGTAAATGATTTAATTAGCATGATTCGGAGATGCCGGTGTTGGACTGGGGTTTAATTCGCAAGTTTGGAGATGGCGCAAACTGTTGAAGTTGTGAATTGTGAAGAATGATGTCAAAGGATACAGCAAGAAAAAGATGAGTTGGAAAGTTTTGTGGAGAAATTGCAGATATATTTTAATTCAGACAAGTGTGAGGTGATGTGTTTTGGAAGACACAAAGCAAGAGGAATGTAGACAATAAACGGAAGGGCCCTGAGCAGCCCTGATATACAGAGGGATCTTCAGATGCAAGCTGAAAAATCCCTGAAAGTGGTGAAGGTGGTGAATGGCAGGCTTGCTTTCTTCTGTCAGGGGAGTGAATATAAAACTATAATCAGGCCACCTTTGGGGGATTGTGTGCCGTTTTGATCACCACATTATAGGTAAAATGTGAAGGCATTTGGGAAGGTGGAAGCAAGTTTTCCAGGAGGTTTCCTGGATTGGGAGAGGTTGGAAAATCTTGGATTGTTGTCTTTGGAAAGTCAATGGCTGTGGGGTGACACAACTGGCACAGACAGAGTTTGTAAACCATGGTTTACTACAGAAATTGCATCCCTTGTTAAGAAGAAGAAAGAGGCTTATGTGTTGATGAGGCAAAATGGTACAGATGAAGCAATAGAGATTACAGATCAGCTAGGAAGGATTTAAGGAGAGAGTTAAGGAAAGCAAAGGGAGGACACAAGCAGTCTTCAGCAAATAGAACAAAGGATAACCCTGAAATTTCCAATAGGTATGTGAAGAATAAAAGGATGTTTAGGGTAGGAATAGGGCTAATCAAAGACAGAAGTGGGAAGTTTTTATGCTTTTTATGTATTGTTATTTTTATGGGCGGCACGGTGGCACAGTGGTTCGCACTGTTGCCTCACAGCACCAGAGACCCGGGTTCAATTCCCCCCTCAGGCGACTGACTGTGTGGAGTTTGCACATTCTCCCCGTGTCTGCGTGGGTTTCCTACAGGTGCTCCGGTTTCCTCCCACAGTCCAAAAATGTGCAGGTTAGGTGAATTGGCTCTGCTAAATTGCCCGTCGTGGTCGGTGAAGGGGTGAAATGTAGGGGAATGAGTCTGGGTGAGTTGCACTTCAGCGGGGTCGGTGTGGGCTTGTTGGGACGAAGGGCCTGTTTCCACACTGTAAGCAATCTAATCTCAAAGTTGAGTGTGGACACTGCAGAGATCAGAAAAGTGCTAAATGAACATTTCTCATTGGTGCTTACACAGGAAAAGGAGAATATTGTAGAGGACAAAAATGAGGTACGCGATACTAGACTAGAAAGGATTGAGGTTAGTTATGCACAGGTGCTATCAATTCTAGAAGGAGTGAAAGTAGACAAGTCCCCAGGCCGGATGGGGTTTATCTGTGGATTCTCTGCAAAGCTAGGGAAGAGATAGCAGAGCCTTTGGCTTTGGTATTTGAGTCATCATTGTCAATGGGTTTTCGTACCCGAGGACAGGAGGATTGCAAGTGTTGTGTCCTTGTTCAAGAAGGGCAGCAGAGATGACCCAGGTAATTATAGACCAGTGAGCCTTACTTCCATTGTAGGAAATGTTTTGGGAAGGATTATAAGAGATAACAGTTATAATCATCTAACAAGCAACAATTTGATTTCAGATAGTCAACATAGTTTTGTCAAGGGTAGGTCATGTCTCACAAACCTCGTTGAGTTTTTTGAGAAGGTGACCAAGCATTTAGATGAGACTAGGACAGTTGACGTGGTATACATGGACTTCAGTAAAGCTTTTGATAAGGTTCCACATGGTAGGTTGTTAGAGAAAATGCACAGGTATGGAGTTGAGGGTGATTTAGCAGTTTGGATTAGAAACTGTCTTTCTGAAAGAAGGCAGCGAGTGGTGGTTGATGGAAAATATTCAGTCTGGAGCCCAGTTACTTGTGGTGTTCCACAAGGATCTGTTTTGGGACCACTGCTGTTTGTCATTTTTATAAATGACTTAGACGCAGGCATAGGTGGATGGATTAGTAAATTTGCAGACGACACTAAAGTCTGTGAAGTAGTAGACAGTTTGGAAGAATGTTACAGGTTGCGGGGGATTTAGATAAACTGCAGAATTGGGCTGAGAGGTGCAAGTGGAGTTCAATGCAGCTAAATGTGAGGTGATGCACTTTGGGAGGAATAACAGGAAGGCAGAGTACTGGGTCATTGGAAAAATTCTTGGTAGTGTGGGTGTGCAGAGGGATCTTGGTGTCCATGTACATAGATCCCTGAAAGTTGCCACCTAGATTGATAGTACTGTTAAGGCGGCATACGGCGTGTTAGGTTTCATTGGGAGAGGGATTGAGTTCTGGAACCACAATATCATGCTGCAACTATACAAAATGCTGGTGCGGCCACAGTTTTAATATTGTGTACAGTTCTGGTCGCCCCATTACAAAAAGGATGTGGAAGCATTGGAAAAGGTGCAGAGGAGATTTATCAGGATGGTACCTGGTGTGGAGGGAATGTCTTAAGAGGAAAGGCTGAGAGACATGGATCTGTTCTCATTGGAAAGAAGGCGGCTAACGGGGGATTTGGTAGAGACATGCAAGATGATCAGAGGATTAGATATGGTAGACAGTGAAAGTCTTTTTCTTAGGATGATGACGACAGCTTGTATGAGAGGGCATAACTACAAATTGAGGGGTGATAGATTTAAGTCAGAGACAAATTCTTTACACAAAGAGAATAGTAAGTGTGTGGAATGCCCTACCTGCTAAGGTAGTCAACTCAACCACATTAGGGAGATTTAAACAATCCTCAGATAAGCTCATGGATGATTTTAGGATAGTGTAGGGGGACGAGTTGAGAAAATTCCACAGGTCGGCGCAACATTGAGGGCCGAAGGGACTGTTCTGCACTGTATTGTTCTATGTTCTATGTTGTATAATCTGAATCTTTTTCCAAGGTAGAAATGACAAATTCTAGAGGCCATAGATTTCAGGGGACAGGGGGAAATTTAAAGAAAATAAAAACCGGGAGAACAGCAGATGCTGTAAATCAGAAACAAAAACAGAAGTGTCTGGAAATGCTCAACAAGTCTGGAAGCATCTGTAAAGAGAAATCAGAGGTCACATTTCTGAAGAAGGACCCGAAACATTAACGGATTTTTATTTTCACAGATGCTGCAAGACCTGCTGAGCATTTCCAACAACATGTGAAAGTTTAAAGGGAGTTATATCAGGCAAGTCTCGTATGCAAAAGGTGATAGATGACTGGAAATGTACTTTCCTGGGAGGTGGTAAATGCAGAAACAATCACAATGCTTAAGAGGCATTTGGGCAGGCACATAAGCGGACAGGGGTTGGCAGGGATATGGATCATGTCCAGGCCGGTGGAATTAGTTTTGAATGGCATCATGGTCTGCACAGACATAATGAGCTAATTATTCAGATGCTGTACTTTTCTGTTTTCCAGGGGGTACTGTGCATGGAGCGAGAGGTAATATTTTTTTCTAACACACAGTGAGTTGATACATTTTGAGAGAAGCAATGTAGAAAGGAAATATATATTTGGATAGCACAGACACGAAGAGTAGAGACTGAGGGAAGCGGGGGAATGTGTACAATTCTTTAAATGAGAGAAAACATAATCAGAGTGTTTTGATCAAAATATATGGGAACCTGGGTTTCATTAATAAAGGGAATGAGAACAAATTCATGGAAACAATTTCATTGACTGATTAGGTCACAATCAATCATTGTATCCAATTCAGGTCAACAAATTCCTGCTCAGGAAGGATCTGAGTGATCTTCAGAGTGTGCAGTACAGACTTACTGGTGTGGTGCACTGATGAAGAAAATGCAGTCACTGGATTGATTTGGAAAAAAGATTGTTATTTTCTTTGAAGAAATCAAGTTGAATATATCTTGATAGATTAAAATGGATAAGATTATAACACACCTAGATAGAGCAGACAATAAAATAAATTGCACTCAATAGGTGATGGCTCAAAATTTAAGATCAAATATAACGTTTTGAGAAAGTGGAAGATTGCAATGTTCCGCTGCCTGTATTGGCTGGAAATATGCAGAACGTGCTGCCTATTATGGTGTTGAAAGTGGAGATGATCAAAGATTAACAAATACGATTATATCAGATCTGAGGGAAATAAACTTTCAGGGTTTTGAGGACAGTTGGAGAATGAGAATAAGGGATTCTGCTGCAGAGAACCAGCTTGAATTTGATGGGCCCCTTTCTGTGCCATAACACTTTTTTTTTGTACTTGCTTACCTTGTTCTGATTATTTGTCTTCAGGGGTTAAATTATCATTAAGGTAAATTTGCTCTGTGTTCATGGTCAGACCAATACAGGTTGTCCCTCCACAGCAGGAGATAATGTTTACTGCTTTATAATTGGTTCTGGGGGAGTCCCCAGGTAGGGTAGCCAGAACCGAAAATCTGCTCCAGGGTGTTTTAACCAGGATTGTGAATATCTTGGAACATCTCTGAACATATAGTGGGCGGCACGGTGGCACAGTGGTTAGCACTGCTGCCCCACAGCGCCAGAGACCCGGGTTCAATTCCCACCTCAGGCGACTGACTGTGTGGAGTTTGCACGTTCTCCCCGTGTCTGCATGGGTTTCCTCCGGGTGCTCCAGTTTCCTCCCACACTCCAAAGATGTGCAGGTCAGGTGAATTGGCCATGCTAAATTGCCCGTAGTGTTAGGTAAGGTGTAGATGTAGGGGTATGGGTGGGTTGCGCTTCGGCGGGGCGGTGTGCACTTGTTGGGCCGAAGGGCCTGTTTCCACACTATAAGTAATCTATTCTATTCTATTCTACAATCTAATCTATTCTAATCTATTCACACCAACACCTGAAATACTTTCCGACTGACTGACTAAATGAAATATGTTCCTTCCACAACATGTTGCTGGCTGGAGTTCTATGGTCAGTGTTGTTCCACAAGGATCAGAATTGGAACATCAATTGTCTGCAACATACATCAATGCTTAGCATGGAAATGTAAACGATTTGATTAGCAGGTTTATAGATGGAAGAAATTGATGAAGTTGTGAATCGTGAAGAATGTTGTCAAAGGATACAGCAAGAAAGAGATCGGTTGGAAAACCTGTACGGAGATAGATTTTAATCCAGACAAGTGTGAGGTGATGTATTTTGTGAGGCTCATTGCAAGAGGAATGTATTCACTAAACTGAAGGGCTCTCAGCAGCATTGATGTACACAGGGATCTCCAGGGGCAAGTTCACAGCTCCCTGAAAGTGGTGAAGGAGGTGGATGGCATACTTGCCTTCTTGTGTCAGGGACTGAATATAAAACTGTCATTAGGCAACCTTTGGAGTATTGTGTGCTGTTTTGATCACCACATAAAAAGGAGGATGTTGAGGCTTTGGACAGCGTGAAAACAGGTTTACCAGGATGTTGCCTGGATTGGGAGAGGTTGGAAAGACTTGGATTTTTGCGTTGGGAAAGTCAGTGGCTATGGGTGATCCGAAAGGCTCAGACAGAGTGAATCATCTGAATCTTTTCCCAAGGTGAAAACGGCAAATTCTACAGGCCAGAGTTTTAAGGGGAGTGGGGGCAAGTTTAAAGGAAATGAAAACTGAACCAACTGCAGATGCTGTAAACCAGAAACAAAAACATTTTTCTGGAAAAGTTCAGCAGGTCTAGCAGCTTCTATGAAGATAAATTAAAGTCAACGTTTCTGAGGAGGGGTGACCAGACCCGAAATATTAACTGATTTTTCTTCACAGATGCTGCATGATCTGCTGAGCATTTCCAACAACAGCTGAGCAAGCTTAAAGGGAGTTGTGTCAGACAAGTTTCTTATGCAGAAGCTGGTAAGTGACAAGAATGTACTTTCCTGAGAGATGGGAAAAGCAGAAACAATCAGAATATTTAAGAGGCATTTGGACAGACAGATAAGCAGGCATGGATTTGCAGGGATATGGACAGGCAGATGGAATTAGTTTGGAATGGCATAATGGACCGCACAGACACGGTGGGCCAATTATTCCGGTGCTGTCCTGTTCTGTTTTCTAGCGGGTAGAATGTGTGGAGCGAGAGATAATATTTTGAGTGGAATATGTCTCTTCTTTAGAACACACAGTAAGTTGATACATTTTGAGAGAAGCAATGTAGAAAGGGAATATATATTTGAATGGCACAGACACAGAGAGCAGGACAGCAGGAATGGGGGACAATGTGTACCAATCCTTAAAGGAGAGAAAACATTATGTATTTTGGGTAAAACAAATGGGATGCTGGGCTTCATTAATGGAGGAATGATAACAAACTCACGGAAAAGATTCTGACCCTTGACAAAGCTTGAGTTAGGTCACAGTCAATCATTGCATTCAATTCTGGTCAACAGATTCCTGGTCAGAATAAGGAAGTTAAAATACCATAGAGGGACCAGTTCCATACCTTTTGCTTCTCTTTCAGGACACCGTGGGGTCTCAAGGGTTAAACATTACCTTGCAAAAGGCCTTATTTGATCAACTGAAGGCCTGTACTCTTAGAATAGATTAGATTAGATTACTTACAGTGTGGAAACAGGCCCTCCGGCCCAACAAGTCCACACCGCCCCGCCGAAGCGTAACCCACCCATACCCCTACATCTACATCTACATCTACATCTACATGTACCCCTTACCTAACACTATGGGCAATTTAGCATGGCCAATTCACCTGGCCTGCACATCTTTGGACTGTGGGAGGAAACCGGAGCACCCGGAGGAAACCCACGCAGACACGGGGAGAACGTGCAAACTCCACACAGTCAGTCGCCTGAGGCGGGAAATGAACCCGGGTCTCCAGCGCTGCGAGGCAGCAGTGCTAACCACTGTGCCACCGTGCCGCCCACTAATACAGACAGAACACCACAGAATGGTGGAGGCTGACAGTATCTCAAAATAGAACCTCTTGCAGCCAGACATGTGGATTGCCCCATAATCCCAGACAGAGGAATTTGCCCTTTCCAGACGAGACTGGTAGCCCTGGGCACAACTCTGTTAAACTGCCTCCCACTCCCATTGTCTTACCTCCCCTCCATATTAGCATAGGTAAGTGATTCCCTTATTTACTGAAGGAAGACCCATTCTGCCTTAATCTCCTCCCATCAACACATAATCATGAACAATACGATCATCAGTTTCTGTAATCCATCACACGTTATCACAGGACATCGCCATTCATCAAGTTTTGTAAGGTCATAATTACCTACTTTAAACTATGTAATGACAATCGTCCATGTGACTGATATGCCTTTGTCTAATTCCTATTAAATATACTGTCTCTGTGGGTAAGGCAGAGATTTGTGAAGAAGAGTGTCTACAAGTAGACACGACACTCAGCTACTTTAGAGACATTTTGAAACTCTCGCCGGCTGTCCAATAATAAAGTTACTGCTGTTGTGCAGAAAACTTGCATCGTCTGGATTTGTGGAACAAAATAGGCATCAACAATGAAGGATATGAGTGATCTTCAGAGTGTGGAGTACAGACTTACTGGAGTGGCTCACTGATGAAGAAAATGCAGTCACTGGATTGATTTGAAAAAATTGCGATTTTCTTTGAAGTGAAAAAGTTGGATATATTTTTGATAAAGCTGTATAAGATTATAACAGACCTAGATACAACAGACAAAAATATCTGCATTCGATAGGTGATGACACAAGAGTTAAGGTCAGATGTAAGGTTTTGAGACAGTGGGAGATGAGCAAGTGTTTCTGCTGACTGTATTGGCTGGAAATATGCAGAACATGTTGCCTATTATGGTGGTGCAAGTAGAGAAGATCAATGATTGATAAAAACAATTAGATCAGTTCTGAGGGAAATAAACTTGCAGAGTTTGGGGTACATATGGGGAATGAGAATATGGGATTCTGCTACAGAGAGCCAGCTTGGATTTGATGGGCCTCTTTCTGTGCTATAATGCATTTTATTTGGACTTACTTAACTTGTTCTGGTCACCGATTAAATTGTCATTTAGGTAAATCTGCTCAGTGTTCCTACTCAGACCAATACAGGCTGTCCCTCCACAGCAGGAGATAATGTTTACTGCTTTATACTGGGTCTTTGGGGGGGGGGGGGGGGGGTGGTGGTGGGGGTCATCTAACGGTGTGTGTGACCGTCTGTCAGCATTTATCTGAAATGGCACAACCCCAGTGCAGCCACACTAGGGACAGACCCTGGAAATGTGGGGAATGCCAGAAGGGAATTCTTTACCCATCCCACCTGGAAACTGGCCAAACCAGTCAGACTGGGGAGAAGCTGTTCACCTGCTCTGTGTGTGTGGGGGAAGGGATTCACTCAGGCATCCTAACCTGCTGAGACACCAGTCAATTTACTGATATCCACAGTTGAAGGATTTTTTTCTCTTTTTCACGCCAAGTAATGAACAATGGTTTTGGCAGCTCATAAAGTTGTGCACATTGAGATCTTAGCTTTGGAAATGTTAACATTGTTGAACATGTACAGATTCACACTGGGTACAGATTTTTATTTTCCTTTATTCATTTTTTTTTATTTCAAAAATATACTTTATTCATAAAAAGATTTGATGGTCTGTACATTGGATCATGCCATACATATGTCCATATTTACAAACACAGATTCGACTTTATCCTTGTCCTTTACAATCCTGTGGATTTTTCAATCTTGTACATATATTTGGCTGAGGCATCAGCAGAGCCCAAAAAAAAAACCATCTGTATGGGCCCCCTGTTCTTCTTTAGGCAGGCCGATCTTACACGGTGGTCTTTCCCCACCGCGCCTTGGCGGCAGCTGCCCCAAGCTTCAGCGCGTCCCTCAACACGTAGTCTTGGACCTTGGAATGTGCCAGTCTGCAACACTCGGTCGGGGTCAACTCCTTCAGCTGGAAGATCAACAGGTTTCGGACCGCCCAGAGAGCGTCCTTCACCGAGTTGATGATCCTCCAGGCGCAGTTAATGTTCGTCTCGGTGTGAGTCCCGGGGAACAGGCCGTAGAGCACGGAGTCCCGCGTCACGGCGCTGCTCGGGACGAACCTCGACAAGCACCACTGCATTCCTCTCCAGACTTCCTCTGCATAGGCACATTCCAGAAGGAGGTGTGTGACAGTCTCGTCCCCCCCGCAGCCACTTCGAGGGCAGCGTGCGGTGCGGCAGAGAGTCCGGGCGTGCATAAAGGATCTCACAGGCAGAGCCCTTCTCACCACCAGCCAAGCCACTTTTTTTTATTCATTCACAGGATGAGGGTGTCGCTGGACCGGCAGCATTTACTGCCCATCCCTAATTGTCCAGAGGGCAGGTAAGAGTCAACCACATTACTGTGAGTCAGAGGTCACAATGTTGGCCAGACCAGGTAAGGATGGCAGCTTCCTTCCTGAAAGGGCATTACTGAACCAGATGGGTTTTTCTGACAATCGATTAATGGTCATCATTAGACTCTAATTTCACAAGTTTTTTTTATGGAATTCAAATTCCCCCATCTGCTGCAATAGGCTTTGAACCCAGGTCTCCAGAACACTATCTGGGGTTTTAGATTAACTGTCTCACGACAATACCATGAGACCAATACTTCCCCACATCGCTGTCCATCTGCACAGAGTGAACAGTGATTTTCTGGTTCATCAGAACTGGGTAATCACATATATGTTTGCTCAATGATTGCAGGAGTTGGATGTTGATTGGCTATTGACATCCATCTCTGAACCATGTATTCTGGGGTTTGTTTCTGGGGATGATTGGAAGCATCATCAGTCTTCTTATCTTTTGGGGATAAAAATAGTTTCAATTAGCTTTCTGCTAAATGCATGGCAATCAATTCTATCTCACAACTCTCAGGCGGATTAGTTTCTTTTGAAGGGCTCTCCATCTCCCCAACCTCCTTCATCCTCACCTCCAACAATAAAATAATCTCACAGTCTCTTTGTGACTATGAATGAGACAATCTGATCAGCTGCTTCTTCCACAACTCCTATGTCAAGTTGGATCTTAAACTCCCCTTGCTGCAGTTGTGGTCCTGCATCATTGTACAGTGTTTCTTGTATTTCATGTCTTGGCCTATCAGGGTTCATGATACTGCATGTATTATATGGGGCCAACAGTGTAAGAGCTTAGCTCATTCCTTCCAAGAACTGCAGTAGAATTGTACTCCAACAAATCTGATTTAATCAGGGCCCCGCATATTCCCCAACTTGCCTCTTACCATCAAACCAGAGTATCAGTCCTCATTCAACTGAGAGAATTCAGGAAGGCATGTCGGTAAAAGCAGCATGAATACCTAAAAATGAGGTGTTAACCTGATGAAGTTCCCAAAGAGGACTACTTGTGTGCCTAACAGCATAAGCAGCAAGTGATAGACAGAGTGAAGCAATCCGGGAAACAACAGAACAGATCTAAGATTTGCAGTCCAACCAATTCCAGTTGTGAATGAAGTCAGAGCACAGCTGGAGTTCTGAGGACAGTTCTCTTCAAGATATTAATCAACAAGAATGTCAGACTGGATTAATTATCATAAAACTCAAGTCCGTTTGATATTCATATATTTACAATCAGTGTTCAATTCACCAAATGTAGCTGAAGGTAAAGATAATCTTCAAGTAATTGTCACAGTGGAGACATCTGAATACTTGGTCAGCAACTTAAAGCCTGTTGTGTTTAGATAGTAATAATTTTAAAGAGATTTTAAAAAGTAACGTGACTTGAGTATAATGGAAGAAGGTGACTGGTGGGTGGCTGATAATGTTGTTTTAATCTGAAGTTAATTTAGGATTAGTTAACAAATAAACACATGGTAGGGAATCCCAGCCCCATGGAGTGCACATCCAGTTCCAAGTGGGAAAACCAGGACACGTCTTGTGTGAGCGACAACCACAAGAACACGGAGGTGACATGGGAAATATCAGCAACACTCATTTGACTGCAGTTAATGTACTGCACACACTTCTGATCCCCTTATTCCAGGGTTACTGTGATCACACCAGAGAGGATACAGAGGAAATTGATCAGAATGTTTCTACAATTGGAGAATTTCTGCTCTGAGGAAAGGTTGGATAGGCTGGGGATGATTTCCGAGGAGGATGACTTGAGATTTAATTGAAGTGATAAAATGCGGAGGAATCCAGATCGAGTGGATAGGAAGGAGCTATTCATTAACTGAGAGGTCAGAAACTGGAAGATTTAGATTGAAACAAATTCCCAGAAAGAAGGGGAGGGAAGAATTCATTTCACTCGGAGATGGTGGGGAGCAGGAACTCATTGATGGGGTGGCAGAGGCAGTAACCAGCATTACATTAGAATAAAAGGTCATGGATATAACTGAGATGCTGGAACATGCAGGGCCGTGGATTAAAGTCTGCAGAATGGGATCATTGTGATTTATTTAACATTTCTCCAGAATATTAAACTCAAGTCCAATTTGAGAATTTATGAACATCATCCGACCTGAATTCCAAATGTCAGAATAAATTTATCAGAAAGTTACAGCACAGATCAAGGCCACTTGGCCTATCCTGCATGTGTTGGCTGTAATAGAATGACCCAGGCTTTACAGCGTTCTGTACTCACCAATGAGAGCAACAATTTCAGACTGCATACTCTGCCCTCTATGTTGTTATAATCTGCTTTTTCAATGTATTTCTTTGACAGCTGCTCACCTTGTTTCCTGGTTTCTTTCCAAGCCCTAACTCCGTTCCCCATGGCCTTGAGGGACTACCATTTCTGTAATTTAGTCTCTCCTGTCTTCTCCCGTGTGAAAGACTGTCTTTTTGTCTTTGTCTCCCTCCCACCTTGCTCACAACTTGTTTCAGTTCTGATGGTTCCCAGACCTCTGTGACTTCACTGCGCCCCCTGGGTCAGTGGCACGAGTTTTGAATTCTCTTCCTCATGAGATAATCGGAAATTTTTCTGGCTGCAGTTTCCCCTAGATTTTATTTTGAAAAAAAAGAGGATTTGCGTCAGAGTCAAGTATTTCTGAGCCTTCATCCACAATCCTGAGCAATCCTTAGACATAATATGTGACCCTCCCACAGATGTGCAGGTTTGATGGATTGGCCGTGCTAACATGGCCAGTAGTGTGTAGGTTAGGTGGGTTGAGTTAGCCATGCTAAATGTGGGGTTATGGAGGTAGGGTAGGACAGCAAGTCATTGCAGACTCGATGGACCAAATAGTCTCTTTGTGCGCCTAAGGGATTCTGTAATTCTAACTAGTTGTGATTGTTGTCACATTTTCCTAAGTCCAGGTTCATTCAACTCAGGTACACATGCTGCCTTTTGTGTTTCTGTGGGTGCTCACTCAATCCTTTCCTTCAGTTTTACATCAATTTCATACTGTATGTGAGGGTGGGAATGAATGTGTAAATATAAATACTCCAACCTAAACCCCTCACAAGTCAGGAACTGTTTCTGGTACTAGTATCACGCACAACAGGAAAATAAAGGTTCAGTCACAAATCTGACAGAAACACAGAGGTTATAATCACCAGGAAAGACTTAACAGTTTAAAACTCTTTTCTTATGAAAAGAGGAGGCTGAGAGACAACCTGGGACAAGTAGGAAGCTTTGTGTCTGTGTTTTCAGAGATTTGAGGTTGAAATCATTGGGTTGGAAGCATGTTTCATTGCCCCGGGTCATCAAAGGTGCTATCTAAATGTGCTATCTAAATGTGCATCTTTCTTTCTGCCTATCTGTCTGAGTCAACAATCAGATGAATATGTCATTGTCTGAGTGTTTTCCCAAATCCCTGATTGAATCTGCCTCCCCCCACAATCTCAGGTGCCAGCTGCCTCTAGTCCACCCACATGGGCATGTTGAAGAGCATGACAGGAGAATGGATTGAAACAGAGAGTTCAATGCCAGAATTAAATAGGAAGAAGGAAATAAACGGGAATTTTGGATCCCACGGGATACAGACTCCAGGATTAGTCCTTGTGGGCATTCCCACAGTAACACGAGACAGCACTCCATGATGAGAGTGAAATCAGAATGGCAGTGGAGGGAGCCACTGAACATGAGCAGGTTTCGTTCAAACACAGGAGGTTTGTTCAGTCAGTAACAGTGTGTTAGACATGGAGGTGAAGTGAGCAGTGAGGGGAAATGTTACCACAAGCTGCAGATGGATAACTTTCATTGGAACAGGAGGCGGCTATTCAGCCCTTCAACCCTGCTCTGCCATTCAATAGATCATGGCTGATTTGTGGCTTAAGTTGCAATGTTCAAAACTCTCCAAACTCATCAATAAACTCCTCTGCAACAGACAAGATCAATATTCAAACACGAAACATCTGCAAATGCTGGGAAATCAGGAACAAAAACAGAAATTGCTGGAAAAAGTCAGCAGATCTGGCGGCATCTGTGGAAAGTGAAACTTTGGGTCCAGTGACCGGTCAGGTGACAACCTGCAGCTGACCATTCTGCCTTTTCTGTAACACTCTCTGGGACAGGTTCTGGTGCGAGGGGAATGAGACTGTCAATAACAACGGAGAAAACAGGAGGACGTGCTCAATCAGAATAAAACACATTTTGGTCTTTCACTTTTAATTCAACTGCAAACATTATTCATTATCATTTCGGAAATAAGATAATAGGCCAGAAATCATCTCTTCATGTCATTGGGTCTGAGAAACTGTTAATTCTGACCTGATCCAGCCTACATGTGAATCTAGACACTGAATAACATGGTTGAATCTGAACCATCTCCTGGGCAGTTAAAATGGATGACAAATGATGCCGTGATCCCATGAACAAACAAAACAAACCCAATCGCTGTGGTTACTTGTGAACTCACTGGTGTTATTAGAATAGGACGAATGGGAAGGTTTATGGGGTAAAGGGAGAAGAATGGCATTCAGTGAGGTGATCCTTTGGAGAGCTGATGAGCCAATCAGCCTCCTTTTGCACAGTAACAATCCAGTGAATATTTCATTCTGAGCCCTCTAAGGAAATACAGAGCAGGGTTTGTAAAGAAGTCAGATTGAATGAGTGTCTCTGTGAGCACAGTGGTTAGCACTGTTGCCTCACAGCTCCAGAGACCCGGGTTCAATTCCTGCCTCAGGCGACTGTCTGTGTGGAGTTTGCACGTTCTCCCCGTGTCTGCGTGGGTTTCCTCCGGGTGCTCCGGTTTCCTCCCACAGTCCAAAGATGTGCAGGTCAGGTGAATAGGCTATGCTGAATTGCCCGTAGTGTTAGGTAAGGGGTAGATGTAGATGTAGATGTAGATGTAGGGGTATGGGTGGGTTACGCTTCGGCGGGGCGGTGTGGACTTGTTGGGCCGAAGGGCCTGTTTCCACACTGTAAGTAATCTAATAATCTAAAAACAAGTGAGACACAGGTACAGAGAGGTTTTGGGATGGATTAAATTATATTTTAAACATTTGCATAGTCATCAACTTTACAGCAGTTAAAACTGGGAGTGTAATTAGAGCAGCAAATAAATCTTATACATTTATGCAGCTAAAGGGGATGCTGGGTAAAGATACCGTAGTTAGTGCTTATTTTATTTCAGACACACCAGCCAGAGAGCACATCCTTCCTGTATCTATCCTCTTGAAGAGCTCTTGAAGATTTTTGTTCCGTTGAAGTGTTTCATGTTTAGATACTCCAGAGAAGACAGCTTCAAGCTCCTCAATCTCTCCTGCCAGGGAAATGCTGCTGTTAGAATTCAATTCACTGGTGCATGTTACTGGCTGCTTCATGGACTGGAACTGGAACTGACAATTGAGACTGAAAGGTTACTGTATAAAATATCTTCAATGGTATTGCCAGAAGTGAGTGGTTTTTGGAAAATGACCTTGGCTTACAGGCATTGAGTGTCAGAGCACTTCCTGTTGTGGGGCATCCTGTTTAGACTCAATCTATTGATAACTATTAGAACTGACTTGCACTGGCTCCGTCAAAGTGGTCAGAGCATTATGGCTGTCATCGAAGCTGGTAACAAACTTCTCATGGGTTAAAAATCGTAAATGATAGAGTAGGTACGAGGTCTGATGGCACTGTTGGAGTATTGATGTTGTTGTTAATCACATTAACTCGGCTGGAGTTGACTGAATTTATATTGTCTCTTTCTGAATCTCAGGATGTCTCTCTGGGCAAGAAGTCTCCAATAAACAGCAATGTGACAATGCACAGGGATCATCTGTTTTGATTTAGATTGGGTTTATAGCACTGCTGCTTCACAGCACCAGGTACAAAGTTGGAGTCCAGCCTTGGTCAACAGTCTGTGTGGAGTTCCCACATTCTCCCAGGATAGTGTGGGCCCCTCCAGGTGCTCTGGTTTCCTCCCACAGTTCAAAGATTTGTAGGTTAGGTGGATCAGTTGTGTGAAATTGTTCACAGTGTCCATGATTGTGCAGACTCAGTGGATCAGTCATGGGAAATGCAGTGTTACAAGGATGGAGTGCTCCAGGTGGGATGCTCTTTGGATGGTTGGTGGGGTTTGATGGGCCAATTCTCTCCTGCCACACTGTTGGGATTCTATTCTATGATTGAGGATAAAGCAGGGTGTCCTTGGAGAATGCATACAAATTGCCAAAGAACAAGGAGATTAGAAAAACTTTAAAGATCAACAGAAAGCGAGATGGGATTGGGGGAGAAAAGTGATGAGTAGCTATCCCCAGGGCCAGAATAGCAGTTTACACTGCTAGAGGGGAACCTATTGTGTGGGAACATCCGGCCTCTGTAATTGTTGAAGCACTTAACTGTTATCATAGAGATAATCCTGATCAAGTTAAAAATCACAGCACACTCCAAAAGCTTGTACTTCCAAATAAACCTGTTGGATTATACCCTGGTGTTGTGGGGTTTTTAACTTTGTCCATCCCACCCCCACCACCGGCTCCTCCACATCAGAATCCTGACAGACAGCCCCACTGAAACTGAAGCACCTGTCAGATACTTGAGGGAGTCACAGGGGTGTGGGGGAGGGGTGTGTGGTTTAACCACAAAGTGCTGAACTGAACTCGACTTTCTAACTGCCGTTGCCATGGAGATAATACTGAGAGACAGTCTCTATTCTGTATGATGTGGGAGCTGGCTGATCCCATTGTGAATGGCAGTGACCACATCTGCAGCAAGTGTTGGCTGCTGGAAGAACTCCGGCTCAGAGTTGATGATCTGGAATCTGAGCTTCAAACACTGCGGCACATCCGGGATGGGGAAGAGTTACCTGGACGCTTTGTTTCAGGAGGCAGTCACACCTGGGAGATTAAGTAATTCACATTCAGCTCGTGATCAGGCTCATCAGAGTGTGACTGTAAGTGAGGCAGGTAGGGGGAACCTGAGTTCAGGAGTGCAGGAGCCTCAGCCCTTGACCTTCTCCAACAGGTACAAAATTCTTGCTCCCTGTTCGGATGAGCCAACTGACCAAAGCATCATGGTGCAGAAGGCCATTCAAGAGGGGGGAGTTAATAGACAAGTAGTGGTTATAGGGGATTCTATAATTAGGGGGACAGATAGGATCCTTTGCAAGCCAAATCAGGAGTCTCGCATGGTGTGTTGCCTGCCCTGTCCCCGACCGGCTTGAAAGGATATTGCAGCGGGAGGGGGAGGATCCAGTTGTTGTGGTCCACGTTGGTACTAACAACATAGGCAAGACTAGGGTGGAGGACCTGTTTGGGGATTACGAGGCACTAGGCAGGAAATTGAAGCGCAGGTCCTCAAGGGTCATAATCTCCGGATTACTGCCCGAGCCACGTGCCAATTGGCATAGGGACAAGAAAATTAGGCAAGTACACACGTGGCTAAGGGATTGGTGTGGGAAAGAGGGATTCCACTTCATGGGGCATTGGCATCAGTTTTGGAACAGTGGGGATCTGTACCGTTGGGACGGTGTCCACCTGAACCGATCAGGTACCAACGTTCTAGCGAAGAGGATAAATAGGGTGGTCAGTAGGACTTTAAACTTCTGAGTTGGGGGGAGGAGGGAAAGGAAAGTGAAAGCAACAGGGAGTATGGCGTTAAATGGAAAGACAAGCAGCAGGATAGCATGTGTCCAGGCGGATTTAAAATTGAGGCAGACTGGGAATGCAGAAAAAAGCAAGGATAACTTAGGACATCATATGACTTCCAATATCTCTAATGATCAGAAAGTTAGCATTAAGGCGCTTTACCCGAATGCGCGTAGCATTCATAACAAAGCAAATGAACTAATGGCACAGATCATAGTGAATGATTATGATGTGGTAGGCATCACAGAGACTTGGTTACAGGGGGGTCAGGACTGGCAGTTAAACCTCCAAGGATTTTCAACTTATCAAAAAGACAGGGAGGTCGGCAGAGGGGGTGGTAGTTGCCTTGTTAGTTAAGAACAATATTAAATCTATGGCACTGAATGACATAGCGTCAGATGATGTGGAGTCTGTGTGGGTGGAATTGAGGAACCACAAAGGCAAAAAAACCATAATTGGAGTTGTGTACAGACCTCCTAACAGTGGTCAGGAGCAGGCACGCAACATGTACCGGGAAATAGAGAAGGCATGTCAGAAAGGCAAGGTCACAGTGATCATGGGAGACTTCAATATGCAGGTGGACTGGGTAAATAATGTTGCCAGTGGATCCAAAGAAAGGGAATTAATGGAATGCTTACAGGATGGCTTTTTGGAACAGCTTGTCATGGAGCCCACAAGGGAGCAGGCTATTCTGGACCTAGTGCTTTGCAATGAACCAGACTTTATAAAAGATCATAAAGTAAGGGAACCCTGAGGAAGCAGCGATCATAATATGGTAGAGTTCAGTCTGGAGTTTGAAAGAAAGAAGGCAAAATTGGATGTAATGGTGTTACAGTTAAATAAAGGTAATTATGAGGGCATGAGAGAGGAACTGACAAAAATAGACTGGAAGCAGAGGCTTGCGGGGAAGTCAGTAGAGCAAAAATGGCAGGAGTTTGTGGGTATAATTAAGGACACTGTACAGAGGTTCATCACCAAGAAAAGAAAGATTATCCAGGGAGGGATGAGACAGCCATGGCTGACAAAGGAAGTCAGGAAATGTATTAAAGAAAAAGAGAGATCCTATAAAGTGGCCAAGAGCAGTGGGAAATCAGAAGATTGGGAAGGCTACAAAAACAAACAGAGGATAACAAAGAGCGTAATAAGAAATGAGAGGATCAAATATGAAGGTAGGCTAGCCAGTAATATTAGAAACGACAGTAAAAGTTTCTTTCAATACATAAGAAACAAACGACAGACAAAAGTAGACATTGGGCTACTTCAAACTGATGCTGGAAGCCTAGTGATGGAGATAAGGAAATAGCAGGAGAACGTAACAAGTACTTTGCGTCAGTTTTCACAGTGGAAGACAGGAGTAAAATCCCAACAATTAAAGGGAGTCAGGAGGCGGAGTTGAGTAGGTTGTCATTACAAAAGAGATAGTGCTAGAAAAGCTAAAAAGTCTTAAAATTGATAAATCTCCTGGCCCCGATGGGATACATCCTAGAGTTCTGAGAGAGGTGGCTGAGGAAATAGCGGAGGCATTGGTTGAGATCTTTCAAGAGTCACTGGAGTCACGGAAAGTCCCGGATGATTGGAAGATCGCGGTTGTAACCCCATTGTTCAAGAAAGGATCAAGAAAAAAGATGGAAAATTATAGGCCAATTAGCCTAACCTCGGTTGTTGGTAAAATTCTAGAATCCATCATTAAGGATGAGGTTTCTAAATTCTTAGAAGAGCAGAGTCTGATTAAAACAAGTCAACATGGATTTACTAAGGGGAGGTCATGCCTGACAAACCTGTTGGTATTCTTTGAAGAGGTGACAAGCAGGTTAGACCAGGGAAACCCAGTGGATGTGGTCTATCTAGACTTCCAAAAGGCCTTTGATCAGGTGCCACACGGGAGGCTGCTGAGCAAGGTGAGGGCCCATGGTGTTCGAGGTGAGCGACTGGGATGGATTGAGGATTGGCTGTCTGACAGAAGGCAGAGAGTTGGGATAAAAGGTTCTTTTTCAGAATGGCAGCCGGTGACGAGCGGTGTCCCGCAGGGTTCAGTGTTGGGGCCACAGCTGTTTGCATTATATATTAATGATCTGGATGAAGGGACTGGGGGCATTCTAGCGAAGTTTGCCGATGATACGAAGATAGGTGGACAGGCAGGTAGTACTGAGGAAGTGGGGAGGCTGCAAAAGGATCGAGACAGTTTGGGAGAGTGGTCCAGGAAATGGCTGATGGAATTCAACGTGAACAAATGCGAGATCTTGCACTTTGGCAAAAAGAATAAAAGCACAGACTACTTTCTAAACGGTGAGAAAATTCGTAAAGCCAAAGTACAAAGGGATCTGGGAGTGCTAGTCGAGGATTCTCTAAAGGTCAACATGCAGGTTGAGTCCGTGATTAAGAAAGCGAATGCAATGTTGTCACTTATCTCAAGACGGTTGGAATATAAAAGCACCGTTGTGCTACTGAGACTTTATAAAGCTCTGGTTAGGCCCCATTTGGAGTACTGTGTCCAGTTTTGGTCCCCACACCTCAGGAAGGACAAACTGGCACTGGAACGTGTCCAGCAGAGATTCACACGGATGATCCCTGGAGTGGTAGGTCTAACATATGAGGAACGGCTGAGGATCTTGGGATTGTATTCATTGGTGTTTAGAAGATTAATGGGAGACTTAATAGAGACGTACAAAATAATACATGGCTTGGAAAGGGTGGATGCTAGGAAATTGTTTCCGTTAGGTGAGGAGACTAGGACCCGTGGACACAGCCTTAGAATTAGAGGGGGTAACTTCAGAACAGAAATGTGGAGACATTTCTTCAGCTTCAGAGTGGTGGGCCTGTGGAATTCATTGCCACAGAGTGCAGTGGAGGCTGGGACGCTAAATGTCTTCAAGGCCGAGATTGATCGATTCTTGTTGTCTTGGGGAATTAAGGGCTACGGGTAGAATGCGGGTAAGTGGAGTTGAAGTGCCCAGCAGCCATGATTGAATGGCGGAGTGGACTCGATGGGCCGAATGGCCTTACTTCCACTCCTATGTCTTATGGTCTCAGTACTTTTGCAGTCACACTGAGATTTGAAATATTCACCCACGGACAGAATACACACCTTTCCTTCCAGATGAAAAGGCCAATGATATTCAGATCGGCACGGATCAAGTAACTATCAGATCTGAACATGAAGTTCCATTTGAATTTCTCATCCGCAAATCCACCCTTTCAGTACCATACAACAGAGCACACAAGTTACCACTGTTAATACAGGATGGAAATTCATAAGACAATTGTAGTATTAAACTGTAGTTTCCTTGTTCCCCCAAAGCTTTAAACCTCAGTCTCACAATTTCTCTCTTCTGTGAACTGAAATCCAAACCAATCCCCCCACTCCTTTCCTCCATACCCAGTTCTCACACTCTCTCTTCGAATTCAGTTTCCTAGCTCCTGATGAGAACCATCCTGCATACACTGCTTCCTGCACACTCTGGCCAAGACCCATCTGACTAAAATGAGCCAAATTAGAATTCTAATTGCAGGCCCATCCTTGTCCCTTTCCATAACAACCCTGAATCTTCACAAAAGAGTTCTGATAACTCTCTGCAAAACACTGCACCACTGACAGTCTGATCACATGTCAGGGTAGCAAGAGAAGGGTCATTCCTCTGGGTCCTGCTCCCAGAGGGATGAAGCTGCTAATGATAGATTAATCCCTCACACCCACAGCCTCCTTCCCAGGCACTGACCTATACTGCACATAGTCCCATAATTGGCCAGCACTGCACCCATGTACTTGTCTCCCCTCCTACAGCACGTGCTCCAGATCGTACAGGAGTCTGGGTGATTGACAGCAGCTGCTGCCCAATACATCAGAATCCCTACAGTATGGAAACAGGCCCTTCGGCCAAACAAGACCATACCGACCCTGCAAATAGTAACTTACACAGACCCATTCCCCCTAACTAATGTAACTAATACTATGGGCAATTTAGCATGGCCAATTCACCTGCCCTGCACATCTTCGGATTGTGGGAGGAAACCCGCTCAGACATGGGGAGAATGCACAAACTGCACACAGACAGTCGCCCATGGCCGGAATTGAACCCGGGTACCTGGTGCTGTGAGGCAGCAGTGCTAACCACTGAGCCGTCTCTGTCGACGGGAGGGGGCGGGGCGGGAGGACTGGGTGAATGGGATTGTGAACAGTGAATGAATGTGGTGAACACTGGGGGATGGACAGGTCAGTGAGGGACAGGATCAGTGCAGCAGCAGGAGGGGATCCTGGACAAACTGAGCAATGGGAGAGTCTGACAGGAGAGAAACTACAGGAAGGTTCTGTTTGGAGGCTCAGGCAGGGACAGCTGGGAGACAGTATGGCCTGGCGGCTTGGACAGGTTTTCCAATCAGCCTCTTCAAAGATGCTGTTACTCAACTCTGAGCCTGATCCTCCTAGTCCAGAGGTAAGGACACTTACACGATTTCCTGGTGGGCAAGGGATACAGAGACTGCCTTTCAAAAGGAATTAATCTGTGTTGGTGACATTAACAAGACTCAATACAGACTCACTGACAAAATGCTGGTGTACTTGAACTTCATCCAGAATATTAACACCTTTAACTGGGCAACGCAGACCCCAATGTACAGAGTTAAATCCTGGATACTAATAACAGCTTTGTGCATGGGTAATCATATCTCATGAATTTGACTCAGTTTTTTTGAAGAAGTAACAAAGAGGATTGCTGAGTCAGAGCATGGACATGATCTACATGGACTTCAGTAACGTGTTTGACAAGGTTCCTCATGGGAGACTGGTCAGCAAGGTTAGATCGCATGGAGTACAGAACTGGCTCGAAGGTAGAAGGCAGAGGGGGCTTTTCAGGCTGGAGGCCTGTGACCACTGGAGTCTCACAAGGATCGGTGCTGGATCCACTACTTTTCGTCATTTATATCCATGATTTCGATGTGAACATAAGAGGTATTGTAAGTAAGTTTGCAGATGACACCAAAATGGGAGGTGTAGCATACAGGGAAAAAGATTACCTCAGAGTACAAGAGGATCTGGATCAGATGGGTGAATGGGCTGAGGAATTCAGTTTAGAAAAATGCGAGCTGCTGCATTTTGGAAAAGCAAACTTTAGCAGGACTTATACAGCTCCTGGAGAGTGCTGCTAAACAAAGAGTTCTTGGAGTGCAGGCTCTTGGAGTTCCTTGACAGGAGAGTAGCAAGTAGATAGGATAGTGAAGTCCACAGTTGGTCTGCTTGTCTTTACTGGTCAGACCATTGAGTATAGGGGTTGGGAGATCATATTGCAGCTGTACAGGACATTGCAAAAGTTGCTGAATCAATATTCCATAAAAATATGTTCTCCTTCCGATCAGATGGATATTCTTAAACTTTAAATAGATCAGAAAAGAATTGTAACATGTTGCCAGGGTTGGATAGGCTGTTTTCCCTGGAGCGTCAGAGGCTGAGTGGTGACCTGAAAGAGATTTTTAAAATCAGGCTGGGCATGGAGAGGGTAAATAGACAAGATATTTGCCCTGCAGTGGGGGAGTACAGAACTAGGGGACTGGGAGGGAGGATAGGCAGATCGAGAGGGGTGGGACTGAAATGGGTGAAGAAAGAGAGGGGGGGCAGAGAGGGGTGGCACAGAGATGGGTGGGGACAGAAAGTGGGATTAGAGAGGAGGGGAACAGACAGGGGGAACTGGGAGGCGGGGCGACTGACAGGTGGAACAGACCCAGGGGGGTGGGGCGGGGGGGGGGAGGGGGGGGGGAGGGGAGGGAAGCAGACAGAGCGGGTGGAGATGGGGGGAACAGAGGGGGAAGATGGAGAGTTATTTTATAGATCTAAAACTCAACCCTGTTCCTGTTTTCTCCTCCTCACCTTAATTCCCTCTGAAGGGCTCAGAACAACTGCATAGTTCTTGGAAAGTAGAGTTTCAGGGAGATCAGGTGCTGAATGTGGCATTTGGGGCACGAACATTGAATGGAAGGTGTTGATTCGATTCGACTCCACTGTCTGTGTGGTGTTTGCACATTCTCCCTGTGTGTCTGCGTGGGCTTCCTCTGGGTGCTCTTAATTTCCTCCCACAAATCCAAAGACATGCAGGTTAGCTGGATTAGCTTTGGGTAATGGTAGGTTACAGAGTTAGGGTGGAATGCTGTTCCGATGGTTGGTATGGATTCATGGGCCGAAAGGCCTGCTTCCACACTGTAGGGATTCTGTCACTGAGTATAGGGGTTAGGAGGGCACGTTGTGGCTGAGTAGGGCATTGGTGAGGCCAGTTTTAGAATACAGTATTCAATTGTGCTCTCCCTGATTTCAGAAAGATTTTACGAGAAAAGGACTCAACCTCTTAATGACAAGTTCCTGGGAAGTGTTGACAGACAAACAGACCGTGCAGTGCGGGTTGATAGTTCCTTGAAAGTGTGGTTGAAGGTAGACAGGTCGGTGAAGGTGGTGTGCAGTATGCTCGCTGTTATTGGGCAGTGCATTGAGGATAGGAGTTGGGAGATCATGTTTCGGTTGTACAGTCTATTGGCTCGGCCACTTTTGGAATCCCCAGCCTGCTTTCAATTCCAGTCTCCCTGCTATAGGAAAGATGTTGGGAAACTTGCAAGAGTTCAGAAAGGTTTTATTAGGGTGTTGCCAGTATTGGAACATTTGAACCATAGGGAGAGGCTGAATAGGCTGAGGCTATTTCCCTGCAGCACTGGACACTTTAGGTGGCTTTATCGAACTTTATAACATTATGAGGAGCAATGATAGGGTGACTAGTCATGGTTTCTTTTTTTCCCCCCCAGAGTAGGGGAGTCCAAACAAATGTGAATCTTTTTTCCAAGGTGGAAATGACAAATTCTAGAAGAGAGATGGCAAGTTTAAAGGATATGAAAACCAAACCAACTGAAGATGCTGTAAACCAGGAAGAGAAACAGAAGTTTCAGGAAAAGCTCAGCAGGTCTAGCAGCATCTGTGAAAAGAAATTAGAGTTAACGTATCTGAGGAAGGGTGACCAGACCCGAAACTTTGACTGATTTTTCTTCACAGATGTTGCATGACCTGCTGAGCATTTCCAACAACATCTGTGCAAGTTTAAAGGGAGTTGTTTGGCGTATATACCTGAGAGGAACTTTATAAAGTGCGAGTGAGACCACATCTGGAGTAATGTCAGAAGTTTTGGCCCCTTTATTTAAGGAAATACATCATTCCATCAGAGGCATTTCACAGAAAATTGACTGGAATGATCCCTGGTTTGCAGGGATTATCTTTTAAGAAAAGGCTGAAGAAGTTGGGACTTTACTCACTGGATTTGGGAAGAATGAGAAGTGATCTCATTGCAACATGTAGGATTCTTAAGGAGTTTTACAGGGTAAATACTGAGAGGACGTTTCTCATCATGAGGGAGTCTGAAACCAGATTCTGGGATAGTCGCGGAATCACGGGTTCTGTTTTTGATTCGTCAAGTTTAAGGCAACACCGACACAGGTCAGGGTTTCATTAGCAATGGAGCTGGGGTGAGGTGGAGACAAGCAACATTTAAAAGATTGGAATTCCTGGTGTTTGTGATTGTGTAAATGTCTGATCAGAAGGTCACCTTGGGGTCAGAAATGACAGCAATATTGTGAAGAGTGTGGTTCTGTCTCAGACAGTTCCCAGGGAGAGGGAGGGGCTCAGCAGTAAGGGAAAGTAATTTGTAATAGCAACTGAAGACAATGGGTTTAACCATTGCAACGTTCCGTTGCAGGAAATTGCAGCCAATCCCGTAGTGGGAGTGTGATGAGCAGTTTGATAACTGAGTAATGGAGAGGGATGATGGGGAGGGAGAGCTGGGCATTGTCAGTGTACATGTGAAACCTAACACGGTGCTTTTGGACGATGTCACCTCCTGGCAGTATGTAGGTGAGAAACAGGAGGGACCAGGGAGAGATCCTTAAGGGACACCAAATACAAGGAATTCAGAAAGGAAAGGGAGAGTCGGGATGGAGTAGGTTTTTGCATAAACGACGTGGTCAAATATTAGTTTGTAGCAGAATGGGAGAGAAGGACATAACCAGAAAAGACAGACAGGTAGAACAAGGAACAATATCTGTGATTTGGGGAGGGGGAGTGATGAGGAGGAGGAGCAGCCCAACTCCAAAAGCACTATTCCTACATCAGTGACATCACCCAACTCCACCCTAGTCTCAGCTCATTTACTGAAATACTCGTCCATCCCTGTGTTATCTCCAGACTTCATTATCCAAACACACTCCTGGCCAGCCTCCCACATTCAACTTACATGCACTCTCAAGAGTATCTAAAACCCTACTGCCTAAGTGCTCACTTGTACCAAAACTTGTTGATTCATCAAAAGGCTCCTATTAACAAGCAACAATTTAAAATTCTCTCCCTTGATGTAATTCCTGGCTGTGAACATCCCTGTCTCCCTGCACCACACAACCTGTGAGATCCCGACAACTCATTTTCTTTCAGACTCCCAACAATGTGTTTATTCATTGCTTCACAGTCTGGCTGTTTCTACTGTTGCCAAGGCAACACGGTCTGGAATTCCCACCCTAACCCCCTCAGACCTGCTTTCCTCCTTTAAAGGTAATACTGAAAACCTGTTTATTTGGCAATTCTTTTGATCACCTGACCTAATATCCCCATCTGTGGCCTTATATCAGAAGTTCTCAATAGTATTTCTGTGGAATTATAAACATGATAAAATAAAACAAACTGTTGTTGATTTGCACACATATTGTCAACTCTTCACTGTCGCTGAGTGAACAATCTATAACAGCTCTTACCCAAACACATTGTGGGAGCACCTTCACCACACGAACTGCAGCTGTACAAGGAAGTCAAACATCACCTTCTCTATAGGCAATGGGGCTTTGGCACTGATCACTAGTGTCTGTGGAGGGAGAAACACACAGTTGATATTTCAGGGAGTGCAAAATGCATTATAGGGAGGGAAAATGGTGCGGAATTTGGGATTTTCAAATTTGTGTTTTACAATGTGCACAAAGTTCTGTTAAACCTCTCATCACATACCATGAAAATTTCCTCCTCTTCCTGGTGAATATGTCTTTCCTTTCCCCGGCCCTTCACCTTCACACATTTCCAATGCCTTGCTCACTACACTGTGCTGTCCGTGAAGTTTATCACGTGGTTGAGTATTGTCCCGCCCCTCATTCACTCCAATTGGTTGAAGGACCAACCAGCACCTCTCGCCCCGTTCCCCCACTCTTATTGGTCCTGCGCTGACATCAATAATCCGAGGCCCATTGTGGGCTGGAGCATGCTCAGTGCTTCCTGATTTTGCTGCTGTTCATCAGGGATAAGAGAGAGAGAGAGAGAGAGAGAGAGGGCTCATCCCTATTTCTCCTGATGTCAGACAATAACAACAACTACCTGCATTATATGGAGCCTTTCACATTGACAAATCTCCGAAAATGCTTCATGAATGATGGAAATGTTGATTAAAGGGAACGATTTTTAGATACATCTTTAAGGCGGAGTGAGGGAGTTAGGGAGGATATTCCAAAGGTTTGTGTCCTCGGCAGCTCCAATCGTGGAGTGATACAGGCGGGCAACAGCTTACAATGGAGACAGTTAGTGGCTAACCATAGTTTAACAACCTCATGTCATAGCCCCCTACCCCACACACCAGGCCTCGTTCTTACAGCCTGCCATTACACGCTACCTATGGTTCGCCACTAACAGCTAAGCACCCTCCCCCAGCCAGATTGTTATCCACTCCTTTACCCAACCGTTCTTCTCACTCTATCCCCACCTATCCTTTACTCCTTTTATCCTCCCCCCACACTTTCGTCTGCACATAAACTGACTTTTTTTCTCAGTAACATCTGTCCTGAGGAAGGGACACTGGGTCTGAAACTTTAACTCTGATTTCTCATCACAGATGCTGCCAGACCTGCTGAGCTTTTCCAGAACTTTCTGGTTGTTGTTTCTGATTTACAGCATCTGCAATTCTTTTGGTTCTAATTTCCCGGGAGTTTGTAATTCAGGTCAAACAGCCTCTGTCCCAGTCTCTGCTGTCTCTCCCACCCCCAAACAGTGACACTGCACCTGCACAGCTCATGGACAGGTGCTGTCTTGCTGGCCACACGCCTCATTCACTCCCATTGGTTGCAGGACCACACAGCCTCTCCTCCCATTGGTCTGGAGCTGCCGTCAATCAGCCGGGCCCCATTGTGATGAGAGTGGAAGGCTCCTCCCTCTCTCTGCCCTGAGATGTGCATCATTCACAGTGAATGGGGCAGTACCACAGAGCACAGGGCCTGGGGGCTATTCAGCCCATTGGGGCTGTACTCACTCCCTCTGGAGATGTTGCAAATCTGTCCCAAGTCCCCTCCCATGTGCCCACGGCCCCCCAAATCTTACCTTAAAAAGTAAAAATTCCAAGTCTGTTTCAGAAGACCTGCTGAATCTGTGACATTCAGACTGTTCCAGATGCTCAGAACTTACTGAATAAAATAGTGTTCACATTTTCACCTTGTATTATTTGCCAAATACTTGAAAGTAGTTACTAAAAATTGTGACAGTGTTAACAATTCCTCTCTCCGCAAATTCAAGACCTTGGAACCAAATCTGCACCAGGTTGAAATCACTGCTTCACCTTCTCAGCTCCAAGGATAATTATCTGTGCTTCAGTTAGCTCTCCACAAAAGACAGGAATGCATCTTAATTTATTAGGATCAAAGAAACAGACCTTCGGTCCAATTCGTCCGTGCCAACGAGGAATCCTAAACGAATGGATTCCTATTTACCATCTATTGGCCTGCATCCATCAAAACCCTTCCTATTCATGTACCCAATTGGAAGCCTTTTAAATGTTGTGATTTTTCAGCCTCCACTACTTCATCTGGTAGCCCCTCCCATACACACACCACACTCAGCTTGAAAACGTTGCCACTTAGATCCCTTTTAAATCTTTGCCCTCTCAACTTAAACCCAGGTGCTCTAGTTTTGGACCCACCTAACCTGAGGAAATAGGACCCCGGTTGCTCACCTTATTCACGCCCCTCGTGATTTTAGAAATCTCCATGAAGTCACCTCTCAGTCTTTGACTCTCCAGAGAAAATAGCCCCAGCCCATTCAGCCTCTCCCTGTAGCCCAAATCCTCCAATCCTGGCAACGTTTTTGTAAATCTTGTCCAAACCTTTTCAAGTTTCACAACATCCTTCCCAGAACAGAGTAATTCAAACTGAAAACAGAATTCCAGAAGTGGCTTAATCAATGTCCTCTCCAGACACAATATGGCGTCCCATCTTCTGTATTCAATGCATTGACCAATAACGGAGAGCATTAATGGAGTCCCATTTGCCAGCGGTTCACCCTTATCCCTCTAAATCCTTCCTCTTCATGTGCCCAATCAGATGCCTTTTAAATGCTGCAATTGTTCTAGCCTCCACCCCTTCCCTCTGGCCGTTCATTCAATACTTGCAATGCCCTCAACATGAACAAGATGCCCCTTCGATCCCTTTTAAATCTTTTCCCTTTCACATTAAGCCTGTACCCTCTAGTTCTGGACCCACCGAACTTGGGAAAAAGTCCCTGACTGCTCACCTTATCCATGCCCTTCATGATTTTATAAGATCACCTCTCAGTCTCCAACCCTCCAGGGAAAATATTCTCAGCCTATTCAGCCTTTCCCAATAGCTCAAACCGTCCAATCCTGGCAAAGTCCCTGCAAATGTTTTCTGAACCCTTTCAAGTTTCTCAACATTATTCCAAGAACAGGGAGATTGGAACTGAAAACAGAATTCCAGAAGAGCTGTAATCAGCGCCCTGTACAGCCACAATATGACGTTACAACAGCTGCATTCAATGCATTGACCAATAACGGGGAGCGTACAGAATGCTGCATTTACTACCCCGCCTACCTGTGACTCTACTTTCAAGGAACTATGAACTTGCACTCCAAGGTCCCTTTGTTCAGCAACGTTCCCCAGGACTTTACCATTAAGTGTATAAGTCCTGCCCTGATTTGCCTTTCCAAAATACAACAGCTCGCATTTATCTAAATTGAACTCCGTCTGCCATTCCTTACTCCAATGGCCCATCTGATCAAGATCCTGTTGTAATCTGAACTAACCTTCTTCACTGTCCACTACACCTCCAATTTTGGTGTCTTCTGTAAACCTACTGACCATACCTCACATATTCACATCCAAGTCATTTATTTAAGGGCCCAATATCCATCCTTGCAGCACACTTCTGCTCACAGGCCTCCAGTCTGCAAAGCAACCCTCCATCATCATCCTCTGTCTCCTACCTTCAAGACAGTTTTGTAATGGCTTGCTCTCCCTGCATTCCATGTTATCTAACCCTGCGAACCAGTCTGCTTTGTGGAACCTTGTTGAATGTCCATAAAACAACATTCACCGCCTGGCTTAATCAATTTTCTTTGTCACTTCAAAACACTCACTCAAGTTAGTGAGATACAATTGTGCATGTACAAAGCCACATTGACTCTCCCTGTCATTCCTTACCTTTCCAAATAGATGGATATCCTGTCCCTCAGAATCCCTTCCAACAACTTGCCTGCCACTGACTTCAGGCTCACTGTTTTCTTGTTCCATGGCCTCTCCTTACCACTTTTTAGAAAATAATGGCACCTCACCTGTCGCTATCAACGATACAAATACCTCAGGAGAGGCCCAACAATCAGTTCCCTAGATTTCCAGAAAGTTCCAGGATACACCTGATCAGGTTCCAGGGCTTTATCCACCTTGATGCGATTTAAGACATCCAGTACCACCTCCTCTGTAACATGGACACTTTTCAAGTTATCACTGTTTATTTCTCCAAACTCTCAAGCTTTCATATACTTGTCCAGCAAAAAATGACATGAAATATTTGCATTTCGTTCGCACCCGCTGTGGTTGCATAGACAGCCTTGTTGACCTTTAAGGGGTCCTATTCTCTGGTCCAGTTAATCTTTTATCTGTGATATATTTGTTTAATCTCTTTGGATCCTATTCCAGGACATCCCAGAAAGGCCGACTTCAAGGACCGTAATTTTCCTCTGACTTGATCAACAATGCCCTCCAACACATACCCTCCACTTCCTGCACCTCCGCCTTTACCCCACCCCTCCAGACACAATAAAGAATATAACCCTGCGGTCTTCACCTTCCACCCCACTAATCTCCAGATACAGCGCACTAACCTCTGTTATTTCTGCTACCTAAAGTCAGACCCCACCACCAGAGACATATTTCCCTCCCCCCTCTATCTGTGTTCTGCAGAGACCATTCCCGCTGCACCTCCCATGTTCGGTCCACACCCTCCCACCAACCCACGCTCCACACCCTTGACCCTCCCTTACCGCCACGGGAGATTTAAAACATGCGGCCACACCTCCCTCTGACCTCTGTCCGAGAACCCAAAAGGATCTTTTCACATCAGGCAGAGATTTGCCTGCACATCCCAAAACCTCATATACTGCATCTGGACACTATGGGAAATTTAACGTGGTTTAACTAACCTACACATCTTTGGACTGTGGGAGGAAACTGGAACACCCGAAGGAAACCCTCACAGATACTGGGGAGAATGTGCCAACTTGAACACAGGCAGTCACCTGAGGCTGGAATCAAACCCAGGTCCCTGGTGCTGAGGCAGCAGCACTAACCACTGAGCCACAATACTGTGGGATCTTTGGTGCTGATGTGCTGCCCCACTGATACCTCAGTCACTCACCCTGCCTCATTTCCTAAGAGGCAGTGATGACGGAGTGAAATTATCACTAGACAGTTAATCCAGAGACCCAGATAACATTCTGGGGACCCGGGTTTGAATCCCATCACGGCAGATTTTAGAATGTGAATTCAATAAATGTCTGGAAAAAAATAATCTAGTGACGACAAGGAATCCATTGTCAATTGTTGGAAAAACCAATGTGGTTCACTCACGACCTTTAGGGAAGGAAAGTGCCATCCTTACCTGGTCTGGTCTGCATGTGACTCCAGATCTATAGCAACGTGGTTGACTCTTAACTGCCCTCTGGGTAAACGCAGCAATAAATGCTGGCCGAGCCAGTGACAGCCTCATCCTGTGAATGAAGAAAGAAAACAGGTCAGGTTTTGTTCCTTCTCTAGTAGGTACATCCTACAAACTGAATCTGATATGTTCTCGTACACACTGAACAAATACCTTTCCATCCAAGCCCTTAACACTACAGCACTCATAGGCCATGTTGGTAAAGTTAAAGCCACTTGTCATTGCATCCATATTATTCTTACAGATAATGGAGGTCTCCTGGTAAAATTGTGTCTCAATTCCCCGCTGACTATTGGGAGAGAATCTATAATACAATCCCAGTAAGATGGTCATCCTTTTCTTATTTCTCAGTACCAACCAAATAACTTGCCTGGAGGTACTCCCAGGAATATCCTCCCGAAGCCCAGCCATAATGTTATCCCTAAGCAAAAACACCTCTCTCCCTGTTCTGTTGGCTCCTTTCTATCCTTGCTATAGCATCTATATCCTGGAACATTAAGCTGCTAGTCCTATCCATCCCTGAGTGATGCCTCTGTAATTGCTGTAATATTGCTGCCATGTTCAAAACCATACCCTGAGCCCACCTGCCTGACCTGTCAGGTCTCTTGCACTGAAATAAATGCAGTGCAACTGGTCCGTCCCACCTCATTCTGTGACTTGCTCTTGCCTGCCTTGACAGTCTGACTGGTGAACAGTACCAGCCTCAGACTCACCTCTTTTCTCACTATCTCTTTAGGATTACCCCGACTCCCTCACTGGTTTAATGCCTCCCCAGTAGCACGAGCAAATCTCCCTGCTCGTCAGAACCCCATGCTTTCCCCTTCCTATGCCATTGGTACCGATGTACAATGTCTTCCCACTGGTTATTTTCCCTTTTGAGAATATTCTGCTCCCTTTGAGAGACATCCTTGACCCTGGCACCAGGGCCGCACCACCCCATTCTGATGTCTCACTGTCAGCTGCAGAAACGGCAGACTGTGCCCCTGACTAGAGAGTCCCCTATCACCATCGATCGTGTGGAACTGGATATACCTCACATTACAGTAGAGCCAGTCTCAGTACCAGTAACTTGGCTGTCAGTGTTACATTCCCCTGAAAGTCTGTTACCACCTACATTTTCCAAAACAGTATACTTTTTTGAGAGGGGGGATAGCCATAGAAGACTGCTGTACTACCTGCCTACCCCTCCTAGCTTTCCAGGAGGTAACCCACCTACCTGACTGTATCTGCAGTATCCTGCAATCCTGAGACTGCGACCTAACACACCCCCAGGCTCCTGTCAATTCCTCACTGCCTTTAATCACTCCTCCACCAATCCATGCATTCCAATAGGATTTGCAATCACACTTCCTGCAAACAATCATCAGGATCATTGAAACTCTCCCTAATCTCCCACATCCGACAGGAACAGCACGCCACTCTACAACAGGCCATCTCTCCGCCTTAACAATCTACAGACCAAGACAAAGGCACAGTCTTACTGCTCGAAAAATACTGCCCGAGAATAACTTAATGCTTACGGTTCATATCTTAAACATTTAATCAAGAGACCGTAAGACATTAAAAAGAAATCCTCACCTTACTCACTATTGTAGATTTAATAAAATTAAACCGACTAAGATTGATATTTGAAGAGACTGAAACTCACTGAGCTGATTCCCGGCTCTGAGTACTTCCAAGGGTGAGGTCTCTCTGAGGACAGCTATGAAATGTCTCTGTTTCTCTTCTCTGCCCACTCCATTTCCAGAGAGGTTTTTAACTTCACAGCAAGTCAGCTCAGAGAGGTCACTGCTTGGTTTTATTCACTGGGGGTTGCCTTTGCTGCCCAGACCAGTATTTATTGGCCACCTTTACTTGTCTTGGAGAAAGTGGTGGTTAACCGCCTCCCTGAAATGCTGCAGTCCATGTACACCACAGTGATGTTTGGACAACAGTCCCCCTCTGGCCCCACAACCCTCCCTGTCTCTGTAATCCCCCTCCGAAATTACATGTGCGTGGCGTACGATTTTTATCTGGATTCATTTTTGTTTAATAAACCCCGCCCCCTCAAAAAAGTGAAATATTTCGCCCCCAAACAAACTTCTGTTAATTGACCTTTTGGAGAGGCTGACACATGGACGTTGTAGTATTTTATCTCACATTGTACACATAGAATGATGGAACTTTCTTTTAAACATTGCTAAAAAGGGAGGTAATGGCTTAATGGTATTCCTGCCAGATGAGTGCTATGTACAGTGTTCCGAGGATTAGGGTTAGAATCCCAACATGACTGATGGCAGTATCAGAATTCAATACTATCTAGAATGAAAAGGCGAATGACGACCATGAAACTATTGTTGATGGTTAGAAAACCCATCTGGTTCACTAATGTCCTGTAGGGAAGGAAACGGTCATCCTCACCTGGTCTGACCTTCATGGGACTCCAGACCCACAGCAATGTGGTTAACTCTCAACTGCCCTCAGGAAAAGTACTTTAAAAACTGTTAACAAATACTCCGCAGGTATCACTTAAAAACTGGCTATTCCCATTGGGACTGTGAATTTCTGAACGGCCTGAACTAAAACGGAGTTTCAGCTTCACCTTCTCCCTGTCTCACCTCACTCTGTTTACACCCAACTCCAGAACACTCTCATTGAGCCAAGCAGCCCTCACAGTGCAGCCCTGTCATTTTCATTGTCTGCTCACACCTACACTGCCCTCAGCCTCCTGTCCTGTTCCAATGCATCTCAATGGGAGCTCAGGGAAAGCACCTCATCTTTCAATTCAGCCCTTTGTAACCCCAGAGTCAACATGGACCTCAGCAGTTTCTGGATGAATGGACAGTTGTCAGAAGCTGGAACATTCCACCTGAAAAGGTGCTGGAATTTGAGTCCAAAAGGACTTTTAATGGGAAGTTTGCAAGTAATTGAAAATATGAAGTTTACAGATTAACATCATGAAGTGGGTGATTGGGTCTAAATCTGAGTGTTCTTAGAAAGAGACGAGGTGTAATTTGGATAAATCTGTGCTCCCTCTCAGGCCAATATCTCCTTCCTCAGCTGCAGGGCCCAGAACACAGCACACACCCAAAGGGTGATCAAACCACGAATTTGTACATCTTTCTGCTTAACAAAAATATTGGAGATATCTTCCCACAAACAGAACAGACAAACCTTTCTCCTTCCACAGTTAAATGCCAATGGTATTCAGATCCTGATGACTCCATTGACTGTAAAAACTTGCTTTTGAGATCCCAGCCTCAATCATTCTGATTTAATATCCTATGAAATGAATTCACAAAACAAAACTCACAGTCAGTGCAGGAAGAATATAAAGACATACTTTTTTCTTGGTATGTGCTTGATGTGTAAATGCTTCTCATCAAGTTGCACAGCGCACCCCCACCCCCCCCCCCCCCCCCCCCATCCTATGAAGGGGACTTGCACATGTGCCTCACTGTACCTTACCCCCAGTAAAGATGGCGGCCATTTCCCAGGACCTTTCACCGCCTGAGGGCCGCAGCCATTTTCCCATCTGCCGCAAACGCGGGATTAAGCGTTTCAAATTCAGACTTACGAATCGCACAGAGTGTAATTAAAATTTCCCAGTCTAAAGTGACTCATTATCCCTCCCTGTCTCTGAGGCCACTCTCCCCTTCCGTGTTTGTGTCTCCCACATTCACCAACAGCCGTGTCACGTGGCACTGCATCGGTTGAGTTACTGGTGACGTGTCATCCCACTGGCCACGCCCCTCATTCACTCCCATTGTTTGGATGACCAGCTGGTTCCACTTGGTCCACCAGTCCCACCACCTTTTCCTATTGGTCCGAAGCTGCCATCAATCAGCTGGACCCCATTGTGAGGTCAGTGGTGGGATCCTCCCCCTGTCTGAATCAAATCCAGAAGGTGTATGGATGGTGTCAATCAGGAACAACAAGCAGAAGGTGCTGGGAAAGCTCAGCAGGTCTGGCAGCATCTGGGAACAGAAATCTGTCCAGTGGCTCTTCCTCAGAACCGATGGGAGCTGGGAAAATTAGAATCCTGACAGTGTGGAAACAGGCCATTCAGCCCAAAAGTTCCACAGCGTCCCTCCCACCCAGACCCATTCCCCAACCCTATTACTGTATATTTATCACAAATAATGCACCTAACCTACACATCCCTGAGCATTATGGGAAATTTAGCTTGGCCAATTCAACTAATCTGCAGATCTTTGTACTGCAGGAGATAGGGGTTAAAGAGTAAATAATAGGCAGGGACAGAACCCAAAGAGAGACCAGAACATTTGGAAAGACAAAGGAGTGGATTACCATCTGGCTGGGGGGGAGGGGGGGGTGCATAGCTGTTAATGGAGGGGACAGGAACCTGTGTCTGGCAGCATCTCAGTGGAGGGGCTGGAAATGGAAGCTGATGATCTACGTTCTGCTGCAAAAACAGACCCTGAGCTTCCAGCTGCCTGCCACTTTAACACACGAGTCTGTTCCCTGGCCAACATCTCTGTCTCATGCTTACTGCAGTGTTCCAGTGAGGCCAGAACATACCAAATGGCCCCGTATTTCAAGGACTGCAATTTCCCCTCCCATGTGGTCAATACAATCCACTATATCTCCTCCACTTCCCGCACCTCTGCCTTTGAAACCCACACCTCCAACTGCAACAAGGATAGAACACACCCCTAAGTCCTTATCTTCCACCCAGATACAACACATCATCTTCTGTCATTTCCACTAGCTACAATCAGACCGCACCACCAGATTCTTAAGGGGTTTGACAGAATAAATATTGATGTGTCTGAAGGTAAGTACTGAGGGGGGAGTTTGAAACCAGATTCGGAGTCAGTCACAGAATCAAGGGTTCTGTTTCGGATTCGTCAAGTTTAAGGCAACACAGACACGGGTAAGGGGTTTCAGTAGCAATGGAGCTGGGGTGAGGAGGAG
The DNA here is from genome assembly GCF_047496795.1 of Chiloscyllium punctatum. NCBI lineage: Eukaryota > Metazoa > Chordata > Chondrichthyes > Orectolobiformes > Hemiscylliidae > Chiloscyllium > Chiloscyllium punctatum. Next base: position 260,268 of record NW_027309907.1, on the reverse strand, counting down.
ACAAGCAACGTTTAAGAGATTGGAATTCCTGGTGTTTGGGATTGTGTAGATGTCTGATCAGAAGGTCAGCTTCGCGTCAGATATAACTGCAATACTGTGAAGAGTGTAGTTCTGCTGCACAGTTCCCAGTGAGAGGGAGAGGCTCAGCTGTTAGGGAAAGGAATTTGTGAGGCAATGGGTTTACCCACTACAATGATTCATTGGAGGAAACTGCACCTCATCGAGTAGTGGGAATATGGTAAGCAGTTTGATAACTGAGTAACAGTGGAGTAATGGAGAGGGATGATGGGAAGGGAGAGCTGGGCATCGTCAGTGTACATGTGAATCCCAACATGGTGCTTTTGTACAATGTCACCTCCTGGCAGTACGTACGTGAGATACAGGAGGGACCAAGGACACCAAATGCAAGGAATTCAGAAAGGAAAGGGAGAGTGGAGATGGAGCAGGATTTTGGGAGAGAAGGACATAACCAGAAAAGACAGAACAAGGAACAATATCTGTGAATCGGTGAGGGGGACTGATGAGGAGGAGGAGGAAAGAGAGTTGGAAAGTCTGTAGTTTAGTGAGATTAGGGTAAAGGGTGAAGGTGAGCTCTGATAAGGCTTGACATGAGACTGGAGGAAGATGTAAGTTTAGGACAAAACCAGGAACACCACTTGAGGCAGTTTGGCTTGGCGGGCGAGTGGGAGGGAGGGAAGCTACAGATTGGATTATCTCAGTCTTAGTGACAAAGAAACTCCATGTGCTCCAAACTCTTGTTGTTGGAGAGAAGGATGGAGGAGACAGGATGATGAACAGTGTTTCACAAAGAAACAAAACCTGGGTAAGTGATATTAAAAGCGAGTGAACAAACCTAATGTATTTAACTTTTATCCAGAATATTAAAACAAACGACTGAAGTCCTGGTTCGAATCCCATCTTGGCAGATGGCGGAATCTGAATTCAAGAAAAAATAACTGGAATTAGGAATCTCCTGGTCTCCATGAAACCATTGTCAATGGCGGAAAAAATCCTGCCAACCTGACAGTGGCCCAGCCAGCTACTCACTGTATTAATCACTGCAAAATTTCAACAAAGGAATGAAACTGGATGGACCACTCGGCATCTAAGAAGGTACCATTTAATACAACCACAGAATCAGCCCTCTCGATGGTGCAATGTCCTCCAGACTAACATCTGGATTTTGGGGCCAAAATGTGCAGAGCTGTCTCACAGACCAATCAAGGAACAGCCTGACATAGTCATACTCATGAAATCAACCCTTACAGACAATGACCAGACACCACCACCACCATCACCATCATCATCCCTAGATATTGAGATTGTGGTGATGGAAAAGCACAACAGGTTAGTCAGCATCCGAGGAGAAGGAGAATCGATGTTTCGAGACTAAGCCCTTCATCAGCCTGACCTGCTGTGCTTTTCCAGCACCAAACTCTTGACTCTGACCTCCAGAATCTGCAATCTTCACTTTCTCCTGAAATCTCTGGATATGTCCTGCCCCACCAGCAGGACAGACCAGGCAGAGGTTGTGGCACAAGACAGGGAGGATTTGCCCTGGGAGTACTCAGCATTGACTCCGGACACCAGGAAATCTCATGGCTCCTGCTGATTACCACGTACTGTCCTCCCTTGGTTGATGGATCAGTTCTTCTTCATGTTGAACAACATTTGGAGGAAGCACTGTGGAAGTAAAATTTTGTAAAACGTACTCTGGTACAGGATTTCAATGTCCACAATCGAGACTAACTCTGCAACAGAATTACTGACTGAGCTGGTCAGGTCCTAAAGGATATAGCTGCTCAACTGAGTCTGCAGCGGGTGGTGAGGGAACCAACAAGAGTGTAAAACATACTTGATCTCATTGTTATGAATTGACCAGCTGCAGAGACATCTGTCCATGACAGTATCGGTACGAGCGACCATCACACATTCCTTTTGGAAACACAAGTCTTGGCTTAAAGTTGAGAAAAACCTCCATTGTGTTGAGTGACACTATCACCGTTCTAAATGGGACAGACTTTGAAGAGATGTAGGATCTCAAACTGGGTATCTCTGAGGCACTGTGGGACATCAACAGCAGAACTGTACTCCAGCACAATCTGTAATCTCATGGGTTTGTAAATCCCGCTCTCACCCATCACAATGTACAGTAAAGGAGGGCATGCCAAGAGCAGCACCAGGCATACCTAAAAATGAAGTGCCAACCTGGTGAATCTACCAAACAGGACCATCTGCATGTCAAACAGCATCAGCAGCAAGCCACAGAGCGAAGTGATCCTACATCCAATGGAACAGATCGGAGCTCTGCAGTTCTGCCACACCCAGTTGTGAACAGTGATGGACAATTAAACAACTCACTGGAGGAAGCATCACAGATATCCCCACCCTTACTGATGGAGGGGCCTCACACATCCATGCACCAGATAAGATGACAGCATTTGCAGCAATCTTCAGCCAGAAGTGCAAAGTGGGATGATCCATCTCAGCCTTCTCCAGTGGTTTCCAACATCACAGATGTGAGTTTTAAGCCAGTTCGATTCAGTTTGAATAACATCAAGAAATGGTTAAGTAGTGCAAAGGCTACATGCCCTGCCAATATTCTGGCAATAATACTGATGGTTTGAGCTCCAGAACATGCCACCCACCAAGCCAAGTACCGCTCCAGCACTGGCATCTACCGACAATGTGGAACATTGCCCAGGGATGTTCAACACAAAAACACAGGGCAATCCAACCCAGGCAAGTTCCATCTATCAATCCACACTCGATCAGCAGGAAAGTGATGGAAAATGTCATCAATAGGGCGACCAAGCAGCAACTGCTCAGCAACAGCCAGCTGAGTGACACTCATTTTAGGCTCCACCAGGGCCACTCAGCTCCCGATTGTGTTACCGCCCTGATTCACAATCTGGCAACCAGCTGAATCCCAGAGGTGAGGTGAGTGTGACAACTCAGTCCCACTCCAAGATCACGAATTCTAGCTGATCTCATCTCAGCTCATATACTGAAACTCTCATCCATTGTGTGTTATCTCCACACTTCATTTTCCAAACACACTCAGGGCCAGCTTCCCACATTCAACCTCCCTGTAATCTCAAGAAAGTCTAAATCTCTGCTTGTTGATTCATCAAAAGGCTCCTAATTAGAATAAACAGCATACAGCCATAGAGATGTACAGCAAGAAAACAGACCCTTCGGTCCAACCCGTCCATGCCGATCAGATACCCCAACCCAATCTAGTCTCACCTGCCAGCACCTGGCCAATATCCCTCAATTTAAAATTCTCACACTTGATTTAATTTCTGGCTGTGATAATCCCTAGCTCCCTACACCACACACACTTTGAGACTTCGACAACCCATTTTCTTCGAGACTCCCAACCATTTGTTAATTCATTACTTCACCTGTGTGGCTGTTTCTACAGTTGCTGAAGCAGCATGGTCTGAAATTCGCAGCCAAAACCTCACAGGTCTGCTTTCCACCTTTAAGACATCCCTCAAAACCTGCTTTTTGGCAATGCTTTTGGTCACCTGACCTAATATCTCCATCTCTGGCCTTATGTCTAAAGTTGTCAATAGTATTTTTGTGAAATTATTAGCATGATAATAAAAATACAAACTGTTGTTGATTTGGACATTAAATTCAGATCTTTACTGTTGCTGAATGAATACTCTGTAATGTCTCTTACCCAACCACATTGTGGGAGCACCGTCACCACACAAACTGCAGCTGTACAAGAAAGTCAAACATCACCCTCTCCACAGGCAACAGAGTTTTGGCATTAATCACTGGTATCTGTGGAAGGAGAAACACAGTTGATGTTTCAGGGAGTGCAAAATAAATCACAAGGAATGAAAATGGTGCAGAATTTGATAGTCAGAAATGGAAGGAAAATACACTTGCTTTTTGAAAAAAAGAATTCTTGACTGTCAAAAATATTCAAGAAAATAATAATCTGATAATAGAGCAGCACATGATCAGGGGCTGGGCCGCAGTGAAAAACCCTTTGACTATAAATTACCTTCGAGACTGACGAAGCTATATATTGACAAAGTGGTTATGAGGGAGCCCAGAGGTGAATCAGAGCAGTATTGACTGCTATGATCCCAATGACTCTATACTAGAGAAAGGCTGCACATGCGCCTTGCTGCACCTTGACCCCTACAAAGATGGCGGCCGCGCACTTGTCCAGTGAATCCTTGTCCCGATTAAAGATGGCGGCGCTCACTCAGGCCCGCAGCCGCGCTGAGGCAATTCCCCATTTACTGCAAACACGGGAATGGGACGTTCAAATTTGTGTTTTCCGACGTGCACAATTTGTTTGTAAAACCTCTCCGCTCATAGCAACACAGTTTTTCTCCCGTTTCCCTATTTATTTATTTCCTTACCGGATCCTTTCTCTCCATAACTTCCAGAGCATTCATTACGGCGACTCTGCGCCGCACGAGGGGGATCACATGGTTTAGTTTAGCTCCGCCCTTCATTTACTTTGATTGGTTGGAGGACCAACATCCCGCTAGGTCCTCCAGCTCCGCCCACCGTGCTTTCATTGGTCCGGTGCTGACATCAATCACCCGCGGGTCACTTTGTTAGCGAGAGCATGCGCAGTGCAGCCTGCTTTTGCTGATATGTTGGGTAATGTGATGGGAGAGTTTCCTTTGTGTGAGCTCTGCAGTAGATTTCCTGTATTCATGGAGGGAATTGCCTTTCTACTCATGACTGTATAGGTGTGATTGATGAACCAATGCCATCTGAACCAGTACATAAACACCCCATTTTCACAACATCTGAGATCTTTAGCACATTGTATCACACTCTTCTTTGGAGACAACAAAAAAACATGAAACGGCGCCTCAAGGAATCGGAGCAGGAGTAGGGCATTCATCGCCTTCAGCTTGTTCCCCCATTCTATCAGATCATGGCTTGGCCAACCCAGACCTCAACACCTCTTTTTTGCTTGATCCGCATAGCCCTCAACTGCTCAATCTTTCAAAAATCTATCTGCCCTCTTTTAAAATAATTTGAGTCAGAATCACAGATACCCTACTATGTGGAAACAGGCCCTTCAACCCAACAAGCCAGAACAACCCCCAAAGAGTAACCCAACTATTCCCCTCCCACATTTAACTTTCGCAATTGTTTGGGCGAGAAAATTCTAGCCATTCACTGAGAGAAAAAAATTCTTTACTTTTTCTAAAATGAATATTCCCTTATGTAATGTCCCCTGGTTTGAGACTTCACTGGTGCTCGAAGATCTAGTCAACATCTACCCTGTCAAGCTCCTCAGAATCTTGTTTCCATTAGATCACCCCTGCTTATCAATTCCTGATCGGTCAACCCTTTTGTCCTCAAAGCAGCTAAGTGAATCTTTTTTGAATGGTCTCCAATGTTAGTTTATCCTTTATTAAATATGGGAGCTAACACTGTATACAGTACTCCAAGTGAGGACTCAGCAACAGCCAGTGTGGTTAACCAATCCTCAGTCCATACTAATACATTACCCCGATACCATGAGCTCCTAAATTGTGCAATTAACTTTTATGTAGCACCTTATCATTTGCATTTTTAAAATCCAAATACAGAACATCATTGGATTGCCCTTTATCAGCCCTGCTTGTTATCTCCTCAATGAACTGTCGCAAATTTGTCAAATATAGTTTCGCTTTCACAAAACCCAGTCTACCATGTTTAATAATAAGCTTTTCTAAATATCCTGCAATTTCTTACTTTAATATTCGACTCTGTAGATTCTTTCAGTAGATTTGCTAAGTATGATTCCCCTCTCTTAAATCCATGTGGACTCTGTCCAATCCTGTCACTGTTCAGTAAGAAACTTGACTGTACTCCAATATACTTAGTAAATGTATCTGTATTTATTTTAAAAAATTGATTACTTATAAATGCTGGACCCATGCAATATCAATGAATTAGTGACTCTGAATTTGGGTTATAATGTTTTTTCTATTAATTCCTTTTCATACTGTGTTATGCAGACAGCACCAAGTGATCACTCTTAATTGTGAGTAACTTTGAAAATAATATATTTTAAAAATGACATCCCAAAATGCTGCCTCATTATTGTGCAAGGAGGATTTTGCATTCAATAGTTTGCAGATAAAATTGAACAGATTTTTGCTGCAATTTGGCCAGACTGCAGGTTACACCAAAGTGGCAACTCTGCTCTCAAATTCTTACTTGACACTGCCCAAGGCGATACTGATGGGACTTCACTTTGCCATTCTGGGTCACCAGCTTTATTTCCAGGTTTAATCCTATAATCATCCTACAGCTTGTAATTTTAGACAACTTCTCTTTTAGGTACATATGTAAATATCATACTGAAATGTTGCACTGAATGGTACCAAATCTGAAATTAGTCTCTAATCTGACCCTTCTACATATGTATTGGCATAAGTCTATGCCAGTTATTTTTCTGAAGCCTGTGATTCCAGATGAAGGGCTTATGCCTGAAACATCAACTCTCCTGCTTCTCGCATGCTGCCTGACTTGCTGTGCTTTTCCAGCATGACACTTTTCGATTCTGATATCCAGCTTCTTTGGTCGTCACTTTCTCTTTTGAGAAGTTTAAACCAAGAATAATTTTTGTTGATCAAAGTGCAATAGGAACCAATTCATGAAATTCAGATATCTCACATTTACCTTAACTATGGGAAGACTAAGACATTACTAAATTATTGTCAGTAATTGAAACCATGCTGACAAACTTGTGCAGTATCAGTGCCTCACCTTTACAGTGTTCCCAGATATCGCACAGCTGCAGTATTTTGTTTTGCACTGAGCTATATGTTGTTTTCACTTTTTTCTTTGTGCAAGATTACAAAATTAACTTGGATGAATAAACTTATAATTTCTTTAACCAATGTTGGGAGAAAAAAATGTCAGTATTTCAAGTGCTGATAAAGTAAAATAAACTGAATCAGTAGAAAGGGTTTAAGATGGATATGGAACAAATGCTGGCAAATGGGTCTAGATTAATTTTGGATATCTGGTCAGCATGGGCAAGTTGGACTGAAGGGTCTGATTTTGTGTTGTACAACTGTGACTTCATTCTCTCAATTATTCAAGAAGTTGAATACTTCGAGGAGGAAAAGGAGAATTTATTCAGAGATTGCCCGTGAAATGATGATTGAGGTGTATCAAACTCACATTGTTTCATGACCTTTTCCTCTGGGTTCTTCAATGAACAAACTTGTTTTGTTATCTGAATAACTATGTATCATGTGATTTGTTTCACACAAAATATTTCATTAGGATCTAGCGACTATTAAGAAAGTGTTCATTTTTAAAATTTAGGTAGCTTGATTATTAAGCAAAAGACTAGCGTTTTACTCCCACTGAATCATTGCTCTATAAAAGGTAACAAGCTTTTTATTTTTTCTGGACTTTGAATATATGGAAGTCAATTCTGAAGGAAAAAAATCCTCGTTGGTAATGTTCCCACACATGTGGAGTAATTGCTTCTGGTCAGTCTTCAGGTTATAGAGGCTCGGAAAGAAGTGAGTTGGCCAAAGTTAGCAACATCATTTGGATGGACTCTGCTCATTGGGGAAACTTGCAGGATCTGTAGAAGAAACATGTGTTTCAGAGTGTATGCAATAAACCTGAACATTGTTTCTTTTTTCACAGAGTTTGTGACCCGACTGGAGCAGCAATGAAGCTCGTGTTGTTTTTTAAATTTCTGAGCTTGCCAAATTATTGTTGGTAAATGCAGGTGACTTTATCAAAGCACATTTCACACTCCCCAGCCAGGAATTTGGTCCCAATTCTGTCAGTCCATCCATTCCTATGGATAACAGGTATTTTAAATGTAAGCACTCCATTTAACTATTTGAATTGAATACTTCAGTGGTTACGTCCTCTTGGATTCTTACTTTCAAATTACTTAATGTGATTTTTTTGTCCCCCCTGAATTTGCCAAGCACTGGGCAGTTCTGGAATACTCCAAACATTTACAATAGATGCATTTACACTATTGAAGGCAACCTGGCAGATTTGAATACCATTCAGGTAGTCAACAACTACATAAGTAACTTTATGAATTACTTACTGTACACCAACAACACAAGCCAAGTATTAGTGAAACCACAGATTCTCTCCCATGGATTCCCAAATCTAAACAATGCATTCCAGATATGCTCACTATCACCATCTGAGAGCAGTCTCCCAAAGTTCTCCCAGAATTTAGAAAGCACATACACTGCCCTCCAAAGCTAAATCTGCTGTCACAGGCTTCACTCTTATTGTATACAATGACATTTATTGTCCAGTTCTTTAACGTGACAAATGATTTTACAAACAATTTATAAAATTCATTAAATCCTGAAGAAATGTGATGTCAGCCCTTTGTAGAAGTGAATGAAAATTGTGATGTTTGCTTGACCTTTGGCTCTATGTATCAGACCGAACTGAACCTTTAGCAAGATGTGGGATGTTTCCCACACTTTGTTTAAAAGAGCAAAGATTATGCTCTGAGATTTAAATGTTCAATCAGGTTTAATAAAAATCCTTCCAAAAACTGAGTTTGACTTCAGCTCCTTTAAAGAGACATGCTCTTGGCCTTCAATTTTGTGACATGTGATCATTCTTTGGTAAAGGTGGCTGTGTGCAACACTGCAGGATGTTGTGCTGAAGTGCCTCATTGGGTCGAGGAGCTTTATTACTGGTGTAACTTGGCTAATTTTGAGATGGAATATTATTGAGAGTTAAATCTTGTTTTTAAACCGAGAGGTGCTTGTGTAACTCAAGTGTGGAAAGTATGCTCACATTTGCAATGAACCTTTCACTTTTGGAGATTAGTATTTTTCTGATCGGTTTTGTAAATAAAGTTCACTATAGAAAGCACAGTGCTGGAGAACTGCAGGTCCAGCAGCATCTCTGAGGGGAATAAAACATTGGAAGCTCCAAGTCTCATGACCATTTGTCCATTCAGACGAAGAGTCACTGAAATTGAAATGTAACATTATTTTTCCCTTCACCGATGCCCTCAGAACTGCTGAGATTCTCCAGCACTTTGTTTCTGGGGTTCAGATCTCCAGCACCTGCAGTTTATTGTTTTGTTATAGATCCTATGATTTGACTTGGGGAGCGAGAGGCAGCAACTGTGATCAACTCGGATAAAACTCTCCAACCATGGAAAACAAACACATAGTTCTTTATACTTTGCAAAACACGACTGTAAGTAAGAAATGCAATTAAGCTAAGTGCAAGGCGGCATACTACCGGCCTTATCTCAAACTTGCTACTCATCTTTGAGAACTAATCTGTCAGAATTGTGTTTGCTCACTTCCTTTGAGATCACAGTCCACAAAATGTCCCAGTTCCAATTCCTGGGCCAGGCCCAGTTACCACATTGCAGTGGGGTGGGGAGCTTTGTGTCAGCCTGAAGTTTTTGTTAAGAGAAACATTGCAGGTTGAAGTTGACGGTTTTGACGAATATTGCGTCATCAAACTTGGAGGAAATCCTTCCGAATGTATTGATTAACTGGACTGAGCTGGTTTACATGCAGCCCTGTTAGTAGTGCTGTAATATTCTCAGTTAATAATCACACAACACCAGGTTATAGTCCAATAGGTTTAATTGGAAGCACACTAGCTTTCGGAGCACCGCTCCTTCATCAGGTGATTGTGGAGGGCACAATTCTAAGGCACAGAATTTATCGCAAAAATTTAGTGTGATGTAACTGAAATTCTCCATTGAAAAATACCTCGATTGTCTGTTGAGTCTTTCATCTGTTCGAATACCATGATAGTTTCACTTCTTTCATGTGTAAATCACAAAACCTTTTTTTAAAAGCTGCATTCCTGACAGTGGCCCATCAAATCACTCATTGTATTAATCACTGCACAGACTCAACAAAGGAATGAAACTGGATGGACCACATTACATCTACCAATGCACTGGAAAATACAACACAATCAGCCCTCTTGACCCTTCTGTCTCACTGTGGGCCAACAACAGCAGCAGAACTGTACTCCAGCCCAATCTGAAATCTCATGGCCTGGTATATTCCCCACTCAACCATTAACATCAAGCCAGGGGATCAACCCTAGTTCAATGGAGAGTTCCGCAGGGCATGCCAGGAGCAATACCAGGCATACCTAAAAATGTGGTGCCAACCTGGTGAAGCTACCCAACCTGCATGCCAAACAGTGCAAACAACACCAAATAGAACTATGTGATCCAACAACCAATGGATCAGATCTGAGCTCTGCAGTTCTGCCACACCTCGTCAGGAATGGTGATGGACAATTAAACAGCTCACTGCAGGAAGCATCACAGATATCCCCACCCTTACAGATGGAGGGGTCTCACACATCCATGCAACAGACAAGACAACAGCATTTGCAGCAATCTTCAGCCAGCAGTGCCAAGTGGATGAGCCTTCTACATTGGTCCCTGACATCACAGACGTGAATCAACTTGGTTGAAAACTTATTTCAAATCAGATCAAGAAATGGAGAAGTAGTGTAAAGACTGTCAGCCCTACCAACATTGTGGCAATAATACTGATGGCTGTGCTCCAGAAATTGCTGCCCACCAAGACAAGTCCAGCACTGGCACCTACTGACATTGTGGAACATTTCTCAAGGATGTTCAACACAAAAAAGCAGGACAGAGTCAACCCAGCCAATTTCCCTCCATCAGTCGACATTCACTTAGCAGTGTCATCAACAGTGCTGTCTCTCAGCTGCTCAGCAATAACCTTCTGTGACACTTAGTTTGGGTTCTGCCAGGGCCACTCAGTTCCTGATCTTGTTACAGACTTGATTCACAAACTGACAAACAACTGAATTCCAGAGGTGAGGCGAGGGTGATAGCCCAGTCCCACTCCAAGACCACTATTTCGACTTCAGTCATATCACCTGACCTCACCACAGTCTCAGCTCATTTACTGAAACTCTCATTCATTTATTTTGTTAACTCTAGATTTCATTATCTTAACCCACTCCTGGCCAGCATCCCACAATCACCCTCCCTATAATCTCCAGAATATTGAAAACTCTACCGCCCAAGTGCTCACTTGTACCAGAACTTGCTGATCCATCAAAAGGCTCCCATTTATAAGCAACAACAATTTATTTTCACACCCTTGACTTAATTCCTGGCTGTAATCATTCCTATCTTCCTGCACCACACACCCTTTCATATCTCAATAACTTAGTTTAGACTCCCAATGATGTGTTTATTTTTGAGGTCAGCTGTGTGACTGTTTCTATAGATTCCAAGGCAATGTGGTCTGGAATTCCCACCCTCTAAGATCTGCTTTCTTCCTTTAAGGCATTCCTGAAAAATTGCTTATTTGGCAATGGTTTTGGTCACTGGACATAATATTCTCCAGCTGTGGCCTTATGTCAAAATTTCTCAATATTTTTGTGAAATTAAAAACATGTTGAGTTGTACAGATATCTTCTACTTTTCACTATCGCTGAGTGAATAATCTGTAATGTCTCTTACCCAACCACATTGTGGTAGTGCCTTCACCATTCAAACTGCAGCTGTACAAGGATGTCAAACATCACCCTCTCGACAGGCAACAGGGTTTTGGCAATGATCACTGGTATCTGTGGAAGGAGAAATACACATGATGTTTCAGGGAGTGCAATATGAATTATATGGATTGAAAATGATGCAGAATTTGACTGTCAGAGATGGAAGAAAAATCCACTCACTATTAGAAAACAAGAATTCTTGACTGTCAAAGATATTGTGGAAAAAATAACCTGACAATGGAGCAGCATACGGTCAGGAGTCGGGCAGCAGTGGACAATCCATTTACAAAAAGGTCTGTGAACGTAATAGTAAAATACTAAACATGAGACTGAAGAAGCTAGATAACGAACAAGTGGACATCAAGGAGCCCAGAGTTGAATCAGACCAGTGTTCACTTTTATGATCCCACAGTCAGAGATGTCTAGCACAAAAACAGACTCTTCAGTCCAACCCATCTATGCAAACCAGATATTCTAACCTAAACTATTCCCATTTGCCAGCACTTGATTGACATCCCTCTGAACCCTTCCTATTCAAATGCCTTTTAAATGTTACAATTTTGGTTGACCTTTAGGCTCCTTTTGAATTTTCCCCTCTCACCCTAAACCTATATCCTCTCGTTCTGGGTTCCACCACCCCAGGGTAAACACCTTGTCTATTTACGCTATCCATGCCCCTCACGATTTTATAAACCTCTTCAACATCACACCTCAGCCTATGACACTCCAGGGAAAATGGCCCCAGGCTATTATGCCTCTCCCTGCAACTCAAATCCTCCAACCCTGGCAACATCCTTAAAAAATCAATTCTCAAACCTTCCATGTTTCAGTGCCTCTTTCTGATAAGAGGGAGACCAGAATTCCACACAATATTCCAAAAGTGGCCTAACCAATGTCCTATACAGCTCCTTTACTCAATGCTCTGACCAACGAAGGGAAGAATCCCAAACAATTTCTTCACTGTCCTATCTACCTGTGACTCTACTTTCAAGGAACTATGAACCTGCATTCCAAGGTCTCTTTGTTCAGCAAGACTCTCCAAGACCTTACAATTCAGTGTGAGTCCTGCTCTGATTTGCTTTTCTAAAATGCAGCACCTCACATTTATCTAAATTAAACCCTATCTGCCACTCCACAGCCCATTGGCCCATCTGATCAATATCCCATTGTATTCTGAGACAACTTTTATCACTGTCCACAATACCTCCAATTTTGGTGTCATCTGCAAACTTACGAACAGTACCGGCTCTATTCACATCCAAATCATTTAAATGGATGAAGAAACAAATCCAAGAAAAAAAAACATCAATTTCTCTGGGTTTGAATGTGCTCTGGGTAAATCCTGCCCGATGACTCTCTACCAGGGAGGGCTGCACATACATACCTCTGAACTTTGCCCCCAACAAAGCTGGCAGCCGCGCACGTGTCCAGTGAATCTTTGCCCCGAATAAAGATGGCAGCGATCACCCAATGAGGTTATTTTCCAGTTTACTGCAAAAACAGGACTGTAAGTTTCAAATTTGTATTTTCCAATGTGCACCAAATGTTTGTAAAACCTCTCAGCCCATACCAACACCATTTCCCTCCCACTTCCTGCTGTTTATTTCTTTCCTTACCAACAGCTCTCCATCCACACGTCCCGCACATCCGCGCCCACCGCAAGGATGATCACGTGGTATAGTCTAGTCCCGTCCTTCATTTACTCTGATTGGTCGGAGGACCAAATGCCCCATCAGGTCCTCCAGCTGTGCCCCTGCCTTTCCATTGGTCTTCCGCTGACATCAACTACCAGGGGCCCATTGTTGCCTGGAGCATGCGTACTGCTTCGTGGCTTTTGTTGCTGTTTATCAGTTACAAGAGAGTGAGACACAAAGTTAAAAATCACACAACCACCTGATGAAGAAGCTGCAAAGCTAGTCCTTCCAAATAAACCTGTTGGACTATAACCTGGTGTTCTGTGAATTTTAATTTTGTCCATCCTAATCTAACACCAGCACCTGAAAGTCAAGAGTGTGGGAGGAATGCAAAATATAACAACAAAAGAACTAGGAACAGGAGAAGGCTGTCCTGCCCTTTGAGCTTGCTCTGCCATTCATTAAGATCATGGCTGATCATTTTGTGGACGCAGAACCATTTACCAACGTTCTCACCATATCCCTTAATTAATTAATTAATTCTTTTTTAAAAAGCTACCTTAGCTTTAAAAACGTTTACTGAACTAGCATCAACTACTTCCCTGGGCAATGAATTCCACAGAGGTCAAGAAGTTCTTCTCAATTCAGTCCTAAATTTGCTGCCTCTAGTCTTATGGTGATGCCCTCTTGTCCTAGCTTCACCTGCCAGTGGAAACATTGTCTCTACTTCTGTTTTATCCATTCCATTTATTATTTTATATGTTTCCCATTCTTCTGATTTCCAATGAATATAATCCCAATCTACTCAGTCTCTGTTAACCCAACCCCCTCAACTCCGGAATCAACCTAGTTAACCTCGTCTGCACCCCCTCTAGTGCCGGTACATCCTTGAGCAAGTAAGGAGACAAAAACTGCATGCAGTACTCCAGGTGTGGCCTCACCAGCACCCAATACAGCTGGAACATAACCTCTGCTTTTAAACACAATCCCTTCAGCAATGAAGGCCAAAATTCCATTTGCTTTCTGAGTTGATTGTTGTACCTGGTGACCAACCTTCATGCAGAAGGTTACTCAGGTGTCCCTGCATAGCAAATGATGCAACTTTTTAAAATTCAAGTAATAATCTCTTTTTTAATGTTACTCCAACCAAACAGTAGGACTTTACATTTATGAACATTCTATTCCAAATGCCAGACCATTGCCCACTCACTCAATGTATCTATGTTCCTCTGCAAAGTTTCACAGTTCTCTGCACACTTTGTTCTGCTACTCATCTTAGTGTCATATGCAAACTTTGACACACATGTGGTCGCCAACTCCAAATCATCTGTATCAATTCTAAATAATCGCAGTCCCAACACTGATCCCTGAGGCACACTATTAGTCACTGATTGCCAGCCGGAATAGTACTCATTTATCCCCACACTTTGCTTCCTGTTAGTCAACCAATCTTCTATCCATGCTAATACTCTACTCCTAACACCATGCACCTTTATATTATGCAACAGCCTCTTGCACAGCACCTTGTTGAAGGCCTTTTGGAAATCCGGGTACACCACATCCACTGGGTCCTTGTTGTCCACCTTGCTCGAAATGTCTTCATAGAATTCCAAAAGATTTGTGAAGCATGACCTGCCCTACATGAACCCATGCTCTGTTGTCCAATGGGACAATTTCTATTAAGATTCCCTGCTATTTCTTCCTTGACAATAGACCCAAGCATCTTTCCCACTACAGAGAATAAGCTAACTTGTGTATAATTCCCCATCTTTTGTCCACCTCCTTTTTAAAAACGTGGCATCACTTTTGCTGCTTTCCAATCTGCTGGGACTGCCACAGAGTCCAGTCAATTTTGGAAAATTACTGCCAGTGCATTTGCTATTTCTCCTGGCATCTCCTTTAGTACCCTGGGATGCATTCCATCAGGCTCAGAAGACTTTTCTGTCATTAGCTCAATTAACTCCAACAGTCCAACACTAGCTGTTCCGTAATAATGACAGTTTCCAAATCCTCACCGATCTTTGTCTCTTTGCTAATTATTGGCAAGATATCAGTTTCCTCCACTGTGATATCCCATAATGAAATGTTCCTTCTCATTTTCCAAAGGACCAACATTTACTTTAGCCACTCTTTTCTCATTCAATATAAAATTTTGTTTTCTGTCTTTATAGTCTGTGCTAGTTTTTTTTCTCATGTTCTATCTTACTTTTCTTTATAGTTCTTCTGTGGCTTTCTGTTGACCTTTATAGTTTTCCCAGTTCTAGTTTCAGGCTGTTTTTGGCCACTTTGCATGCCTTCTCTTTCAATTTGATTGCTTTCCGTAGATACCCATCACAGAGTATGCCTTTTCTTACAGTCCTTCCTTTTCACTGAAATATATCATTGCTGAGCACTTTGTAAAGTGCCTCTGAAAATCTTCCACTGCTCATCAACTGTCCCACCATAAAATCTTTGTTTCCTGTCTACTTTATCCAGGTTCTCCCTCATTCTATTGTAGTTCCCTGTGTTGAAGCACAGGACCCAGGTATTAGATTTTATCTTCACACTCTCCATATGTATTCTAAATTCAACCATACAGTGATCACTTCTTTCAAGAGGATCCCTAACTCTGAGGTCATTAATTATTCCTGTCTCATTGCACAGGGCCAGATGCTGGATAGATTGCTCCCTTGTCAGTTCCATTTCATACTGTTCAAGAAAACTATCATGGATACACTTAATAAACTCAAGGCTACCCTGACTGAGCTGGTTTAATCAACCTACATGTAGATTAAAATCACCCATGATAATAGCCATACCATTTTAACAGGCAATAGTTATTTCTTTGTTTATTGCCCATCCCAATGTGATGTTATTATTTGGTGGCCTGCACACTACACCTGTCAGTGACTTTCTTGTTGGAATTTTGAATGTATCATTCCTGTTTCTCCTACTGTACAGCAATAACAACAACTACTTGCATTGTATGGAATCTTTTACAATGGCAAATCTCCTAAGGTGCTTCCTGGATGATCAAAACGTTGATTAAAGAGAATGATTTTAAAATACATCTTAAAGGAGGATAGAGAAGGTTAGGGAGGGTATTCCACAGACTTCTGCCCTTGACAGCAGCATTCGTGGAGTGATGCAGGTGGGGTGGGTTGGAAAGGGAATGTGCAAAGGGGAAATGGAGGAGCACAGGCTGTGCATAAAGTCTTAAGGACAGAGGAAGTTCCAGACTGAGTCTCTCTGTCACAGAGTATGGCTGCCTCATGGAGTTTGAAGCTCTGCAATGGGTCCATGCATGTCACATTAGTCGAGGAGAGTATAACGGTGGCTGAGAGAACTTTTGATGAGGACTAGTCTCCTGAGGTAGTGTGGGCTGAGGTTAGAAACAGAAGAGGAGAGGTCACACTCCTTGGAGTTTTTTTTATAGGCCTCCACAGAGTTCCAGGGAGGTGGAAGAGAGGATTAGCAAAATTATTCTGGATAGGAGTGAAAGTAACAGGGTGGTCATTATGGGGGACTTTAACTTCCCCAAAATTGACTGGAAATGCTATAACTAATACGTTGGATGGATCAGTTTTATCCAATGTGTACAGGAGGGTTTCCTGACACAGTATGTTGAAGGGCCGACAAGAGGGGAGGCCACATTTGATCTGGTCCTTGGTAATGAACCAGACTAGGTGTTTGATTTAGTTGTAGGTGAGCACTTTGGAGTGTGACCATAATTCAGTTAAGTTTAGTTTAGCAAGGGAAAGGAATATGTACATGCCACAGGTCAAGAGTTATTGATGGGGCAAGGGCAATTATAATGCTATTAGGCAAGAATTAGATGCACAGAATGGGGTAGCAAAATGCAGGGGATTCAGACAATGGAAATGTGGAGCTGGTTTAAGGAACAGATATTGCGTGTCCTTGATGGGTATGTCCCTGTCAGGCAGGAGGAAGTGATAAGGTCAGGGAACCGTGGTTTACTGTGAAAACTGCATCTCTTGTTATGAAGAAGAAGGAGGCTTAGGTGTTGATGAGGCAAGATGGTTCAGATGAGGCGATGGAGAATTACAGATCAGCTAAGAAGGATTTAAAGAGAGAGTTAAAAAGAGCAAAGAGAGGACACGAGCAGTCTTTAACAAATAGAATAAAAGAGAACCCTAAAGCTTTCTATAGGTATGTGAGGAATAAAAAGAATAGGGTAGGAATAGGGCCAATCACAGACAGAATGGGAAGATGAGTGTTGACCCTGTGGAGATTGGAGAGATGCTAAATGAACATTTCTCATCAGTTTTCACTCAGGAAAAGGAGAATATTGTGGAGGAGGAGAATGAAGTATGAGATATTAGACTAGAAATTATCAAGGTTAGTTATGAACATGTGTTATCGCTGCTGGAAGGAGTGAAAATACACAAGTCCCCTGGGCTGGAAGGGATTTATCCGAGGATTCTCTGGGAAGCTAGGGAGAAGGTAGCATAGGTTTTGGCTTGGATATTTGAGTTGCCATTGTCTGCAGATTTGGTACCAGAGCACTGGAAGATTGCAAATGTTGTGCCCTTGTTCAAGAAGGGCAGTAGAGAGCCTTACTTCTTTTGCAGGAAATGTTTAGGAAAGGATTATAAGAGATAAGATTGATAATCATCTGGCAAACATCAATTTGATTTCAGATAGTCAACTTGGCTTTGTCAAGTGCAGGTCATGTCTCACAAACCTCATTGAGTTTTTTGAGAAGGTCACCAAGCATGTAGATGAGGGTAGGGCATTTGACATGGTATACATGGACAAAAGTAAAGCCTTTGACAAGGTTCTACATGGTAGGCTGTTGGAAAAAATGCAGAGGCATAGAATTGAGGGTGATTTAGCAGTTTCGATTAGAAACTTGCTTTCTGAAAGAAGGCAGCAAGTGGTGGTTGATGTAAAATATTCAGCCTGGATTCCAGTTACTAGTCACGTGTCACCAGGATCTATTTTGGAACCACTGCAGGTATAGGTGAATGGATTAGGAAATTTGCAGATGACACTAAAGTCAGTGTAGTAGTGGACAGTGTGGAAGAATGTTACAGGTTGCAAGGGGACTTGGATAAACTGCAGAATTGGGCTGAGAGGTGGCAAATAGAGTTCAATGCAACTAAATGTGAGGTGATGCACTTTGAGAAGAATAACAGGAAGGCTGAATTCTGGGTCAATGGAAAAATTCTTGGTAGTGTGGTGTGCAGAGGGATCTTTGAGTCCATGTACATAGATCCCTGAAAGTTGCCACCCAGGTTGATAGTGCTGTTAAGAAGGCAAACGGTGTGTTAGGTTTCATTCGTGGAGGGATTGAGTTCCGAAGTTGAAATACCATACTGCAACTCTACAAAACACTGGTGCAGTCACACTTGGAATATTGTGTTCAATATTCCTCTAGCTTATCTCTCCATGCTTCAGGCTCTCTGCCTTTATACCTGATGAAGGGCTTTTGCCCGAAACGTTGTTTTTCCTGCTTCTCGGATGCTGCCTGAACTGCAGTGCTCTTCCAGCACCTCTAATCCAGAATCTGTACCCCACCACATCACTTTGCCCCACAATCGTGGTATCTGGTTGTACAGAAGGAGGAGTGGCACAGTCTGTACTGAGATGCACTGGGGCCCTGAAACACATGGTAAAGACTGAAATCACCAGAGCATTGAGAACCCCACCACATTGTTTGCATGTTCTATTGTTTTTACACTGTTCCTGCCCTCCCTTGTTTTTTTTCTTAATCAAGTTGTTATTACACACACCTGCACAAGCTGTGAAATGAACTCAGCCCTCTCGATCCAAGATTCAGGATATTTTCACCACATCACAAGGCATCGACTCTAACCTCCCCTGTCCCTTAGTCTACTGAGTCGCGCCTGAATCAACTCCGCAATTGGGAGGAAGGGGCGGAACAGGAGGACCGAGCAGCAGCCGGTCGTCTAACCAGAGTGAGTGAGGAGCGGGGCCAAAGCATTCTCGGGAGTGAACGCTTCAGGATTGGTCAGAAAGCAAACTATTTAGCAGGATTGATCATTCTCACGACATAGTGGAGCATTAAACCTCTCTCATGAATCAATGTGAGATTTTTACAAAATAGTTGAGATGTAAATCTGATAACGTACATTAGGGAGATTTAAACAATCCTTGGATAAACACATGGTTGATTTTGCAAAAGTTTAGGGGGACGAGCTGAGAATAATTCACAGGTCGGCGTGAATAATTCACAGGTCGGTTTACACAATGCGAGTAAGAAATTTATTTTCAAACTCCCAGAACGATTGGTAATTTACATACCTGGCTAGTATGGTAAAGTTGGACCGAACAATCTATTTGCATACTAATGATCTCAATGACTGCAACTCGACAGAGTAACTGTTAATGACTAATATTTCACCCATGATCCTGTGCTGATATGAATATTCTCTATAAACTCACTGATAATCTCAGACGCACGCGCGGTTTGGTCTCTATGTGGAGCATGCGCAGTGTCACATTGATCAGGACACAGAGACATGGAGCTGCTTTCTCCGGCAGCGGCTGCGATCGGATTCAGAGAGCGGCGCTCAGAGCCGGTGTGTGGGAGCCTCGCTGGGAGAAAGGAGCGGAGAGATTTCACAATTCCTGGATACAGGTTAAAAATAACTCGAAAAACACCCTCCAGGCCCGGGTAAGGAGGTGGCGGTCTCTGATCAAGGAAGGGGCCCAGGGTCACGGCCGCCATTTGTTTGAGGGAAGAGGGAGCGCGGGCCTCAGGGCCGCCATCTTGAGAAGGTCAAGGTGCAGGAGGGCGGGGCTCTGGGGGTCTGTAGAACAATCAGAGGAAAGGGAAGACCCATTGTTATTGATTAATTCCACGAACACAGCTTCACTGGGCGATCCTGCAGGAATATCCTCTCTCAGTCCTGCTGGGATGTTTCACCCAATCAGAACCAGCAGCTCTCCTCCTCTCTCAGCTCCCCTTCTGTCCTTCCTGCAGCATCTGGCCCCTGGAACATTGAGCTGCCTGTCCTGTCCCTCCCTCAGCTGTTGTTTCTATAATACCTGTGATATCCCAATCCCACCTTAGATTACTTCACTAAAGACAGGAATGCACCCGATGGATTTTTCTTAACATCAGCAATTGTTTAATACTCATTTACAGGGTTTTAATTACATCGTTTTTGAAGCATTTACTTCACATTCAATCATTTGCAATGGTGGGATCTGAACCTGTGTCCAGAGAACACTTGCTGAGTTTCTGGATAAATTGTCACATAATAATGCCACTAGGCCATCACTTCGCCTGCTCACAGTTTGTATATCCCAGTGCAACATGAATCAAAACTCTTTCTTACTGCACAATTGTTTGACCCGGCACTCTGGTGATGTGACTCAGTACCTCTCCATGTGGTATCCCTCACTGTGTGGGTCTAATTGCTGCCTCTGTCAGCGTCTCTCACTCTTGAAGCTACACCAGATCATGAGCCAACAGAATTCTCCACTCCAGAGAGATGAGGCAACACAGGTCAGGATTTTCCAGATCTCTGTGGGCTCAGTGCCATTCTATATGTGTAACCCTCAAAGCATTCGTCTAATTGCCCATTCTGCCTATTTCTGTGTCTTCTACAGGTACTCATGGAGTTCCTGACTCAATAGACTTGTCAACTGCTGGTTGGGACGATGGTTGGTCAGCCAGAAAGACAAAGTCAGGGAGGTCGGAAGTCTTCAATAAATCCTGCTGCCAGGTAAGATCAT
Organism: Chiloscyllium punctatum; assembly: GCF_047496795.1. NCBI lineage: Eukaryota > Metazoa > Chordata > Chondrichthyes > Orectolobiformes > Hemiscylliidae > Chiloscyllium > Chiloscyllium punctatum. The sequence goes on along the minus strand of NW_027309907.1, from coordinate 239,413 downwards.
TCCAGTGCACAGAGCAAAAAGTAATAAGGGGGATCCAAACATCAGCTAACAAGACGTGACATAGAGAAAGTGCTGGAGGGGAAGCACAGTACAGACACACCCCAGGCTCAATCACCACGCCTGCTGCAAGTTTTGTTGTAATGAGACAGCATGGGGAGTTCCCAGTTATCAGTCCAGGCCTGTGCTTTCTTAGGGAGCATCAGAACAACTGAGGGGAAAACAGGTCTCCCACAAGAGGGTGGGAATGCTGCCTGGGATCTTTCTGTTCCCTATTCCCTCTCCAACACTGTATCTATGGCTTGTATTGAGGACCAGTGTCTTCAATCATTCTAACTCCTATAACAGTTCCTATCTCTGTCATCTCCTCCCCTCTCACCAATTATTTCACATATTTGAAACCTCCAGTCCAGATGACCATCCGTATCACTGTAACTTGCTTCAGTCTCTACAACATGCCTTGTCTCAATAGTCTCCTCCTCCAATAACTGGAGATATCGGGTCTGTTTCTGTGTTGTATGACTCTTCGGCCGAGGTTTCCTAAATGGAATGAGTCGCGTTTGCCTGTGTTTGGCTCATATCCCTTCAAACCTTCTCCTCTCCATGTACCTGCCCAAGTGTCTTTTCCATGTTGTAATTGTACTTGTTTTTACCATTTCCTCTGGCAGTCCATTCCGTCTATACACCATCCTCTGTGGATAATGTTACCCCTCAGCTCCCTCTTTAAATACTTGCTCTGTCACCTCACATTTATGCCTCTAGCTTTGGACTAACCTACCCTTGGCAACTCACCTTACTTAGACCATACATGGTTTCATAAGGTCACCCCGTGGCCACCTCTGCCCAGGAGAAATATTGACGACAGTGTTACCAATATCTCCAACTCATGTACTCAATGCTCTGACCAATGAAGATAAGTGTGCCAATTGCCGCTTTCAACACCCTGTCGCCCTGTGATGCCAGTCCAAGGAACAATGTAACTGCACCCCTTGGTCTCTCTCTTTTCTACAACACTGTCCAGGGCCCAACCATTAACTGTACACCGCTGAAGCCAAACGCCAACTCGAGGACACCTCTTCCTACTGCTCCCTCGACCATGACCCCACCCCCTATCACCAAACCGTCATCTCCCAGACCATGCAGAACCTCATCACCACAGGAGGAGATCTCCCACCCACAGCTTCCAACCTCATAGTCCGGGAACCCCGCAATGCCCGGTTCTACCTCCTTCCCAAGATCCACAAGCCTGACCACCCTGGCCGACCCATTGTCTCAGCATGCTCCTGCCCCACTGAACTCATCTCTACCTACCTCGATACTGTCCTATCCCCCCAGTCCAGGAACTCCCCGCATACGTTCGAGACACCACCCACGCCCTCCACCTCCTCCAAGACTTCAGTTTTCCCGGCCCCCAACGCCTTATCTTCACCATGGATATCCAATCCCTCTACACCTCCATTCGCCATGACTAGGGCCTCCAAGCCCTCCGTTTTTTCCTCTCCAGACGTCCCCAACAGTACCCTTCCACTGACACTTTCATTCGTTTGGCCGAACTGGTCCTCCCCCTTAACAATTTCTCCTTTGAATCCTCCCACTTCCTCCAGACCAAAGGGGTAGCCATGGGCACACGTATGGGCCCCAGCTATGCCTGTCTCTTTGTTGGCTATGTAGAACAGTTGATCTTCCATAGTTACACTGGCACCACTCCCCACCTCTTCCTCCGCTACATTGATGACTGCATTGGCGCCACCTCGTGCTCCTGCGAGGAGGTTGAGCAATTCATCAACTTCACCAACACATTCCACCCTGACCTTTAATTTACCTGGACTATCTCTGACAACTTGCTCCCCTTCCTGGACCTCTCCATCTCCATTCGTGACGACCGACTTGACACTGACATTTTTTACAAACCCACTGACTCCCATAGCTACCTGGATTACACCTGTTCCCACCCTATCTCTTGCAAAATGCCATCCTGTATTCCCAATTTCTCCGCCTCTGCCGTATCTGCTCCCAGGAGGACCAGTTCCACCATAGGACACACCAGATGGCCTCCTTCTTTAGAGACTGCAATTTCCCTTCCCACGTGGTTAAAGATGCCCTCCAACGCATCTCGTCCACATCCCGCACCTCCGCCCTCAGACCCCACCCCTCCAACCGTAACAAGGACAGAACGCCCCTGGTGCTCACCTTCCACCCTACAAACCTTCGCATCAACCAAATCATCCACCGACATTTCCGCCACCTCCAAAAAGACCCCACCACCAGGGATATATTTCCCTCCCCACCCCTTTCCGCCTTCCGCAAAGACCGTTCCCTCCGTGACTACCTGGTCAGGTCCACACCCCCCTACGACCCACCCTCCCATTCTGGCACTTTCCCCTGCCACCGCAGGAACTGTAAAACCTGTGCCCACACCTCCTCCCTCACCTCTATCCAAGGCCCTAAAGGAGCCTTCCACATCCATCAAAGTTTCACCTGCACATCCACCAATATAATTTATTGTATCCGTTGCTCCCGATGTGGTCTCCTCTACATTGGGGAGATTGGGCGCCTCCTAGCAGAGCGCTTTAGGGAACATCTCCGAGACACCCGCACCAATCAACCAAACCGCCCCGTGGCCCAACATTTCAACTCCCCCTCCCACTCTGCCGAGGACATGGAGGTCCTGGGCCTCCTTCACCGCTGCTCCCTCACCACCAGACGCCTGGAGGAAGAACGCCTCATCTTCCGCCTCGGAACACTTCAACCCCAGGGCATCAATGTGGACTTCAACAGCTTCCTCCTTTCCCCTTCCCCAACCTCATCCTAGTTTCAAACTTCCAGCTCAGTTACTGTCTCCTTGACTTGTCCTACCTGCCTATCTTCTTTTCCACCTATCCACTCCACCCTCTCCTCCTTGACCTATCACCTTCATCTCCTCCCCCACTCACCCATTGTACTCTATGCTACTCTGTCCCCACCCCCACCCTCCTCTAGCTTATCTCTCCATGCTTCAGGCTCACTGCCTTTATTCCTGATGAAGGGCTTTTGCGCGAAACGTCGATTTCGCTGCTCGTTGGATGCTGCCTGAACTGCTGTGCTCTTCCAGCACCACTAATCCATTAACCGTGTTAGTCCTCCCTGGTTTGTCTTAACTAAATCCAACACCTGAATTAAACTCCATCTTTCATTCCTTGACCCAGTTGATAACTATATTCCCTACCCACACTTTCACTAATCTTGGTATCCACAAACTTACTAACAGGGACTCCTATATTTTCACTCAGATTGTTTATGTAAATGGTGCACAACAATGGTCCCAGCACCAATCCTTACAGCACACTGCTGGTCAGAGGCTGAACAACAACCCTCTGTCTCCCACTGTCATCCCATTTTGTATCCAGTTGGCTAGCTCTCCCTGATCCCTTGTGATCTCCCCTTACTAACCAATGTATCATGCTATATCCTGACCAAGGGTTTGTGGAAGCCAGAAACAACGTCTGTTGCTCTGACTTCATCGATCTTTTTGGTGACATCATGAACAAACTCCAGTCAAGTTTGTGAGACATGTTTTCCCACGCACAAAGCCATGCTGGCTGTCCGTATTCAGGCCTTATCTTTCCAAATGCATGGACGGCCTACCTCTCAGAATGACCCCCCAACAACTGACCCACCCTGATGTCTCGCTCATCAGTCTGTTGTTCCCTGGCTTTCTCTTGCAGCCTTTCTTAATTAATGACACAACATTATAATCATAGTCAGAGAGTCATACCGCATTGTTCGGTTAACGCTAACCATACTCTAAAACGGATCTCATCCCACCTGGCTGTTCCTGCGTCATATCCCTTGAAACCTTTCCTATTCCTGTAATAATCCAAATGTCATTTGAACATTGTAATTGTCCCCATGTTCACCCCTTCCTTGGGAAGTTCATTCCACACACAACCCACCCTCTGTGTAACAATGTGCTTCTCATGTCTTTTTTTTTAATATGTCTCTCCTCTAAACTTAAAAACATAGTGCCTTGTCTTGAAACCCCCCTGTCCATGGGAAAAGACATCTCTCATTAACTCTATCTATCCCCCTCATGATTTTATAAACTTCTATGAGGTCATCTGTCAACATTCAGGTTTCAGTGAAAAATACCAACCTATTCAGCCTTTCTTTATACTGAAGCCTTTCGTACCCAGCCACATCCCAGTAAATCTCCTCCCAACCCTTTACAGCTTCATAATATCCTTCCGATAACTGGGCGACCAGAACTGGACACAGTATTCCAGAAGAGGACTCACCAATGGCCTGTATAATCTCAAGGTGCCTTCCCAACTCCTATATCCAAAGGACTGAGCAATGAAACCAAGTGAGGCAAGCACCTTTTTTTAAACTATCCTGTCTCTCCATGTTGCAAACTTCAAAGAATTATGTAGCTGAACCCTGAGGTCCCTCTGTTCTACAACACTACTGAAGATCTTGCCTTTAATTGTGCAAGCCCTGCCCGTGTTTGTTGTACCAAATGCATTACCTCGCATTTATTCAGATTGAACTCCATCTACAGTTTTTCAGCCATTCACACATTTCATCAGGATCCCTTTGTAATCTCAGAAAACCTTCTTCACTGTCCACAATGCCACCCTCCAGTCTAACAGCCTATCACACACAGCTCTCCACGATACAAATATCTCTGTGAGGGGCCCTACAATTTCTTCACCAGCTTCCCACAATGTCCTGAGATCCATTTGATCTGGTCCTGGGGATTTATCTACCTTTGTGTTTTAAAACCTCCAGCACCTCCTTTTCTATAATGTGGACTCATTTCAAGACATTGAGTCATCGAGATGTACAGAACAGAAACTGGCCCTTCGGACCAACTCTTGCATGACGTTTCTCGTCACATTTGCCACAATTTTCCCAATATCCCCCTAAACCTTTGCTATTCATACACCCATCCACATGCCTTTTAAATGTATTTCTATCACCCTCCACTATTTGCTCTGGCAGCTTATTCCATCCACTCTGTGGGAGCCAGTGGTCCTTTAGACCCCTTTGAAAAGTTTCCCTCGCCTGGGGAAATGACCTTGTCTATTGACCCTGTCAATGACCATCATGATTTTAAACACCTTTATCGGTTAACTCCTCAGCCTCCCATGTACAACTGAAAACAGCCCCAGCCTATTCAGGCTTTTCCCTGAAGCACAAACCCTCCAACCCTGGCAACATCTTTGGTCATTTCTTCTGCACCCTTTAATGTTCCATGACATCCTTCCGATGGCATTGAGACCAGAATTGCACACAGTATTCCAATAGTGGTCAGGCCAAACACTGTTTAGTTCCCTGAGCGCCCCAGTCTTTATCCACAGTAAGTTCCAAAGTGAAATATTTGTTTTGGATCTTGTAGTTTCACACATCGTTGCCTTCATTGATCATGAAGGAGACCGGGTTTGTCCCGAGCTCTTCTTTTGCTCTTAATACACTTGTAGAGTCTCTTTGGATTCTCCTTAACTTTCTCCGCCAAAGCGATCTCGTGTCCCCTTTTTACATTCCTGATTTCCATCCTAAGTGTATTTCTACAGCCCCGATGCTCCTGAAGGGATTCCCTTGTGTCAGCCAGTTATATCTGACATGTGACCCCTTTTTTCTTGACCACAGCCTCGAAACTCATCCAGTGTTTCCTAATTCAGTCAGCATTGAGCTGTACACTAACAGGAACACGCTGGCGCTGTACGCTCCTTTTATCTCGGTTTTAAAATATTCCTACTTGCCAGACTTCCCTTTATCTGCAAATAGCTCCCCAGATCTACTTTAAAAATTCATGTCTCATACTATCTTGCCCCATTGAATAATCTTAACTTGTGGACCAGGCCTGTCCTTTTCCATCACTATTTCCAAACTAATACAATTCTGGTAACTTTCCAAAGTGCTCCCCCACTAACACCTCAGTCCCGTTCCTGACCTTGTTTCCCAAGGGGAGGTCTGGTTTAGCCCCATTCTCCAGTTGGGCCACTTACATAATGACTGGGAGTTTTCGGAACACACTTAACAAATTCCTTCCATCCAAATGTTTAACTTCGTAACAATCCCAGTCCAGGTTTGGAATGGTTAAGATCACCTGTCATTACAACCCTATTATTCTCAGAGATATCTGAAATCTCCTGACATATTTGCTCCTCCATCTCCCATTGCCTATCGCTGTAGTCCGACCGTAGAAAACTAATGACCAATTTTTATTTCTCAGTTCCACTAATATCGTTTAACTGGGCGATCCTACATGAATCCTCCCTCTCGGTACTGCTGGGATGTTTCCCCCCAATCAAACCCACCAGCTCTCCTCCTGTTTTGCCTCCTGTTCTATCCTTCCTGTAGTATCTGTCCCCTGGAACATTGAGCTGCTGGTCCTGTTGCTCCCTCAGCTGTGTTTCTGTAATATCTATGGGATCCCAATCCCATGTTCCCATCCATGCTCTGGGTTCATCTGCCTTATCTGTCTGGCCCTTTGTATTGAAATAACTGCAGTTTAATCCACCAGTTTTCCCTAACTGTCTGCTATGTTCTTGCCTGCCTTGTCTACTTATATTGCTCTCTTGAACATTTGTACCAGCCTCAACTTTCTTTCTGGCCTTACGACTCTTTGGGTTCACACAGCCCTGCCAGATGAGTGTAAATCCTCTCGAGCAGCTCCAGCAACGTTCCCCACCAGGATGTGGGTCCCCCTCCTGCTCCCAGTTCAGGTGTATTCCCCACCCTGTCTACCTGTGCTGACACCTTCAGACATCCAGCGACTTGCCCACCAAGGTCCCTGTGTTCCTCAGTACTCCAGGAGGACCTACCCTTCATGATGTATATCATTCATTTATTAGACTTCCCACAGTGCATTACCTCACAGTGATCAGAAGTAAACTCCATCTGCCATTACTCTGCTCAGTTTATCATCTGATCGATATCAGACTGCAGCCTGAGCCCATCCCCCTCACTGTGGACAACACCCTCACCTTTCATGTTATCTGCAAACCTACTAATGATACCTTCTGCTTTCACATCCGAGTGATTAATGTCCATAATGAACAGCAATGGCTCCTGCACAGATCCCTGTGGTACACCCGCTGGGCAAAGGCTTTCAATTACAAAACCAACCCTCCACCAATTGTGGAGTCAATTTACCAACTTACCTTGGATCCCATGGGATCTTCCCTTTTGGACCAGCCTTCCGTGTGGGACCTTGTCAAAGACCTTAATGAACTCCATATAAACCACATCATCTGCACTGCCCTCATCAATATCAGAGGACAGTCATCTAGCAAATCCATACAGACAATCCCGAATGAAATTGCGGGGGTATCCGTTTTTGGCGGATACATTCTTCCTCTTTTTGCAGTTCTGGTGTACTGCAGTGTGTTGTGGCCCTTTTGAACAGTGTCTTGATGCAACTTCTTTTGTGTGTGTTGGGGTGGTTGCTTTCGTAGTTCAGGACTTGGTCTCTGTGTGTGACTTTCCTGGAGACCTGTGTGGTGAACTCTCCTTTCGGTGTTCTCTGTACCGTCACGTCTAGGAATGGGAGTTGGTTTAAATTTTCTTCCTCTCTAGTGAATCGGATTCCTGTGAGTGTGGCGTTGATGACCCGGTGTGTGTTCTCTATTTCTTGTTTTTAATGATTACAAAGGTGGCATCCACATATCTGACCCAGAGTTTGGTTTGAATCTGCGGTAAGACTGTTTGTTCTAACCTTTGCAATACTACTTCTGCTATGAGTCCAGAGATGGGTGAGCCCATGGGGGTGCCGTTGATTTGTTCATATATTTGGTTGTTGAATGTGAAGTGTGTTGTGAGGCCCAGGTCCAGTAGTTTGAGTATGCCGTCTTTGTTGATAGGTTCAACGTCCTGTTGTCTGTTCTGTATGTCCAGCAGGTTGGCTATTGTTTCTCTGGCTAGGGTTTTGTCGATAGAGTTGAACAGTGCCGTTACATCAAATGAGACAATCGTTTCTTCCTTGTCTATGTGTGTAATTCTGATGATGTCCAAGAATTCCTGTGTTGACTGTACAGAGTGTCTGGATCCGCTGATCAGGTGTTTCAGTTTATGCTGCAGTTCTTTGGCCAGTTTGTGTGATGGTGTCCCTGGTAGTGATACTATGGCTGAGTGGGATATCTGGTTTGTGCACTTTAGATAGTCCATAGAATCTGAGGGTGTTGTTGCTTTCAGTTTTCATTCTCTGTAGGTCAAACCTGGTTATCTGTCCGTTTTTTTTGTAGGTTTCTCAGTGTGTTGTTTTTCCTATTGGTGAGCTGCGGGGTGGGGTCAAATTCCACGCAATTTCATCAACAGATGTCTAAGGGAAAGACAACGGAACGAAGACATGCCATAACCAAAAGGACTAGCCATACTACCAGATATAAAGAACATTTCGGAACTGACAGCCAGACTATTGCGACCACTAGGACTCATAACAGCACACAAACCAACAGCCACTCTCAGTCAACAACTCACCAAGACGATGGACCCGATACCCAACATGAGCAAAACCAATGTAGTGTACAAAATCCCATGCAAGGACTGCACAAAACACTACATCGGACAAACAGGAAGACAGCTAACGATCCGCATCCATGATCACCAACTATCCTCGAAACGACACGACCAGCTATCCTTAGTAGCCACACACGCAGATAACAAGCAATTTGAGTTCGACTGGGACAACACTACTATTATAGGACAAGTCAAATAGAGAACAGCCAGGGAATTCCTCGAGGCATGACACTCATCCACAGATTCAATCAATAAGCACATCGACCTGGACTCAATATACCGGCCACTGCAGCGGACAGCTGGAACTGACAACCGGACGCAGCAGATACAAATCACTAAGTGTCAGAGGAAAGATCACAGAAGTGCTTCACAGGAGGCTCCCTGAGGTAGACAGGGGACGAAACGTCCTTCGCTCACTATGTGTGTGTGTGTGTGTGTGTGTGTGTGCATGTCTCTCCCTTGCTGTGTGTGTGTGTCCTTCCCTCGCTGTGTCTGTGTGTGTCCCTCCCCTGCACTGTGTGTGTATGTCCCTCCCTTGCTCTGTGTGTGTATGTGCCTCTCCCTCGCAGTGTGTGTGTGTGTGTGTGTGTGTGGTCCCACTCTCGCTGTCTATGTGTGTGTCTCTCCCTCGCTGTGTGTGTGTGTGTGTGTGTCCGTCCCTCTTGCTGTGCGTGTGTGAGTGCATGCCCCCCTTGCTGTGTGTGCATGTCCCTCCCATGCTGTGTGAGCATGGCCTACTCTCCGTTGCTCTGTGTGTGTGCGCGGGTGTCCCCCTCTTGTTCTCAGTATGTGTCCCTCTTGATGTGTATGTGAGTGTCACTCCCTCACTGTGTGTCTGTGTGTCCTTCCCTCGCTGTGTGTCTGCATGTATCCCCTTTACTGTGTGTATGTGTGCGTGTCCCTCTTGCTGTGTGTGTGTGCATGTGTCGCCCCCTCACTATGTGTCTGTGTGTGTGTCTCTCCCTCGCTGTGTGTGTCCGTGTCCCTCGCTGTGTGTGTCCGTGTGAGGATCCCTCTCTCGCTGTGTGTGTCCGTGTATGTGTCCCTCTCTTGCTGTGTGTGTACGTGTGTGTGTGTCCCTCCCTCGCTGTGTGTGTCCATGTCCCTCGCTGTGTGTGTCCGTGTGTGTGTCCGTGTGTGTGTCCCTCCCTCGCTGTGTGTGTCCGTGTGTGTGTCCCTCCCTCGCTGTGTGTGTCCGTGTGTGTGTCCCTCCCTCGCTGTGTGTGTGTGTCCGTGTGTGTGTCCCTCCCTTGCTGTGTGTGTGTGTGTGTGTATGTGTGTGTCCCTCCCTCGCTGCGCATCTCGCTGTGTGTGTGTGTGTGGTCCCACCTTAACTGTGTGTATGTGTGCGTGTCCCTCCCTTGCTTTGTGTGTGTGTGTGACCCTCTTTGTGTATGTGTGTGTGTGCATCCCTCCCTTGCTCTTTGTGTATATCCCCCTCACTGTGCTTGCGCATCTCCCCTCGCTGTGTGAGTGCATGTCCCCCCTTGCTGTGTGTGTCCCTCCCTTGCCATGTCTGTGCGTGTCCCCTTTCGTTGTGTGTGCACATTCCCTCCCCCTCGCCGTGTGTCTGTTTGTCCCTCCTTCCCTGTGTGTGAACGTGTCCCTCCCTTGCTGTGTATGTGTGTATCCCTCCTCGCTGTGTGTGAGCATGTCTTTCCCTTGCTGTGTGTGCGTGTCCCTCCTTTGCTGTGTGTGTGTGTCTCTTCCTCGTTGTGTGTGTTTATGTGTCACACCCTCACAGTATGTGTTTGTGTGTGTGTGTGGTTGCGTGTGTGTCACTCCCTCGCATTGTGTGTATGTGTCTCTCTCTCGCTCTGTGTGTGTGTGTCTCCCTCCCTCGCTCTGTGTGTGTGTGTCTCCATCCCTCCCTCTCTGTGTATGTGCGCGTGTCCTTCCCTTGCTGTGTATGTGTGCATGTCCCCGCTCGCTGTGTGCGCATGTCCCTCTCTCACTGTGTGTGCATGTGTCTCTCCCTTGCTCTTTGTGTCTATCCCCCTCACTGTATGTGCGCATCTCCCCTTGGTGTGTGAGTGCATGTCCCCCCTTGCTGTGTGTGCGTGTGTCCCTCCCTCGCTGTGCCTGTGCGTGCCCCCTCTCAATTTCTGTGCACATACCCTCCCACTCACCATGTGTCTGCTTGTCCCTTCTTCCCTCTGTGTGTGTGCATGTCCCTCCTTTGCTGTGTATGTGCGTATCCCTCTCTTGCTGTGTGTGCTTGTCCCTCCCTCGCTGTGTGTGTGTGAGTGTCCCTCCTTCCTGTGTGTCTCAGCAAGTCCCTCGCTCGCTTTGTGTGTGTGTCCCTTCCTCGCTGTTTGTGTGTACGTGTCACATCCTCACTGTATATGTTTGTGTGTCCCCCTTCACTGTGTGTCCCTCACTCACTGTTTGACTGTGTGTCACTCCATCGCATTGTGTGTATGTTTCTCTCTCTCGCTGTGTGTGTGCGTATCCCTCCCTCGCTCTGTGTGTGTGTTTACATGCGTGTCCCTCTGTGGGTGTGCGTGTGTGTGTGTGTAAGAGTGTCTCCTTCTCACGCAGTGATTGTGCGGGTCCCCCTTGCTGTGTGTGTGTGTGCATATCCCCCTTCGCTGTATCTGTTTGTGTGTCTGTCCGTCCCTCCCTCGCTGTGCGTGTGTGCGCGTGTGTGTGTGTGTGTGTCCCTGCCTCGCTCTGTGTGTGTGTGTGTGTGTGTGTGAGTGTGTCCCTGCCTCGCTGTGTGTGTGTGTGTGTGTGTGTGTGTGTGTGTGTCCCTCTTGCTGTGTGTGTGCGTGGCCCTCCCTCACTGCGTGTGCATGTGTCTCCACCTCGCTGTGTGTGTATGCGTATATCTCTCTTGCTCTGTGTGTGTGTGTGTGTGTGTGTGTGTGTGTGAGAGAGAGAGAGACCCTCCCTGGCTGTGTGTGCGTGTCCGTCCCTGGCTGTGTGTGAGTTTGTCCCTCTCTTGGTGCTTGTGTGAGCGCGTGGCCCTCCCTCGCTGCGTGTGCATGTGTCTCCACCTCACTGTGTGTGTGCGTATCCCTCTCTTGCTCTGTGTGTGTGTGTGTGTCCCTCTTGCTGTGCACGTGCGTGCGTGGCCTCCCTCGCTGTGTGTGCATGTGTCTCCCCCTCGCTGTGTTTGTGAGTGCCCATCTCTTGCTGTGTGTGTGTGTGTGTGTGTGTGTGTGTGTGTGTGTGTGTGTGTGTGTGTGTGTGTGTGTGCGCGCGCGCATGTCACTCCCTTGCTCTTTGTCTGTGTGTGTGTCCCTCCATTGCACTTTGTGTATATCCCCCTCACTGTGTGTGCCTTCTCCCCTCACTGTGTGAGTGCATGTCCTCCCTCGATGTGTCTGTGCATGTCCCCTCTCGCTGTGTGTGCGTGTCCCCTCTCAATTCCTGTGCAAATTTACTCCCCCTCGCCGTGTGTGTGCATGTCCCTCCTTCCCTGTGTGTGTGCGTGTGCCCCTCCCTTGCTTTGTATGAGCGTGTTCCTCCTTCCCTGTGTGTGTGCCCCTCCCTTGCTTTGTATGAGCGTGTCCCTCCTTCGCTGTGTGTGTTTGTGTATGTTCCTCCCTTGCTGTGTGTGCATGTCCTTCCCTCACTGTGTTTGCGTTATCCTCCCTCGCTCTGAGTGTTTGCATGTGTGTGTGCACGTGCGTGTATGTGCATGTCCCTCCCTTGCTGTGTGTGTGTGTGTGTGTGCTCGTGTCCCTCCCTTGTTTGTCTCTCGCTCGCTGCGCGTGTGTGTCCCTTCCTCACTGTGTATGCATGTTCTTCCCTCTTTGTGTGTTTGTGTGTGCTTATCCCTCCCTCTCTGTGCGTGTGTCCCTCCTCACAGTGTGTGTTTGTGTGTGTGCGTGTCACCCCTTGTTGTGTCTGTGTTTATGTGTGCGTCCCCTCCTTCGCTGTGTGTGTGTGTGTGTGTCCCACGCTTGCTGTGTGTGCACGTGTCCCTCCCTTGCTCTGTGTTTGTGTGTGTGTGTATCTGTGCGTGTCCCTCCCTCGCTTTGCGTGTGGGTGTCCGTCCGGTGTGTGTGTATGCATGTCCCTTCCTCACTTTGCACGTGTGTGCCCCCTCTCAATTTCTGTGCACATGCCCTCCCCCTCGACATGTGTGTTTGTCCCTCCCTTGCTGTGTTTGCGCGTCTCTCCCTTGCTCTGTGTTTGTTTGTGTGTGTGTGTGTGTGCGCGCGCGCGCGTGTCCCTCCTTCACTTTGTGTGTGCGTGTGTGTGTCCGTCCTTGCAGTGTGTGTCCCTCCCTCGCTGTGTGTCTGCATGTATGCCCCTCACTGCATGTGTTTGCGTGTCCCTCCATCGCTTTGAGTGTGTGTGTGCCCCCTCTCAATTTGTGTGCACATGCCCTCCCCCTCGCGGTGTGTGTGCTTGTCCCTCCTTCACTGTGTGTTTCTCCCACGCTGTGTGTGTCCTTGCTCCCTCCCTCGCTGCGTGTCTCAGCGTGTCCCTTCCTCGCTCTGTGTGTCCCACCCTCGCTTTGCGTGTGTATCCGTCCCTTGTGTGTGTGTGCGTGTGTGCATGTCCCTCCCTTGCTCTGCGTTTCTGTGTGTATGTATGTATGCGTGACCTTCCCTCGCTTTGTGTGTCGGTGTGTCCGTCCCTTGTGTGTGTGAGTGCGTGCCCCCCTTGCCGTGTGCGTGTGTCCCAACCTTGCCGTGTCCGTGTGTGTCCCCTCTCGCTGTGTGTGTGTGTGCCCCCTCTCAATTTCTGTGCACATGCCCTCCCCTTGACATGTGTGTGTCCCTTCATTCACTGTATGTGTGTTTGTGTGTGTGTGTCCCTCCCTCGCTGTGTGTCTGCGGGTAACCCCCTCACTGTGTGTGTCTGTAAGTCCCTCCCTCACTGTGTGTGCACTTGTCCGTCCCTACTCTGCGTTTACGTGTGCGTGTAGGTGTGCGTGTCCCTCCCTTGCTTTGCGTGTGTGAATGTCCCTTGTGTGCATATGTGCGTGTGCATGTCCCTCCCTTGCTCTGTGTTTGTGTGGTGTATATATGTGTGTGTGTCACTCCCTCAATTTGCATGTATGTGTCCATCCCTTGTGTGTGTGTATGACCAGCTTGCTGTGTGCACGTGTCCCACCCTTGCCGTGTCTGTGTGTCCTCTCTCGCTGTGTGCGTCTATGATTGTGTGCTTCCTCATGCACGTGTCGCTCTCTCGCTGCCTGTGGGTTTGTCCCTCCCTCGCTCTGTGTGTGTGTCTGTGTGTGTGTGTGTGTGTGTGTGTATGCCCCTCTTGCTGTGCGTGTGTGTGCGTGGCCCTCCCTTGCTGTGTGTGTGTGTCCCTCTCTTGCTCTGTGTGTGTGTGCATGTGTCCCCCTGGCTGTGTGTGTCCGTGTCCCTCTCTCACTGTGTGTGTCTGTGTTTGTGTGCTTCCTCATGCACATGTTGCTCCCTCATTGTGTGTGCATGTCCCTCCCATACTGTCGGTGTGTGTGTGTGTTTCCCTCCCTCGCTCTGTGTGTGTGCATGTGTGACCTTTCCTCGCTGTGTGTGTGTGTGTGGGGCCCTCCCTCGCTGTGTGTGTGTGTGTGTGTGTGTGTGTGTGTGTGTGTGTGTGTGTGTGTGTCTCCCTCGCTGTGTGTGTGTGTGGCCCTCCCTCGCTGTGTGTGCATGTGTCTCCCCCTCGCTGTTTGTGCACGTGTCCTCTCTTGCTCTGTGTGTGTGTGTGTTTTCGTGAGTCCATGTCCCTCCCTGGCTATGTGTGTGCGTGTCCCTCTCACGCTGTGTGTCTGTGTTTTGTGTGCTTGAGCATTCGTGTGTCCATCCCTCACTGTGTGTGTGTGTCCCCTCTTGCTGTGAGTATGTGTTACCCTTTTACAGTGTATGTGAGTGTCCTTCCCTCGCTGCATGTGGGTGTGTGTATGTGTGTCCCTCCCTTGCTGTGTGTATGTATGTGTGTGCCTCCCTTGCTTTGTGCGAGTGTGTGTGCACCTCTTGCTGTGTGTGCGCATGTCACTCCCTTGCTCTGTGTTTGTGTGCGTGTGTGTGCACGTGTGTGTCCCTCCTTCACTTTGCGTGTGCGTGTGTGTGTGCCCCTGTCCCTCGCTGTGTGTCTGCGTGTATCTCCCTCACTGTGTGCATGTGCATGTCCCTCCACCGCTGTGTGTGTGTGTGAATTTGTGTGTGTCCCTCCCTCGCTTTGCGTGTGTGTGCCTCCTCTCAATTTGTGTGCACATGCCCTCCCCCTCGCGGTGTGTGTGTTTGTCCCTCCTTCGCTGTGTGTGTGCGTGCTCCCTCCCTTGCTGCGTCTCTCAGGGTGTCCCTCCCTCTGTGTGTGTGTGTGTGTCCTTCGCTGTCTGTGTATGTACGCGTGCATATCCTTCCCTCAGTGTGTGTATGTCCTTCCCTCGCTGTGTGTGTCTCTTTGTGTGTGTCCCTTCGCTGCGTGTCCCTCCCTCGCTATGTGTGTGTGTGTGTGTGTGAGAGAGAGTGTGTCCCTCCCTTGCTGTGTATGTGCGTGCTCCTCCTTTGCTGTGTATGTGTAACTTTCCCCCCTTGCTCTGTGTGTGTGTGTGTGTGTGTCCCTCTTGGTGTGCGTGTGTGTGCTTGGCTCTCCTTCGTTGTGTGAGCATGTGTCTCCCCCCTCGCTGTGTGTGCGGTGTCCCTCTCTCGCTGTGTGTGTTTGTGTGTGTCCATGTCCCTCACTGGCTGTGTGTGCGCGTGCCCCTCTCTCGCTGTGTCTTGAGCATGAGCGTGTCCATCCCTTGCTGTGAGTATGTGTGACCCTTTTACAGTGTATGTGAGTGTCCTTCCCTCGCTGCGTATGTGTATGTGTGTATGCATGTCACTCCCACACTGTGTGTGTGTCCCCCTCCCTTGCTTTGTGCTTGTGTGTGTGTGCGCCTCTTGCTGTGTGTGCGCATGTCACTCCCTCACTCTGTGAGTGTGTGTCCGTCCCTTGTGTGCGTGTGTGTCCCTCCCTTGCTCTTTGTGCATATCCCCACCATTGTGTGTCCGCATCGCCCCTCATTGTGAGAGTGCCTGTCCCCCCTTGCTGTGTGTGCGTGTGTCCCTTCCTCACCATGTCTGTGCGTGTCCCCTCTTGCTGTGTGTGCGTGCCCCCTCTCAATTTCTGTGCACATGCCCTCCCTCTCGCCATGTGTCTGCTGGTCCATCCTTCCCTGTGTGTGTGCGTGTCTCTGTCTCTCACTCTGTGTGCTCTGTGTGTTTGTGTACATTCCTCCCTCGCTCTGTCTGTGTATGTGTGTGTGTGTGTGTGTGTGTGTGTGTGTGTGTGTGTGTGTGTGTGTGCACGTGTCCCTCCCTGGCTGTGTGTGTCTGTGTTTGTGTGGTTGTGCATGCACGTGTCCCTCCCTCGCTGTGTGTGTCCCCCTCTTGCTGTGAGTGTGTGTCCCTCTTGCAGTGTATGTGTGTCCCTCCCTCGCTTTGTTTGTGTGTGTGTGTGTGTGTGTGTGTGTGTGTGTGTGTATGTATGCATGTCAATTCTTCACTGTGCCTGTGTGTCTCTCCCACGCTGTGTGAGTGTGTGTGTGTGTGTGTCCCTCTAGCTGTGTGTGTCCCTCCCTTGCTCTTTGTGTATATCCCCCTCGCACTGTGAGTGCATGTCACCCCTTGCTGTGTGTGTGTGTGTCCCTCCCTCGCCGTGTCAGTGCGTGCCCCCTCTCACTTTCTGTGCACATTCCCTCCCCCTTGCCGTGTGGGTGCTTGTCCCTCCTTCCCTGTGTGTGTGTGTGTGTGTGTGTGTGTGTGTCTGTGTGTGTGTGTGTGTCTGTGTGTGTGTGTGTGTCTGTGTGTGTGTGTGTGTGTGTCTGTGTGTGTGTGTGTGTGTGTGTGTGTGTGTGTGTGCGCGCGCGCATATCCTTGCCTTGCTGTGTGTGGGTCCCATACTTGCTCTGTGTGTGTGCATGTCCTTCCCTCCCTCACTGTGTGTGTGTACGTTTCACTCCCTCGCTGTTTGTGTGTCCCTCTCTCGCTGTGTGTGCGTGTTCCTCACTCACTGTGTGCGCGTGTCCATCCCTCGCTGTGTGTGTACGTGTGTGTGTGTGCATGTCCTTCCCTCTCTCACTGTGTGTGCGTGTCCCTCTCTCACTGTGTGTGCGTGTCCCTCATTCTCTGTGTGTGCGTGTCCATCCCTCGCTCTGTGTGTTTGTGTATGACCCTCCATCGCTGTGTGTGTGTGTGTGTGTGTGTGTGTGTGTGACTCTCTCACTGTGTGTACGCTTCACCCTCTCGCTGTTTGTGTGTCCCTCGCTCGCTGTGTATGTGTGTCCCACCCTTGCCCTGTGTGTGTGTTTCCCTCCCTCGCTGTGTGTCTGCGTGTATTCACTTAATTGTGTGTTTGTATGCGTGTCCCTCCCGCGCTTTGTGTGTGTGTGTCCCTCTTGCTGTGTGTGCGTGTCACTCCCTCGCTGTGTGTGTGTGTCCATGTCCCTCCCTTGCTCTTTGTGTATATCCCCCTCGCAGTGTGAGTGCATGTCCCCCCTTGCTGTGTGTGCGTGTGTCCCTCTCTCGCCGTGTCAGTGTGTGTCCCCTCTCACTGTGTGTGCGTGCCCCCTCTCACTTTCTGTGCACATTTCCTCCCCCTCGCCATGTGTGTGCTTGCCCCTCCTCCCTATGTGTGTGTCCCTCCCTCGCTGTGTGTGTGTGTGTGTGTGTGTGTGTGTATGTCCCTCTCTCACTGTGTGTGCGTGTCCCTCACTCTCTGTGTGTGCATGTCCCTCCCTGGCTCTGTGTGTGTGTATCCCTCTCTCGCTGTGTATGTCTGTGATTGTGTGCTTCCTCATGCACGTGTCCCTCCCTCGCTCTGTGTGTGTGTGTGTGTGTGTGTGTGTGTGTGTGTCCCTCTCTTGCTCTGTGTGTGTGTGCATGTCTCCCCCTGGCTGTGTGTGTGCGTGTCCCTCTCTCACTGTGCGTGTCTGTGTTTGTGTGCTTCCTCATGCGCATGTTGTTCCCTCACTGTATGTGCATGTCCCTCCCACGCTGTCGGTGTGTGCATGTGTGACATTCCCTCGCTCTGTGTGCGTGTGTGTGTGTGTGTGTGGTCTCACCCTCGCTCTCTGTGTGTGTGCGTGCCACTCTCTCGTTGTGTGTCTGTGTTTGTGTGCTTGAGCATGAGCGTGTCCCCTCTTGCTGTATGTGTGACCTTTTTACAGTGTGTGTGTGTCCTTCCCTCGCTGCGTGCGTGTGTGTGTGTGTGTGCCTCTTGCTGTGTGTGCGCATGTCACTCCCTCGCTCTCTGAGTGTGTGTCCCTCCCTTGCTCTTTGTGCAGTGTCCGCATCGCCCCTCGCTGTGTGAGTGCCTGTCCCCCCTTGCTGTGTGTGCATGTGTCCCTTCCTCACCATGTCTGTGCACGTCCCCTCTCGCTGTGTGTGCGTGCCCCCTCTCAATTTCTGTGCACATGCCCTCCCCCTCGCAGTGTGTCTGCTTGTCTATCCTTCCCTGTGTGTGTGCGTGACCCTCCCTTGCTGTTTATGTGCGTGTCCCTCTCTCACTATGTGTGTTTGTGTACATCCCTCCCTCGCTGTGTGTGTGCATGTCCTTCCCTCGATGTGTGTATATCTTTACCTCCGTGTGTGTGTCCGTGTCTCTCCCTGGCTGTTTGTGTTTATGTCCCACTCTCACTGTGTGTGTCTGTGTTTGTATGCTTGCACATGCGCATGTCACTCCCTCGCTGTGTGTGTCCCCCTCTTGCTGTGAGTGTGTGTGTGTGTGTATGTGTATGCGTGGCAATTCTTCACTGTGCCTGTGTGTCCCTCCCACACTGTGTGTGTGTGTGTGTGTCCCACTAGCTGTGTGTGCGTGTCACTCCCTCGCTGTGTGTATGTGTGTGTGTGTGTGTCCCTCCCTTGCTCTTTGTGTATATCCACCTCGCTGTGAGTGCGTGACCCCACTCACTGTGTGTGTGCCCCCTCTCACTTTCTGTGCACATTTCCTCCCCCTCGCAGTGTGTGTGCTTTCCCCTCCTTCGGTGTGTGTGTGTGTGTCCATCCCTTGCTGTGTGTGTACGTGTGTGTCTACGTCCCTCCCTCGCTCTGTGTGTGTGCATGTCCTTCCCTTGCTGTGTGTGTCCCTCACTTGCTCTGTGTGTGTGCATGTCCTTCCCTCCCTCGCTGTGTCTGCGCGTATCCCCTCGACTGTGTGTGTGTGTGTGTGTGTGTGTGTGTGTGTCCCTCCCTTGCTCTTTGTGTATATCCCCCTCGCAGTGTGAGTGCATGTCCCCCCTTGCTGTGTGCGCGTGTCCCTCCCTCGCCGTGTCAGTGCGTGTCCCCTCTCACTGTATGTGCGTGCCCCCACTCACTTTCTGTGCACATTTCCTCCCCCTCGCCATGTGTGTGCTTGCCTCTCCTTCCCTGTGTGTGTGTGTGTGTGTGTGTGTGTGTGTGTTCCTCCCTCGCTGTGTGCGTATGTGTCCCACCCTCACTGTGTGTGTGTGTGTCCCTCTCACTGTGTGTGCGTGTTCCTCACTCTGTGTGCGTGTCCATCCCTCGCTGTGTGTGTGCGTGCGCATGCGTCCTTCACTTACTGTATATGTGTGTTTCCCTCCCACGCTGTTTGTGCATGTCCTTCCCTCCCTAGCTCTGTGTGTGGGTGTGTGTGTGTGCACCCGAGCGCGTGTGTCACTCCCTTGCTGTCTGTGTGTGTCCATCCCTTTGTGTGTGTGTGTGTTCCTCCATTGCTCTTTGTGTATATCCCCCTCACTGTATGTGCGCATCTCCCCTCGGTGTGTGAGTGCATGTCCCCACTTGCTGTGTGTGCGTGTGTCCCTCCCTCGCTGTGCCTGTGCGTGCCCCCTCTCAATTTCTGTGCACATGCCCTCCCACTCGCCGTGTGTCTGCTTGTCCCTCCTTCCCTGTGTGTGTGCGTGTCCCTCCCTCGCTGTGTGTGCGCGTATCCCTCCCTTGCTGCGTGTCTCAGCACGTCCCTCCCTCGCTGTGTGTGTCCCTTCCTCGCTGGGTGTCCCTCACTCGCTGTTTGTGTGTGTGTCACTCCATCGCTTTGTGTGTATGTGTCTCTCTCTCTCGCTGTGTGTGTGCGCGTCCCTCCCTCGCTCTTTGAGTGTGTGTGTGTATACACGTGCGTGTCCCTCCATATGTGTGTGTGTGTAAGTGTGTCTCCCTCCCATGCTGTGAGTGTGCGTGTCCCCCTTGCTGTTGTGTGTGTGTGTCCCCGCCTCGCTGTGTATGTGTGAGATTCACCCCTGTCTTGCTCTGTGTGTGTGTGTCCCTCTTGCTGTGCGTGTTTGTATGTGACCCTTCCTCGCTGCGTGTGCATGTGTCTCCCCTTTGCTGTGTGTACGTGTGCCCCTTTCTTGCTCTGTGTGAGTATGTGTGTGTGTCCCTCTAGATGTGCACGCGTGTGTGTGGCCTTCCCTCTTGTGTGTGCATGTGTCTCCCCCTCGCTGTGTTTGCGAGTGTCCCTCTCTTGGTCTGTTTGTATCTGTGTGTGTGTGTGTTTGTGTGTGCATGTTTCTCACCCGCGCTGTGTGTGCGTGTCCCTCCCTCGCTGTGTGTGTGCGTGTGTCTCCCCCTCGCTGTGTTTGTGAGTGTTCCTCTCTTGCTCTGTGTGTGCGTGTTTGTGTGTGTGTGTCCCTCCCTCACTGTGTGCGCATGTCACTCTCTCGCTGCATGTGTCTGTATTTGTGTGCTTGCACATGTCCCTCCTTCACTGTGTGTGTCCCTCACTTGCTGTGAGTATGTGTGTCCCTCTTGCAATGTATGTGCGTGTCTTAACCCTTGCTTTGTGTGTGTGTGTGTGTGTGTGTGTGTGTGCGTCCCTCCATTGCTCTTTGTGTATATCCCCTCACAGTGTGTGCGCTTCTCCCCTCGCTGTGTGAGTGCATGTCCCCCCTCTGTGTGCGTGTCCCTCACTCGCCGTGTCTGTGCATGTCCTCTCTCACTGTATGTGCAAATCCCCTCTCAATTTCTGTAAACATGCCCTCCCCTCGCCATGTGTGTGCATGTCCTTCCCTCACTGTGTTTGCGTGCCCCTCTCACGCTTGTGTGCATGTCCTTCCCTCCCTCGCTCTATATACGTGTGTGTGTGTGTGTGTGTGTGTGTGTGTCCCTCCCTCGCTGTGTGTCTGCAGGTAACCCCCTCACTGTGTGTGTTTGTATATCGCTCCCTCGCTGTGTGTGCACATGTCGCCCCCTTGCTCTCTGTGTATGTATCTGTGCGTGTCCCTCCCTCGCTTTGTGTGTGTGTATCCGTCCCTTGTGTGCGTGTGTGCATGTCCGTCCCTTACTCTGTGTTTGTGTGTGTATATGTCCGTCCCTTGTGTGTATGTGTGTGTGCCCAGCTTGCTGTGTGCGTGTGTCCCACCCTTGCCATGTCTGTATGTCCCCTCTCGCTATGTGTATGCGTGTCCCCTCTCAATTTCTGTGTACATGCCCTCCCCCTCGACATGTGTGTGCGTGTCCCTCCTTCACGATGTGTCCGTGTCCTTCCCTTGCAGTGTATGTGCGTGTCCCTCCCTCACTGTGTGTCTGCGTGGATTCCCCTCACCGTAAGTGTGTGTGTTTGTACCTTCCTCGCTGTGTGTGCGCGTCTCTCCCTTGCTCTGTGTGAGTGAGTGTGTGTGTGTGTGTGTCCATTCTTTGTTTTACGTGTGTGTCTCCCCATCCCTCACAGTGTGTGTGTGTCCCTCCCTCGCCGTCTGTCTGTCTGTATTCCCCTCACCGTGTGTGTGTTTGCATGTCTCTCCCTCACTTTACGTGTGTGTGCCCCCTCTCAATTTGTGTGCACATGCCCTTCCCTTCGTGGCGTGTGTACTTGTCCCTCCTTCGCTGTGTGTCTCTCCCTCGCTGTGTGTGCGTGTCCCACCCTCGCTGTGTATGTGCATGTCTCCTGCCTCACTGCGTGTCTCAGCGTGTCCCTCCCTCGCTGTGTGTGTGTGTGTGTCCCTCCGCTGCGTGTCTGTGCGTGTCCCTCCCTCACTGTGTGTGTGTGTGCGTGTCCCACCCTCGCTGCGTGTGTGCCTGTCCCACCCTCGCTGCGTGTGTGCCTGTCCCACCCTCGCTGCGTGTGTGCCTGTCCCACCCTCGCTGCGTGTGTGCCTGTCCCACCCTCGCTGCGTGTGTGCCTGTCCCACCCTCGCTGCGTGTGTGCCTGTCCCACCCTCGCTGCGTGTGTGCCTGTCCCACCCTCGCTGCGTGTGTGCCTGTCCCACCCTCGCTGCGTGTGTGCCTGTCCCACCCTCGCTGCGTGTGTGCCTGTCCCACCCTCGCTGCGTGTGTGCCTGTCCCACCCTCGCTGCGTGTGTGCCTGTCCCACCCTCGCTGCGTGTGTGCCTGTCCCACCCTCGCTGCGTGTGTGCCTGTCCCACCCTCGCTGCGTGTGTGCCTGTCCCACCCTCGCTGCGTGTGTGCCTGTCCCACCCTCGCTGCGTGTGTGCCTGTCCCACCCTCGCTGCGTGTGTGCCTGTCCCACCCTCGCTGCGTGTGTGCCTGTCCCACCCTCGCTGCGTGTGTGCCTGTCCCACCCTCGCTGCGTGTGTGCCTGTCCCACCCTCGCTGCGTGTGTGCCTGTCCCACCCTCGCTGCGTGTGTGCCTGTCCCACCCTCGCTGCGTGTGTGCCTGTCCCACCCTCGCTGCGTGTGTGCCTGTCCCACCCTCGCTGCGTGTGTGCCTGTCCCACCCTCGCTGCGTGTGTGCCTGTCCCACCCTCGCTGCGTGTGTGCCTGTCCCACCCTCGCTGCGTGTGTGCCTGTCCCACCCTCGCTGCGTGTGTGCCTGTCCCACCCTCGCTGCGTGTGTGCCTGTCCCACCCTCGCTGCGTGTGTGCCTGTCCCACCCTCGCTGCGTGTGTGCCTGTCCCACCCTCGCTGCGTGTGTGCCTGTCCCACCCTCGCTGCGTGTGTGCCTGTCCCACCCTCGCTGCGTGTGTGCCTGTCCCACCCTCGCTGCGTGTGTGCCTGTCCCACCCTCGCTGCGTGTGTGCCTGTCCCACCCTCGCTGCGTGTGTGCCTGTCCCACCCTCGCTGCGTGTGTGCCTGTCCCACCCTCGCTGCGTGTGTGCCTGTCCCACCCTCGCTGCGTGTGTGCCTGTCCCACCCTCGCTGCGTGTGTGCCTGTCCCACCCTCGCTGCGTGTGTGCCTGTCCCACCCTCGCTGCGTGTGTGCCTGTCCCACCCTCGCTGCGTGTGTGCCTGTCCCACCCTCGCTGCGTGTGTGCCTGTCCCACCCTCGCTGCGTGTGTGCCTGTCCCACCCTCGCTGCGTGTGTGCCTGTCCCACCCTCGCTGCGTGTGTGCCTGTCCCACCCTCGCTGCGTGTGTGCCTGTCCCACCCTCGCTGCGTGTGTGCCTGTCCCACCCTCGCTGCGTGTGTGCCTGTCCCACCCTCGCTGCGTGTGTGCCTGTCCCACCCTCGCTGCGTGTGTGCCTGTCCCACCCTCGCTGCGTGTGTGCCTGTCCCACCCTCGCTGCGTGTGTGCCTGTCCCACCCTCGCTGCGTGTGTGCCTGTCCCACCCTCGCTGCGTGTGTGCCTGTCCCACCCTCGCTGCGTGTGTGCCTGTCCCACCCTCGCTGCGTGTGTGCCTGTCCCACCCTCGCTGCGTGTGTGCCTGTCCCACCCTCGCTGCGTGTGTGCCTGTCCCACCCTCGCTGCGTGTGTGCCTGTCCCACCCTCGCTGCGTGTGTGCCTGTCCCACCCTCGCTGCGTGTGTGCCTGTCCCACCCTCGCTGCGTGTGTGCCTGTCCCACCCTCGCTGCGTGTGTGCCTGTCCCACCCTCGCTGCGTGTGTGCCTGTCCCACCCTCGCTGCGTGTGTGCCTGTCCCACCCTCGCTGCGTGTGTGCCTGTCCCACCCTCGCTGCGTGTGTGCCTGTCCCACCCTCGCTGCGTGTGTGCCTGTCCCACCCTCGCTGCGTGTGTGCCTGTCCCACCCTCGCTGCGTGTGTGCCTGTCCCACCCTCGCTGCGTGTGTGCCTGTCCCACCCTCGCTGCGTGTGTGCCTGTCCCACCCTCGCTGCGTGTGTGCCTGTCCCACCCTCGCTGCGTGTGTGCCTGTCCCACCCTCGCTGCGTGTGTGCCTGTCCCACCCTCGCTGCGTGTGTGCCTGTCCCACCCTCGCTGCGTGTGTGCCTGTCCCACCCTCGCTGCGTGTGTGCCTGTCCCACCCTCGCTGCGTGTGTGCCTGTCCCACCCTCGCTGCGTGTGTGCCTGTCCCACCCTCGCTGCGTGTGTGCCTGTCCCACCCTCGCTGCGTGTGTGCCTGTCCCACCCTCGCTGCGTGTGTGCCTGTCCCACCCTCGCTGCGTGTGTGCCTGTCCCACCCTCGCTGCGTGTGTGCCTGTCCCACCCTCGCTGCGTGTGTGCCTGTCCCACCCTCGCTGCGTGTGTGCCTGTCCCACCCTCGCTGCGTGTGTGCCTGTCCCACCCTCGCTGCGTGTGTGCCTGTCCCACCCTCGCTGCGTGTGTGCCTGTCCCACCCTCGCTGCGTGTGTGCCTGTCCCACCCTCGCTGCGTGTGTGCCTGTCCCACCCTCGCTGCGTGTGTGCCTGTCCCACCCTCGCTGCGTGTGTGCCTGTCCCACCCTCGCTGCGTGTGTGCCTGTCCCACCCTCGCTGCGTGTGTGCCTGTCCCACCCTCGCTGCGTGTGTGCCTGTCCCACCCTCGCTGCGTGTGTGCCTGTCCCACCCTCGCTGCGTGTGTGCCTGTCCCACCCTCGCTGCGTGTGTGCCTGTCCCACCCTCGCTGCGTGTGTGCCTGTCCCACCCTCGCTGCGTGTGTGCCTGTCCCACCCTCGCTGCGTGTGTGCCTGTCCCACCCTCGCTGCGTGTGTGCCTGTCCCACCCTCGCTGCGTGTGTGCCTGTCCCACCCTCGCTGCGTGTGTGCCTGTCCCACCCTCGCTGCGTGTGTGCCTGTCCCACCCTCGCTGCGTGTGTGCCTGTCCCACCCTCGCTGCGTGTGTGCCTGTCCCACCCTCGCTGCGTGTGTGCCTGTCCCACCCTCGCTGCGTGTGTGCCTGTCCCACCCTCGCTGCGTGTGTGCCTGTCCCACCCTCGCTGCGTGTGTGCCTGTCCCACCCTCGCTGCGTGTGTGCCTGTCCCACCCTCGCTGCGTGTGTGCCTGTCCCACCCTCGCTGCGTGTGTGCCTGTCCCACCCTCGCTGCGTGTGTGCCTGTCCCACCCTCGCTGCGTGTGTGCCTGTCCCACCCTCGCTGCGTGTGTGCCTGTCCCACCCTCGCTGCGTGTGTGCCTGTCCCACCCTCGCTGCGTGTGTGCCTGTCCCACCCTCGCTGCGTGTGTGCCTGTCCCACCCTCGCTGCGTGTGTGCCTGTCCCACCCTCGCTGCGTGTCCCTTCCTTGATTTGCGTGTGTGTGTCCCTCCCTCGTTGTGTGTCTGCGGGTAGCTCCCTCACTCTGTGTGTTTGCACGTCGCTCCCTTGCTCTGTGTGTGTGTGTCCAAAATGTGCACCATCAGTGAATTAGCCATCATAAATTGACTGTAGTATTCAGGAATGTGTGGTTTAAGTAAGTTCACCACGAGAAATGCAGGGTTTAATGTATAGGTAGAGGGGTGGGTCTGGGTAGGATGCTCTTCGGAGTTTTGGAATGGACTGGTTGGGCCGAATGGCCTGGTTGCGCACGATGGTGATTCTATTCAGGTTATTGTCCAGCCCTATCAACCATCCCCGTCTCTTACACCTGGCCTTATCCCCAATATTCTCCTTAACACTGTAATCTCCTCCAGACTCTAAAACACTCCTTGCATATGTAACCTTCTCCAGTCCTTACAAAGATCGATATGTCTGTCACCTCTTCCTGCTTTTAGAACCCTCCCTATAACTATTACCATTTGGTACAGCATTCCCAATCATTGTTCCCTCTTGAATCTCCCATAAACATTTGTATGTCTAAAAACTCATCTGGACTGTCTCAACTTCCCTTTGACAGTTACATGCTGAGACCTGCTCTATATCAGTGAAGTAATTAAGTCTTGGTAACACTCACTGTTATAATCTCCCTCCAGCCTTACAGCACTGAGGATCTGTAGAAGCTCTTTTCAACCCGACAGCCATCTCTGTGTCTGTAATCTCCTCCACTCCCCATAATACATTCTCTCTGAGCTCCTCTGTAGTCCACTAAACACTCCCTAACACTGTCTGTATCGCTGTAACCTTCTCCAAAAACACAACCTTCCCTATCTGTGTAAATCCCTACACCGGACCCTATCCCTCTCAGCTCCGTCTAACAATACAACCCTCCATGTCTGTGTATTCACCTTCAGTCCCTACTCACCTCCCTATCTGTGTAACCTTCTCCATGCATTTTTGCTTCAGTCTCTTCAACTCTCCCTGTCAGTGTAACCTCTTCCAGACGCAAAACCTCTCCTCTTTTTGACTTACTCAGACCACACAACCCTCACTATCTATAACCTACTCCTGTCTGAGAAACCTACCTCTGCAAACTGCTCCAACTCTTCAACTCTCCACAAGCTCCTGCAGCTCTTACATCCCTCCCTATCTACCAAACCTCTTCCAGTCCCTAAACACCAACAGTCTGTGGAGACCCGACCACCATCCCTATCAGTGTAACCCTCTCAGGTCTCTGCAGTAATCCTGATCTGTCGAACTCACTCCATGCCTGTGCCTCTCCCAATCCAGTCCCTACAAAACCCACTATCTATTTAACACCCTCCTGTCACTATCACCCCCATGTCAATGTAAGCTCCTCCTGTGTCTCCACCATCTCCCCATCTCCATAACCTTGTCCAGCTCTTACACCACTATCTGTTTAAACGTCACCCTCCCCTACTACTTCCTCCTGTTTGTGCTATACTCCCTTATCTGTGAAACTGTTTCTGATTAAAATTGTTATCCCAGTCTCTGAAAAGAAATCCAGATTCCACTGCCTCCATAACCCCCAGAACCTAAGCCTTCCTATGTCTATAACCATCTTCAGTCACGATGATCCTCCATATCTCTGTTTGTTCTTCCAGTCGATACAAACCTCTTTATCTCTGTAATCTGCTCAACTCCCTAAAACAGTCCCTGTCTGTGATCCAGCCCTGTCCTACAAACATCCTTATCCCTGTAAACTTCTCTATCCCTCCCAACATTCCCATCTCCATGAACACCTGTCAGTCCTACAGCTCTCCACATTTCTGTAACCTCCTGTGGGTCTATGGTCCTCCCTCCCTGTGAAACCACCTCCAGTCCCCAAATCCCTCCCAATCTGGGTCCTCTGCTCCAGATCAGACCATTGCTGTCTCTGTAAACACCTCCCCTCCTGACAACTCTTCCCATTTGTGTAACCTCGTTCAGACCCCATACTCTCCAGCTTCCTGAATCCTCTTCCTGCATTGCAACTAAAACCACATGTTTCTGTAATATCCACCAGTGCTTACACCCTCCCCAACTCAGTACCACTTGCAGTCCTAACAAAACACCTAAACTGTGAAACCTCTCATTTCCCTACAATCCTCCCTCCCTCCTCAAATACCTCCATCTCCATGAAACCTCACAATTACTGAAGCCTCCTTTTGGCACTGCAACCCTCCTAATGTCTGCAAAATCCTCCTGTCCTGATATTCCTCTCTGTCTCTGTAACCCCCACCACCCTCCAGTGCCCTTCTGGGGAACATGGCAGAGGAGGGAAGATGTGTAAAGTCTGAGCCATGTTACGGAGGTAGAATTCTGGGAATTACAGATTTGGTCGAATGTTTGTGGTGTGCAGATTATTGGCGAGGACTCTAAAGACAGATTTATGACTACTGGGAAAACCATAGTTAAATTAGCTACAGTCAGTATGGGTTTGTGAGGGGTCAGGTCATGCCTCACAAACCTGATTGAATTCTTTGAGGATATGGCTCATGAGGATATGTTGATGGCTCATTCAGAAAAGAAGGAAAATTGGGATACAGGGAAATCTGTCTGTATGGATGCAGGATTGGATGGCCCAGAGAAGACAGAGGGTGGCAGCAGATGGACAGTCTTGAGCCTGGAGCTCAGTGACCAGTGGGGTTCTGTAACAATCGGCTCTGGGACACTGCTGTCTGTGATTTTTGTAAATGACTTGGATGTGGATGTTGGAGAGTGGGTTAGTAAGTTTGCCAATAACATGAAGGTTGGTGGAGTGGTGGGGAATGTGGAGGGCTGTTGGAGGTTGCAATGGGACATTGACAGGATACAGAGCTGGGCTGGAAGTCGCAGATAGAGTCCAAACTGGAAAAGTGTGAAGTGATTCATTCTGGAAGGTCGAATTTGAATACAGAATACAGGGTGAAAGGCAGAATACTTGGCAGTGCGGAGGAACAGAGATCATGGGGTCCGTGTCTATAGATCCCTCAAAATCGCCACGCACGTTGGTAGGGTTGTTAAAAAGGCATATGTTGTGTTGGCTTTCCTTAGAAGGGGGATTGACTGTAAGAGCCGAGACGTTTTACTGCATCTTTATAGCGTCCTGGTGAGACCACACTTGGAATATTGTGTTCAGTTCTGGTCCCCTGTTTACAGGAAGGATGTGCAAGTTTTAGAGAGTGTACACAGGAGATTTACCAAGATGCTGCCTGTAATGGAGGGCATTTCTTATGGAGAAAGGTTGAGGGAGCTAAGGCTTTTTTCATTGGAGTGAAGAAGGGGGCGGGGTGACTTTGTGGAAGTGAACAAGATGATGAGAGGCGCAGAGTGAGTGAATAGTCAGAGACTTTTCCTCCTATGACATAAATGGCTATTACAAGGGGGTGTAATTTTAAAGTGAATGGAGGATGGATAAGAGGATAGAGAATGGTAGGTGGTTGGATGGACTGCCAATGGTGGTAGTAAAATTAGACACATCTGGGACATTTAATAGACTCTTGGACAGACACATGGATAATCGTAAAATGAAGGGTATGTAGTTTACTTTGATCTTACAGTTGGATAAAAGGTTGGCATGAAATCATGGCCGAATGGTCTTGGGCTGAACTGTTCTGTGTACTATGTTCTGTCTGGTAAACTGGGTAATAAGCTCAGATCAGTGTAAAAAAGGATATGGCATTCAGGAGGAGCTAGTGAACTGGATACAAAATTTGCTTGATGGTAGGAGACAGAGCGTGATGGGAGACATGTTGTTTTTCTGACTGGAGGCATGTGACCAGCGGTGGAGTGGGTCCCCTGTTGTTTGTCATTTGGATAAATGGTTTGGATGGAAATATTGGTTTCCTGGTAAGTAATTGTTTTGGGTGACACTGAAATTGGTGGTAAAGTGGACAGTGAAGAAGGTTATCTATGATACAACAGGATGAACAGTACTGCTGGGATAGTGGGCTCAAGAATAGCAGATGGAGTTTAATTAGATAAAGGTGAGGTGTTCCATTTTGGTGAAACAAACCAGGGTGGGACTTGTACAGTTATTGTTCGGGCCCTGGGTCATGTTTTCAGTCAGAGATCCAGTGACCCAGGTACACAGTAAGTGGTGTCACAGGTAGACAGGCTGGTGAAGCAGGCCTTTGGGATGGTTACCTTCATTGGGGAGAGTATTGAGAGTAAGAGTCGGGATGTCATGTTGTGGCTGTAAAAGGCATTGGTGGGGCCACCATTAAAACATTGTTGATCAGTAGGAAGAACTCATCTGGTTCACTAACCTCCTTTAGGGAAGGACATCAAATATTCTAACCTGGTCTGGCCAACATGTGACTCCAGACCCACAGCAATATGGCTGACTCTGAGCTACCCTCTGGGTAATTAGCAGAGGGGTCAAATACCGTCGTTCCATGCAGTGACACTCACATCTCATGAATGAATAAATAAAAATACCTATGTCCCTCCCTACCTCTGCAAACCCGTCCAGCTGCAGCAATCCGTCCTGGCTTTGTAACACCCTGACCCCTCTCTGTAACACTCTCACCACCTCCAGCACCTTCACCTCTCCCTGTTCCTATTGTATCAATGAACCCTGACCGTGGCTCCCCTTCCCACAGCCCCCCTCCTGCGAGCAGACCCATTGTAATCCACTAACATTTACTCCTAAAACACTCTCTCACTTCAGGATTTTAAGTACTTTTTGGTGATCTTCTCAGCCTCATAATCTAGTATGATTCCTTTTGTCCTGAGTGAGGGATCAGTGGGAATTTCTTGCTGAGGTTTTTACTGTTTCAATGGAATGTCCTTTTATTGAGTATTTTGCATTGTCCCTTGAAATGTTTTCCACTGTCCATTTACAGACACATATTTCAGTCTGTTTATTTCTATAACCTCCATGAGTGTTGGAGTCATAGAGATGTACAGCACGGAAACAGACCCTTCGGTCCAACCCGTCCATGCTGACCAGATATCCCAACCCAATCTAGTCCCACCTGCCAGCACCCGGCCCATATCCCTCCAAACCCTTCCCATTCCTATACCCATCCAAATGCCTCTTAAATGTTGCAGTTGTATCAGCCTCCACCACATCCTCTGGCAGCTCGTTCCATACACGTACCACCCTCTGCTTGAAAAAGTTGCCCCTTAGGTCTCTTTTATATCTTTCCCCTCTCACCCTAAACCTATGCCCTTGAGTTCTGGACTCCCTGACCCAAGGGAAAAGACTTTGTCTGTTTATCCTATCCATGTCCCTCATAATTTTGTAAACCTCTATAAGGTCACCCCTCAGCCTCCAACGCCACAGCCCCAGCCTGTTCAGCCTCTCCCTGTGGCTCAAATCCTCCAACCCTGGCAGCATTCTTGTAAATCTTTTCTGAACCCTTTCAAGTTTCACAAAATTTTTCTGATAGGAAGGAGACCAGAATTGCACAAAATATTCCAACAGTGGCCTAACCAATGTGCTGTACAGCCGCAACATGACCTCCCAACTCCTGGACTCAATACTCTGACCAATAAAGGAATGCATACCAAACGCCGCCTTCACTCTCTAATCTATCTGCGATTCCACTTTCAAGGAGCTATGAATCTGCACTCCAAGGTCTCTTTGTTCAACAACACTCCCTAGGACCTTACCATCACGTGTATAAGTCCTGCTAAGATTTGCTTTTCGAAAATGCAGCACCTCGCATTTATCTGAATTAAACTCCATCTGCCAGTTAGCCCATTGTCCCCATCTGGTCCAGATCCTGTTGTAACCCTCTTCGCTGTCCACTACACCTCCAGTTTTGGTGTCATCTGCAAACTGTACCTCTTATGCTCTCATCCAAATCATTTATGTAAATGATAAAAAGTAGAGGGCCCAGCACTGATCCTTGTGACACTCCACTGGTCACAGGCCTTCAGTCTGAAAAACAACCCTCCACCACCACTCTCTGTCTTTTACTTTTGAGCCAGTTCTGTATCCAAATGGCTAGTTTTCACTGTATTCAATGAGATCTAACCTTGCTAATCAGTCTCCCATGGGGAACCTTGTCGAATGCCTTACTGAAGTCCATATAGATCACATCTATCACTCTGCCCTCATCAATCTTCTTTGTTACTTCTTCAAAAAACTCACTCGAGTGTGTGGGACATGATTTCCCACGCACAAAGCCATGTTGACTATCCATAATCAGTCCCTGCCTTTCCAAATACATGCACATCCTGTCCCTCAGGATTCCCTCCAACAACTTGCCCACCACTGAGTTCAGGCTCATCGGTCTATAGTTCCCTGGCTTCTCTTTACCACCCTTCTTAAACAGTGGCACCACTTTTGCCAACCTCCAGTCTTCCAGCACCTCACCTGTGATTATTGATGATACAAATATCTCAGCAAGAGGCCCAGTAATCACTTCTCTAGCTTCCC
Organism: Chiloscyllium punctatum; assembly: GCF_047496795.1. NCBI lineage: Eukaryota > Metazoa > Chordata > Chondrichthyes > Orectolobiformes > Hemiscylliidae > Chiloscyllium > Chiloscyllium punctatum. Next base: position 208,273 of record NW_027309907.1, on the reverse strand, counting down.
ACAGAGTTCTCGGGTACACCTGATCAGGTCCTGGGGAGTTATCCAGCACTTCTTCCTCTGTATCTGAACATTTTGCAAGATGTCACCATCGATTTCCCTACAGTCTATATCTTCCATATCCTTTTCCACAGTAAATACTGATGCAAAATATTAATTTAGTATCTCTCCCATTTTCTGTGGCTCCACACAAAGGCCGCCTTGCTGACCTTTCAGGGGCCCTATTCTCTCCCTAGTTACCCTTTGTCCTTAATATATTTGTAAAAACCCTTTGGATTCTCCTTAATTCTATTTGTCAAAGCTGTCTCATGTCCCTTTTTTGCCCTCCTGATTTACCTCTTTAGTATACTCCAACTTCCTTTATACTCTAAGGACTCACTCGATCTATCCTGTCTATACCCGACATGTGCTTCCTTCTTTTTCTGAACTAAACCCTCAATTTCTTTCGTCATCCAGAATTCGCTATACCTACCAGCCTTCCCCTACACCCTGACAGGAATATACTTTCTCTGGATTCTTGTTATCTCACTTCTGAAGGCTTCCCATTTTCCATCCGTCCCTTTACCTGCGAACATCTGCCTCCAATCAGCTTTCAAAAGTTCTTGCCTAATACGTCAAAATGGGCCTTTATCCAATTTAGAACGTCAACTTTTAGATCTGGTCTATCCTTTTCCATCACTATTTTAAAACGAATAGAATTATGGTCGCTGGCCCCAAAGTGCCCCCCCCCACTGACACCTCACTCACCTGCCCTGCCTTATTTCCTCAGTTTAGGTCAAGTTTTGCACCTTCTCTAGTAGGTACACCCACATACTGAATCAGAAAATTGTCTTGTACACACTTAACAAATTCCTCTCCATCTAAACCTTTACACTATGGCAGTCCCAGTCGATGTTTGGAAAGTTAAAATCCCCTACCATATCTACCCTATTATTCTTACAGATAACTGAGATCTCCTTACAAGTTTGTTTGGCAATTTCCCTTTGACTACTGTGGGGTCTATAATACAATCCTAATAAGGTGATCATCCCTTTCTTATTTCTCAGTTCCACCAAATAACTTCCCTGATGTATTTCTGGGAATATCCTCCCTTAGCACCGCTGTAATGCTATCCGTTATGAAAAATGCCACTCTCCCTCCTCTCTTGCCTCCCTTTCTATCCTTCCTGTAGCATTTGTATCCGGGAACATTAAACTGCCAGTCCTGCCCATCCCTGAGCCATGTTTCTGTAATTGCTATGAGATCCCAGTCCCATGTTCCTAACCATGTCCTGAGTTAATCTGCCTTCCCTGTTAGGCCCCTTGCATTGAAATAAATGCAGTTTAATTTATTAGTCCTACTTTGTCCCTGCCTGCCCTGACTGTTTGACTCCCTTCTGTTCTCAGCTGTACCCGTCTCTGATCGAGCTCCCAAAATCTTCCCTGTGATTGTTATCACGTCCCATCCCTGCATTCCTCCAAATCTCTGTAAAGTCCTCCCATTCCTCAAACCCACCCTGTATCTGTCACCTGTCCAAGCTTCCACAACCCTCCCTATCTCTGTAAGACACCCCCCCCCCCCCCCCCCCCCACACACACACACACCCATCCCAGTTACTACAGCCCGCTGTATCACTAAATGCCAGTAGTCACTATAATATCAGAGTAAGGTGTGAAAGCAGGAATACTGTACTGGGTAAATGATCAGTCGTGATCATATTGAATGGTGGGACTGACTCTGTGGTCAAATGGCCGATACCTGCTCTTCTTTCCTGTGCTTCTCTATAAACTTACTATCTATATAACCTCCTTCAGTCCCCACAGCCCTCCCTCTCTCCATAAACTCCTTCAGTCCCCATGACTCTTCCTATCTATGTAACCTGAATCATTCCCCACAAACCTCCCTAACTCCATAACCTCCAAAAGGCCCCACGACCCTCCCTATCTCTATAATCTCATCCTGACCCAACGACCCTCCCGTTCAGAGTTACCTCCTTCAATCCCCATGATCCTCCTGATCTGTGCAACCTCCTTTAGGCCCAACAGCCCTGCAAATCTCTTTGGCCTCTTTCAGGCCCCACAGCACTCCCTATCTCCATAATGTTCTTCAGTCCCCACGACCCTCCCTAATTCCAACACCTCTATTACCTGCTGACCCTGTGAGCCACCTTTTTCAGATTGATAAACACGAACTCCCATAACCCTTTCTGCTGCCAGTCTGAAACCAAACAGTGTTAGCCTGACAGTAGGTCGGGAGCTGAAATATATTTGAAAGGATATGTCAATAAACAATAACTGGACCCTTATAAACGCTTTTAATAAAAAGAGAACGTGTTTTTGAGCATGTTGGATTTTATTTTTATTGGTGTGAATATAAATGGCAGAGTAGATACGGGTGTAGGAGTGGCTGTACCGAGGATACGGTTTATTTGAATTTTCAGAAAACTTTACACAAGTTTCAATAAGGGCTAAAGAGTAATTTGGTAGAGAATAGGGCACCTTAACTGTCAGGAGGTGGGTGAGATATTAGACAAAATAGTGATGTCAGAATTTACTGTGGAGAAAGACATGGAAGCTCGGGAACCTGGGGAAATAAATAGTGATGTCTTGGAAAGAATCCTCAACAGAGGAAAGAAAGTGCTGGAATCTGAAAACAAATAAATAAAGGTGGATCAATCCTCAGTCGCTTATGAGGTCGATCTTAGAATATTGTGGGAATCTGGGGAAGAGATTGCAGTGACCCTAACATATATTTATTTTATCAATACACACAATGAGTTACCGGAAGACTGGAGGGTGGCTAATGCTATTCCATCACTTAAGGTCTGCAGGGAGCAGCCAGGGAATCACAGCCCAGTGAGCCAGTGCTGGGTAAGTTGTTGGAGGAGATTCTGAGAGAAAGGAGTTACATATATTTGGAAAGGCAAGGGCTGATTAGAGATAGTCAGCATGGCTTTGTGAGTGGGAAACCGTGTTTCACAAACCGGATTGACTCTTCGAGGAGTTGACCAAGCGATAGATGAAGGCAGAGCAGTCAGCATTGTCTACAGCAAAGCATTTGACATGGTTCCAGGGGATGGAGAACATCTAGTCAAGAGGAAGAAGGAAGCTAACTTAAGTTTGAGGAACCAAGGATTAGAAGCAGGGCTCTAGAGAGTTACATGGGGCAGCACGGTGGCTCAGTGGTTAGCACTGCTGCCTCACAGCACTAGGGACGCGATTTCAATTCCAGCCCCAAGCAACTGTCTGTGTGGAGTTTGCACATTCTCTCCATGTCTGAATGGGTTTCCGACAGGTGCTCCGGTTTCCACCCACAGCCCAAAGATGTGCAGGTTAGGTGAATCAGCCATGCGTTGTTCAAGAAAGGGAATAGATATAATCCTGGTAATCACAGACCTGTCAGTCTTCTGTCTATGACGTGCAGATTATTGGAGAGGACTCTAAGATACAGGATTTATGATTCCTTGGAAAACTATAGTTTGATTAGAGAAAGTCATCATGGCTTTGTAAGGGACAGGCCATGCCTCACAAATCTTTGTTGAATCCTTTGAGAATGTAACAAAACACATTTATGGCTCATTGAGAAAGTACAGAGCATGGGATACAGGGAAACCTGCCTGTCTGGATAGAGAATTCCTGGCCCTTAGAAGACAGAGGTTGATGACAGATGGAAATCATTCAGCCTGGAGCTCAGTGACCAGTGGTCTTCTGCAGGGAGAGGTCAAAAAATCTCTGCTCTTTGTGATTTTATGTATGACTTAGATGTGTGAGTGGAAGAGTGGGTAAGTCAGTTTGCCAATGACACGAAGGTTGGTGGAGTGGTGAATAGTGTGGATGTCTGCTGGAGGTTGCAGTAGGACATTGACAGGATGTAGAGCTGGGCTGAGAAGTGGCAGATGAAGTCAAATCTAGAAATGTGTGAATTGATGCATTTTGGAAGGTGAGACTTGAATGCAGAATGCAGAATACTGAATAGTGTGGAAGAACAGATGAATCTTGGATTTCATGAGCAGAGATCCCTCAAATTTGCCACCAAGCTGATGGTGTTATTAAGAAAGAATCTGTTGTATTGGCTTTCATTAGCTGGGGGATTGAGTTTTAAAGCCATGAGGTTATGCTGCAGCTCTATACAGTCCTGTTTAGATCCCAATTAGAATATTGTGTTCAGTTTTGGTCCCTTCATTACAGGAAGGATGTGGAAGCTTTAGAGAGGGTAAAGAGGAGATTTACCAGGATGCTACCTGGACTGGAGGGCATGTCTTATGGAGAAAGGGTGAGGGAGCTAAGGCTTTTCTCATTGGAGTGAAGAAGACTGTGGTGTGATTTGGTAGAGGTGAACAAGATGGTGTGAGGCAAAGATAGAGTGAACAGTGAGAGACCTCTTTATCCCATGGCATACATGGTACAAGGGGGCATAATTGTAAGGTGATTGGAGGATGGACAAGGGGAGATCTCAGATGGAGGTTCTTTACACAGAGACTGGTGGGTGGGTGTAATGGGACATTTTAACAGACTCTTGGATAGGCACATGGATGAGAGCAAAATGAAGGGTATGTAAGTTAGTTTGATCTCACAGTCGGGTAAAAGATGGGCATGGCATCATGGCCGAAGGGTCTTGTGCTGTACTGTTCTGTGTTCTACGTTCTGTCTGGTAAACTGGGTAATAAGCTCAGATCAATGTAAAAGGATATGGCATTCAGGAGGAGCTAGTCAACTGGATACAAAATTGGGCTTGATGGTAGGAGACAGAGGGTGATGGGAGACATGTTGCCTTTCTGACTGGAGACATGTGACCAGCGGTGAAGTGGGTCCACTGTTGTTTGTCATTTGGATAAATGGTTTGGATGGAAATATTGGTTTCCTGGTAAGTTTTTTTTGAGTGACACTGAAATTGTTGGTAAAGTGGACAGTGAAGAAGGTTATCTATGATACAACAGGACGAATAGGACACTGGGATAGTGGGCTGAAGAATAACGGATGGAGTTTAATTAGATAAACGTGAGGTGTTCCATTTTGGTGAAACAAACCATGGTGGGACCTGTACAGTTAATGTTCGGGCCCTGGGTAGTGTTGTCAGTCAGAGACCCAGGGATGCAGGTAGACAGTTCTTTGAAAGTGGTGTCACAGGGAGACAGGCTGGTGAAGCAGGCGTTTGGGATGGTTACCTTCATTGGGCAGAGCATTGAGAGTAGAAGTTGGGATGTCATGTTGTGGCTGTACAGGACATTGGTGAGGCCACCATAAAAGCATTGTTGACCAGAAGGAAGAACTCATCTGGTTCACTTACATCCTTTAGAGAAGAACATCTGACATTCTAACCTGGTCTGGCCTGCACGTGACACAGACCCACAGCAATATGGCTGACTCTGTGCTATACTCTGGGTAATTAGCAGTGGGGCAAAGAATGTTGGTCCAATCAGCGACATCCTCATCCCATGAATGAATAAATAAAAATATATATATCCCTCCCGACCTCTGCAAATACCTCCAGTTGCAACAATCTGTACTGGCTTTGTAACACCGTTCAGACCCTGACCACTCTCTGTAACACTCTCACCACCTCCAGTACCTTCAGCTCTCCCGGTTCCTTTTGTGACATAAAACCTTGACAATTATTCCCTCTTCCATCTGACCTTCTCCTGGGAGCAGCCCCTTTGCAATCCCTTTAAAACTTACTCCGAAAACATTCTCTCACTTCAGGATTTTAAGTACTTTTTGGTGATCCTCTAAGCCCGATAATCTAATATGATCCTTTTTACTTGAATGAGGGACCAATGGGGATTTCTTGCTGAGGATTTGTCTGTTTCAATGGAATGTCCTTTTGTTGAGTGTTTTACACTGTTCCTTCAAATGTTTTCCACTGTTCATTGACAGGCACACATTTCAGTCTGTTTAGCCTGTTTACCTTGGTCAGTTCCCCTCTCAAACTCATGTCATTGGTTATTTTTGTTTCTAGTTGTAGCTTGTCCTTTCTGTGATTCACTTTAAAACTTTATATTTCCTTAAATTGCACTTTATCACAATTTCGCAGAGGATCTCTCCAGGTGACATTACTCATTTACTAAGTTTCATCACCCAATGGTTGCTCTGAGATAGTTATGTCCCTAGCCAGTTGCACAATTTGTTATTCAAAGAAACACTGAAAACTAATTTTCTGAACTCCTCTTCCAATATCACTCTTGCCAGTGTGACTGTCCTACATTTTGTGAATATTGATGTTTCCCAAAATTATCGCAATGTGTTTGTTAAAAAAATTCCAATGAGTTCCTGTGTAATGCAGTAATGAGCAGCAGAATGCTGTTCAGTGGCTAAAACTGTTCTGCTGCTTGTGTCCTTGGCAAGTAGCAGCCAGAATTTACATTCAGACTGCCTCTACTTCATGATCTGAGACCAAATGCTTTCTCTGTGATGCCTTTGTTATCCATTATTGTTAGTGTTACCCATTTTGCCTGAGTTTCCGCAAGGTTGTGATCCATTGAATATTTATGTCCACCTTTTGTTCACCCTGTAACCATGTCTCTCTGTTGTCTAAACCTCTTTTATCTCAGTGTCACAAATCCATCTGCCTTATTGATAAGACTTCGTCCATTGAAAAAAAACATAATTTACTCGTTCCCACAATTTCCTGTCACAAACCTATTCACTGAAGTACAGTTTTAGTTAATCGCTGTCCCCATCCTGTTCCTTTTTGATTACCTTCAGCCACATCCCCATACTGTTCCGATGCTTCACCTTTTCTCTTTGGATTTGGAAAGCTCCTTTCACCTGCATCCTCTCTGTCAGTTTAAAGCCCTGTCCATAAACCTACTGACATGATTGGCCAGGACACTGGTCCCATCACGGTTCCAGTGGGACCATCCTATTGGATTTTTTTATAAATCAGGTAGGGGATGTGGGTGTCTCTGGCTGACCAGCCTTTATTGCCCAGCCCTCGCTGCTCGTGAGCTGAGTAACTTGCTTGGCCATTTCAGAGGGCAATTGAGGGGCAAACACTTTGCTGTGGGTATGTTGTGCAGACCACGTGAGGATGATCAGATCTCGTTGTCAAAAGGAAAGTGGGCGGTACGCTGGCTCAGTGATTAACCTTCCTGCCTCACAGCACCAGGGTCCCAGGTTCGATTCCAGCCGCGGGCGACTGTGTGGAGTTTGCACATTCTCCACTTGTCTGCGTGAATTGCCTCTGGATGCTCCGGTTTCCTCTCTCAGTCCAAGGACGGGCAGGTCAGGTGAATTGGCCATGCTAAATTGCCCATAATGTTAGGTGTATTAGGTCGAGGGAGATGGGTCTGAGTGGGTTACTCTTCGGAGGGATGGCGTGGACTGGTTGGGTCAAAACGCCTATTTCCACACTGTAGGGAATCTAGTCTAAGGGATTGTGATTTTTGTACATCAGCAATGGTTTCATATTTGTTTATGGATTGTTAATTGCTATTTTTAAAATTATCGATTTTAAATTCCACCATATCTTATGATGGGATTCAAACCTGCCTCCCCTGAACATTAGCTGAGGTTTTGGACAAATGCCCTAACAATAATGTTACTAGGCCATCACTTCACCTGCTCACTGGTTGCTCATCCCTGAGCACTGATACATGAAGCTAAACCCATTCTTCCAACATGACTGTGTGATCCTGAAGTCTTCCAGCACTCTGGTGATATCACTCAGTCTCTCTCCATGTGGTATCCCTCACTGTGTGGGTCTAATTGATGCCTCTGTCAGCGTCTCTCACTCTTGCAGCTGCTCCAAATCCTGAGCTAACAGAATTCTCCACTCCAGAGAGACTCAACAGCACAGGCCAGGGATGGAGTTTGGGATTTTCCAGATATCTGTGGGGTTCATTTCCATTCTCCTTGTGTAACCCTCACTGCATCAGTCTAATTTCCCATTCTGTCTATTTCTCTGTCTCTTGTAGGTACTCAGGAAGTTGCTGACTCAATAGACTTCCCAACTGCTTTGTGTCTCATCCATCACCTCATTGAAGATGGTTGGTCAGCCAGAGAGACAAAGGGCAGGGAGATGTGGAGCCTTCAATAAATCCTGCAGTGAGGTAAGTTCACTCACAGTGCACAGAGCAGGGAGCAATGAGAGGGCTCCAAACATCGCTAACAAGACAGGACACAGATACAGTGCTGGATGGGGAGCACAGTATAGACACACCCCGTGCTCAATTACCACGTCTACTTTAACTTATGTTGCACTGAGACAGCATGGCGAGTTCATAGTTATCAATCCAGTCCTGTGCTGTCTTAGCGAGCATCAGTACAACAGAGGGGAGAGTAGGCCTCCGACAAGAGGTTGTGAATGCTGCCTGGGATCTTTCTGTTCTGTGTTCTCCCTCCAACACTGTACTAAGACTCACTACTCTGCAACACTGTCTGTGGCATGGCTTGTGCACCAGTGTCTTCAGTCATTTTTAACTCCTACAATAGTACCTGTTCCTGTAACCTCCTCCGTTCCCGATACTCCCTCCACATATTTGAGACATACTGCATTCCAGACTACCATCGCTATCGCTGTAACTTGCTTCAGTGTCTACAACATGCCTTATTTTGGTACACTAATCCTCTTTAGCTGGATACAGAGTGATCCAGCACGGAAACAGAACCTGTGGTCAAACCCCTCAATGCTGCCCATGTTTCATATACTCAATGAGTCTCATTTGCCTGCATTTGGCCCTTATCTCTTCAAACCTTCTCCTCTCCATGTACCTGCCCAAATGTCTTTTCCATGCTGTAATTGTTTTTGTTTCTCCCATGTGCCTGAGGCAGTCTGTTCTGTTTATGCACCATCCTCTGTGGATAATGTTCCCCCTCAGCTCCCTCTTTAAATCCTTGCTCTCTCACCTCCTGTTTATACCCTCTAGTTTTGGACTCACCTACCCTTGGTTATTCACCATTCTTAGGGTCACCCCGTGGCCTCCTCTGCCCAAGGGAAATATTTAGGACAATGTTACAAATATCTCCAACGTATGTAACAAAGTGCTGGCCAATGTCGGCAAATGTGCCAAATGTCGCTTTCCCCACCCTGTCTACCTGTGATGCCACTTCCGAGGAACAATGTACCAACACCTGAATTAAACTCCATCTTTCATTCCTTGGTCCACTGGCCCAGTTGGTCAGTATCCCCTTTGATAACCGTATTTACTGCCCACTACACCATTCATTTGATCATCAACAAACTTTCGCACAATCACTCCTATATTTTCAACCAAATCGTTTATGTCAATGATGCACATCAGTGGACCCAGCCCTGATCCTTTCTTCAATAATGGAATAAAACCATATTCTTGTCACAGAGCCATACAGCATGGAAACTGACCCTTCAGTTGATACCCACCATCATCTAAAACTAAACTCTTCCCAGCTGCCTGTTGCTGGCCCATATCACTAAAACCCTTCCCTATTCACCTGTTTATCCAAATATCTTTTAAATGTTGTAATTGTACCCACATCAACCCCTTTCTCAGGAAGTTCATTCCACACTCAAACCACCCTCTGTGTAGTAAATTGCCCCATATCTTTTTTTTGAACATCTCTCTCCTCTAACCTTAAAAATGTGGCCCCTCCTCTTGAGACTCCCCCATCCTGAGGAAAAGGCAACTACCATTAAATTGATCTATATATCTCATTTTTTTCATAAACCTTTATAGCATCACGTCTCAACCCCCAGGCTCCAGTGAAAAAAGACTCAGCCTATCCAGCCATGTTTCAGAACTCAAGCCTTCCATACCCAGCAATATCCTGGGAAATCTCTTCTGAATGCCCTGCAGCTTAATAATATCCTCCCTGTTAACTGGGCGACCAGAACTGGACAGAGTATTGCAGAACAGACCTCACAAATGTCTGTGCAATCGCAACATGACGTCCCAAATCCTACACTCAATGGACTGAGCAATAGTCAGGCATGCAAAGCACTGTCTTATCCATCCTGTGATGCAGCCTTCAAGGATTATGTACCTGAACCCGGAGGTCCCTCTGCTCTAAAACACTAATCAAGGCCTGAACATTAATTGTATAAGCTCTACCCTTGTTTGTTTTACAAAATGCATTACCTCGTATTTATTCAGATTGAATTCCATTTCTAGTTTTTCAGCCCATTCACTCCCTTCATCAAAATCCGTTTGCAATCTCTCAAAACATCCTTCACTGTCCATGATGCCACCCTCCAGCCTGCCAGCCCATCACACATGGCTGTCAGTAGTACACATACCTTTACTTGGGGCTCCACAATTTCTTCCCTAGCATCCCACAGTGTCCTGTGATACACTTCATCAGGTTCTGGGACTTGCCATAGCTTTGAGTTTTAAAACCTCCAGCGCCACCTCTTTTATAACATGCACTCTTTTCAAGTCATAGAGATGTACAACATAGAAACAGACCCTTCGGTCCCCAACTCGTACTGGCTCACCCGGTCTAAATAAATCCATTCCCTTTTCCAGCATTTGGCCCTTATAAGTCTACACCCTTTTAGATTAGATTACTTACAGATTAGATTAGATTACTTACAGTGTGGAAACAGGCCTTTTGGCCCAACAAGTCCACACCGACCTGCAGAAGCGTAACCCACCCATACCCCTACATTTAACCCTTCAACTAACACTACGGGCAATTGAGCATGGCCAATTCACCTGGCGTGCGCATCTTTGGACTGTGGGACGAAACCGGAGCACCCGGAGGAAACCCACGCAGACACTGGGAGAATGTGCAAACTCCACAGTCAGTCGCCTGGGGCGGGAATTGAACCCGGGTCTCTGGCTTTGTGAGGCAGCAGTGCTAACCACTGTGCCACCATGCCCCCCACCCTTACTATTCAGATGCCAATTTTAAATGTTGTAATTGTATCAGTCTCCATTACTTTCTCTTTCAGCTCATTCCATACACACATCACCATGTGTGTGAAGAAGCTGTCCCTTCAGTCCCTCTGTAAACCATTCACCTCTAACCTTAAATCTATGCCCTCTATTTTTGGACTCCCCACCTTCTGGGAACAGGCCTTGAATGCTTACTCTATCCATGCTGTTCATGTTTATATAAACCTCTGTAAGGTCATCCCTCAGTCTCCGATTCTCCAGTGACAGTAACCCCAGCTTATTCAGCAACAACCCGGGCAATATCTTGTTAATCTTTTCTGATCCCTTTCAAGTTTCACAACATCCTTCTTGTAGCAGAGAGACTGGAATTGCAGAGAACTCCAATTGTGGTCTAATGTATTAGTCTTGTTCCCTGAATTCCCCAGTCTTTCTCCACAGTAAGTTCTGGAGTGAAAAAAATTGTTTAGGATCTTAGCAAATATCCTGCAGTTCCACATATCGATGGCCTCATTGATCACTAAAGGACACTATTTTGTCCTGAGTTACTTATGTACTCTTAATATACTGATACAGTCACTTTTGGATTCCCCTTTCCTTCTCTGCTGAGGCTATTTCATGTAGCCTTTCTCCATTCCTGTTTTCTCCTCAAAATGTATTCCTACAGCCCCTGTATATCCTCAGGAATTCCCTTGATCCAGCTGGCTATACCTGACATGTTGCCACCTTTTCCTTGACCAGCCCCTCAATAGACAGTCAGTGTTTCCGAATGCTGTCAGCATTGACCTGCACACGAACAGGAAAATGCTGGCGCTGATCGATCAGTTTATCTCACTTTTAAAATATTCTCACTTGCCAAACTTCCCCTTCCCTGTAAATAATTCCCTTCCCCAATCACATTTTGAAAGTTCCTGACTAATACGATCAAGATTGGTCAGGCTCCATTTTATAACTTGCACTTGTGGACCAGGCCTGTCCTTTTCCAAAGCTGTTTTCAAACTACTAGAACTGTGATCACTTTGGCAAAACGCTTTCCCACTCACATCTCAGTCCCTTTCCCGACCTTGATTCCCAAGGGGAGGTCAGGTTTTGCCCCTTTCTCTTTTCAGGCCATTTACATATTGATTGGGAGTTTTCTGGAACACAATTACCAAATTCCTCCCTTGCAAACACTGAACACTGGCTGTCCCAGTCTAGGTTTGGAAAGTTCATAAACGCTACTATAACAGCCCTATTATTATGGTTGATATTTAAGATGTCCCGACATATTTGTTCCTCAGTCTGCCACAGATTATTCAGGGTCAGCAGTCCGATCGTTTCTGAGTGATGACCTGTTCTTATTTCTCAGTTCCACTAACATAGCTTCACTGGGCAATCCACAGGAATATCCTCTCTAAGTACTGCTGTGATGATTCATGCAATCAAAACCCACCACCACGCGTCCTCTCTTGCCTCCCCTTCCTGTAGCATCTCTACCTTGAAACAATGAGCTGCCAGTCCTGCCCCTCCCTCAGCTGTGTTTCTGTAATAACTATAATATCCCAGTCCCATGTTCTAATCCATGCCTTGAGTTCACCTTCCTTAGCTGTCTGGCCCCTTGCATTGAAATAAATGCAGTTTAATCATCAGTTTTCCCCCATTCCCTGCTATGTTCTTGCCTGCCTTGTCTGCTGAAATTGCTGTCTTTAACTCGTGTACCAGCCTCAATCTTCTTTCTGGCCTTACGTTTATTTAAGGTCGAATACCCTGCCAGACTAGGTTATATCCTCTCAAGCAGCTCTAGCAATTCACCCCACCAGGATATGGGTCCCTCTCCCGCTCCCAGTTGAGGTGCCTTTCCCAACCTGTCTCCCTGTGCTGACACCTTCAGGGATCTATGGACTTGTCCACCATTGTCCCTGTATTCCTCAGTACTCCGCAAGGACCTACCGTTTATTATGTCTGCACTTCTCTTATCGTACCTCCCACAGAGTATTCCCTCACTTCAATCAGAACTAAACTCTGCTTAGATTATCATCCAATCGACATCGGACTGCAGACAGAGACCATCCTCCTGACTGTGAACAACACCCTCACCTTTCATGTCATCTACAAACCGACTAATGATACCTTCTGCTTTCACATCCGAGTTATTAATGTTCAATGGTTCCTGCACAGTTCCCTGTGGTACACCTGGTGGTGAAAATATTCTATCCACCAATTTTGCATCCAATTTGCCATCTTGCCTTGGAACCCAGTCCTTTTGGACCAGCCTTCCATGTTGGATCTTGTTTCAGGACTTAGTCAAGTCCATGTTTACCACGTCATCTGCACCGCCTTCATCGATATACTTAAGCACCATTTTAAAAAAAACTGAACTGAATTCCTCAGACAGTATCTTCCTCTGCCAAATCCATGATGACTAAACCGAGTTGATCCTTACGTTTGCAAGTGTTGATTCATCCTCTCAATTGTTTCCAATAATTTCCCTCCCCCTGCTGTCAGACTATATGCTCTGTAATTACCTGGCCTACCCCTGCTGCCCGTCTTGAACAAAGGAACCACATTAGCGATCCTCCAGTCATTCAGCACTTCACCTGTGGCCAGCAAAGTATTAAATATATCCACCAGGGCCCCAACAATCTCTGGATAATTTGCATGGGGTCAAAGAATGCTGGTCCAGGCAGTGACACCCACATCCCATAAATGAATAAATAAAAATACCTATGTCCCTCCCTATCTCTGCAAACTCCTCCAGCTGCAGCAATCCGTACTGGCTTTATAACACCATTCAGGCCCTGACCACACTCTGTAACACTCTCACCACCTCCAGCACCTTCACCTCTCCATGTTCGTATCATGTCAATAAACCTTGACAACGATTCCCCTTCCCACTGCCCTCGTCCTGCGAGCAGACCCATTGCAATCCCTTTAAAACTTACTCCTAAAACACTGTCTCACTTCAGGATTTTAAGTACTTTGTGGTGATCTTCTCAGCCTCATAATCTGATATGATCCATTTTGTCCTGAGTGAGGGACTGGTGGGGATTTCTTGCTGAGTTTTTGTCTGTTTCAGGGTAATTCCTTTTGTTGAGTGTTTTACACTGTTCCTTCAAAGGTTTTCCACTGTTCATTTACAGGCACATACTTCAGTCTGTTTAGCCTGTTTACCTTGGTCAGTTCTCCTCTCATACCCATGTAATTGGCTATTTTTGATTCTAGTTGTCCTTTCTGTGATTCACTTTAAAACTTTATATTTCTTTAAACTGCACTTTATCACAATTTCCCAGAGGATCTCTCCAGGTGACATTACTCATTCACTAAGTTTTATCACACAACAGTCTCTCTGAGACAGTTACATCCCTCACCAGTTGCACAATGTGTTATTCCAAGAAACACTGAAAAAAATTATTTGAACTCCTCTTCCAATATCACTGTTGTCAGTGTGATTGTCCCAGACTTTGCGAATATTGACATTTCACTAAATGTTCCCCATGCCTGTATTAAACATTCCAATGAATTCCTATTTATTGCAGTGATGAGCCATGAAATGCTGTTCGGTGGGTGGTCGAAAACTGTTCTGCTGCTTGTGTCCTTGGCAAGTAGTAGCCAGAATTTACATTCAGCCTGACTATACTTCATGATCTGAGGCCAAATGCTTTCTCTGTAATGCCTTTCTTACCCATTATTGTTAGCATCGTCCATTTTGCCTGAATTTGCACAAAGGGGAAATCATGCTTGACTAATCTTCTTGAATTTTTTGAGGATGTAACTCGGAAGATGGACGAGGGAGATCCAGTGGATGTAGTGTACCTGGACTTTCAGAAAGCTTTTGATAAAGTCCCACACAAGAGGTTAGTGAGTAAAATTAGGGCGCACGGTATTGGGGGCAAAGTACTAGATTGGATAGAGAATTGGTTGGCGAATAGGAAACAAAGGGTAGTGATTAACGGCTCCATTTCGGAATGGCAGGCAGTGACCAGTGGGGTACCGCAGGGATCCGTGCTGGGACCGCAGCTTTTTACAATATATCTCAATGATATAGAAGATGGTATCAGCAATAACATTAGCAAATTTGCTGATGATACAAAGCTGGGTGGTAGGGTGAAATGTGATGAGGATGTTAGGAGATTACAGGGTGACCTGGACAAGTTAGGTGAGTGGGCAGATGCATGGCAGATGCAGTTTAATGTGGATAAATGTCTGCTTATCCACTTTGGTGGCAAGAACAGGAAGGCAGATTACTACCTCAATGGTATCAAATTAGGTGAAGGGGCTGTTCAGAGAGATCTGGGTGTTCTTGTCCACCAGTCAATGAAGGCAAGCATGCAGGTACAGCAGGTCGTGAAGAAGGCTAATAGCATGCTGGCCTTCATAACAAGAGGAATTGAGTATAGAAGCAAAGAGGTGCTTCTGCAGATGTACAGGGCCCTGGTGAGACCACACCTGGAGTACTGTGTACAGTTCTGGTCTCCAAATTTGAGGAAAGACATTCTGGCTATTGAGGGAGTGCAGCGTAGGTTCACGAGGTCAATTCCTGGAATGGCAGGATTGCCTTACACGGAAAGACTGAAGCGACTGGGCTTGTATACCCTTGAGTTTAGAAGACTGAGAGGGGATCTGATTGAAACGTATAGGATTATGAAAGGATTGGACACTCTGGCAGGAGGAAACATATTTCCGCTGATGGGGGAGTGCCGAACCAGAGGACACAATTTAAAAATAAGGTGTAGACCATTTAGGACCGAGAGGAGGAGAAACTATTTCACCCAGAGAGTGGTGGCTGTGTGGAATGCTCTGCCCCAGAGGGCAGTGGAGGCCCAGTCTCTGGATTCATTTAAGAAAGAATTGGATAGAGCTCTTAAAGATAGTGGAGTCAAGGGTTATGGAGATAAGGCTGGAACAGGATACTGATTAGGAATGATCAGCCATGATCATTTTGAATGGCAGTGCAGGCTCGAAGGGCTGAATGGCCTACTCCCGCGTCTATTGTCTATTGTCTAAGGTGGTGAACCATTGAATATTTATGTTCCACCTTTTGTTCACCCTGGAACCACATCTCTCTGCTGTCTAAATCCCTTTTATCTCTGTGTCACAAATCCATCTACGTTGTTGCAGAGACTTTGTCCATTAATAAAAAACATAATTTCCTGTCACAAATGGATTTGCTGATCTACAGTTTTAGTTAAACTTTGTCCCATCCTGTTCCTTTCTGTTGTCTTCAGTCACATTCCCACGCTGCTCTGATGCTTCACCTTTTCTCTTTGGATTTGGAAAGTTCCTTTCACCTGAAGCCTGTCCCTGCATCCTCTCTGTCAGTTTAAAGCCCTGTCCATAAACCTACCAACATGATTGGCCAGGACATTGTTCTACTGGAACTGTGCTGGGACCAATCTGAATGGATTTTTAAAAAAATCAGGTATGGGATGTGGGTGTCTCTGGCTGACTAGCCTTTATTGCCCATCCCTTGCTGCCCTTGAGCTAAGCAGCTGGCTCACCCATTTCACAGGGTAATTGAGAGGCAAACACTTTGCTGTGGGTATGTCGTGCAGACCACATGAGAGTGAACTGTTGTCTTTCTCTGAAGGTCAAGTGTTTGGATTTTTATTAATACTTATTTATGGATTGTTAATTCCAACTTTTAAAACATATATTCATTTAAAATTCCACATGGTGATAAGTTAGAAAGAAGAAGGGGGCTGCGGTGGTCACTTTGTTGGGACTGTATTGTAGACTGTTGTAGACCCAACAGATACCAGAGGAGCAGCTGTGTAGAGAGATTGCAGATAACTATAGGAATAATAGAGGAGTGCAGGCTGGAGATTTTAATATTCCCTGTATTGACTGGGCAACCTACAGTATAAAAAGACCTGGACGGAGAGCAATTTTTCAAATGTGTCCAAGGAAGGTTCCTAAATCAATATGCAGAGTGCCCTACTCTACTCAGGCAGGTGCAACACTGGACCTCCCCTCAGAAAACAAGGTCGGGCAAGTGACTGAACTGTCATCCAGAGAGCACTTTGGGTCCAGTGCCCACAACTGTCTTCGTTTTAACATAGTTATGGAAAAAGATCAGCAGGTCCACAGATTGAAGAGGAAAACTGGAACAGGGCCAGGTTTGGGGCCAGTAGGCAGGATCTGGCCAGCGTCAATGCCGTGAATTTAAAATTGCACAACGCCCAGTTATAATCCAACTTGCTTTGGAAGCGCTGGTGATCACTGTAACAGATGAAAGGCTGAAACTAAATTTGTTTGATATTATATTCCATGTTACTCCCATCCTGTTGCTATAAATTCTGTACTTTAGGATTGTGCTCCACAACCACCTGATGAAGAAGCAGTGCTCTGACAGCTAGTGCTTTCAAATAAACTGGTTGGACTGGAACTGAGTGTCGGGTGATTTTTAACTTTGTCCATCCCCAGTCTGACACTGACACCTCCACATTATGATTCTAATCGATTGGGTGAGTCTGTTTGAAGGAAAAGGAACAACTGGCAAATGGGAGGCTTTTCAAAGTGTGATCTCAAGAATCCAGGACCAATCTGCCCCATTGGGGTAAAGGGAAAAGCTGGCAGGGTTAGGGATCCTTGGCTGATGAGGGATAATAAGGCTCTGGTCTTGAAATGAAGACTGCATGCACTGGGTTTAAGATTTCCATATCTACATATTCTTAAAGACACGATCAATCTGTGGAGACCCTACAATCCTCTCAGTCCCTGTAACACTCCCAATCCGCAGAAGTCATTCCAATGCCTGTGACTCTTTCAATACAATTCCTACAAGACCCTTGATCTATGTGATAGCTTTTCATTGCCCGCACCCACCCTGTCAATGTAAGCTCCTCCAGTGTCTCCATCCATCTAGTCCAATCTCTGCAGTGCTCTGTATAATCAGCCTCACTGTGCCTGGAACCTGGCTTCAATTCCAGCCTTGGCCGACTGTCTGTGTGGACTTTGCATGTTCTCCCCCCAACTGTGTGGGTTTCTTCCGGGTGCTCTGGTTTCCTGCCACAGTCCAACATTTGCACGATACGTGATTGGCCATCATAAATTGCCTGTAGTATTCAGGCAAGTGTGGTTTAGGTGAGTTCACCATGAGGAATGCAGGGTTTATTGGACAGGGAGAGGGATGGGTCTGGTTAGGTTGCTCTTTAGAGGGTTGGTGTGGACTTGTTGGGCCGAATGGCCTGTTTCCACACTGGAGATTCTATTCAGGTTATTGTTCAGTCCTGTCAACCTCCCTGTCTCTTGGACCTTGCCTCATCCCCAATACACTCCTTATATGTGTAATCTCCAACAGTCTCTAAAACACTCCTTGGTGATGTCAGCTTCTCTAGTCTTTACAAAGATCGATATGACTGTCACCGCTTCCTGCTTTTCGAACAATCCCAATAACTGTTGCCATTCGTTACATCACTCCCAATCACTGTTCCATCCTGAAACCCCCAAAAACATTTATATCTCTGTAAACTCATCTTGACTGTCTATACTTCCTTTTGACAATCCCGTTCTGAGACTTTCTCTATATCAAAAAAGTCATTAAGTGTAGGTAACCCTTATTATTGTAACCTCCCTCCAGCCTTACAGCACTGAGGTTCTGTAGAAGCTCTTTTCAACCCGACAGTCATCTCTGTGTCTGTAATCTCCTCCACTCCCCATAATACATTCTGTATGAGCTCCTCTGTAGTCCACTAAACACTCCCTAACACTGTCTGTATCAGTGTAACCTTCTCCAAAACACAACCTTCCCTATCTGTGTAAATCCCTACACCAGTCCCTGTCCCTCTCAGCTCTGTCTAACAATACAACCCTCCATGTCTGTGTTTTCACCTTCAGTCCCTATTCACCTCCCTATCTGTGTAACCTTCTCCATGCATTTTTGCTACAGTCTCTTCAACTGTCCCTGTCAGTGTAATATCTTCCAATCCCAAAAACTCCCCTCTCTTTAACTTTCTCAGACCACACAACCCTCACTATCTGTGACCTACTCCTGTCTGAGAACTGCTCCAACTCTTCAACTCTCCATAAGCTCCTGCAGCTCTTACAGCCCTCCCTATCTACAAAACCTCTTCCAGTCCCGAAAACGGCATCAGTCTGTGGAGACCCTACCACCATCCCTATCTGTGTTATCCTCTCGGGTCCCTGCAACACTCCCGATCTGTAGATCCCAACCAATGCCTGTGCCTCTCCTGATCCTGTTCCTACAAGACTCATTTACAATGTAACATCCTCCCGTCACGATCACCCACCCCGTCAATGTAAGCTCCTCCTGTATCTCCAAACATTTACTCATCTCCATAACCTTCTCCAGCTCTTCCCCTCCATCTGTGTAAATGTCACTCTCCACTTGAACCCTCCCTACTGCAGGAACTTCCTCCTGTTTGTGCTATGCTCCCTTATCTGTGAAACTGTCTCCAACCAAACTTGATACCCAATCTCTCAAAAAAGAATCCAGATTCCACAGCCTCCATGTCTAAATAACCCCCAGAACCTAAGCCTTCCTATCTCTATAAACATCTTCAGTCACGATGACCCTCCATATCTCTGTTTGTTCTGCCAGTCGATACAAACAACTTTATCTCTGTAATCTGCTCAGCTCACTAAAACAGTCCCTGTCTGTGATCCAGCCCTGTCCTACAAACATCCTTATCCCTGTAAACTTCTCCATCCCTCCCAACATTCCCATCTCCATGAACCCCTGCAGGCCCTACAGCTCTCCACATTTCTGTAACCTCCTGTGGCTCTATGGTCCTCCCTCCCTGTGAAACCACCTCCAGTCCCCAAATCCCTCCCAGTCTGGGTCCTCTGCTCCAGATCAGACCATTGCTGTCTCTGTAAACACCTTCCCTCCTGACAACTCTTCCCATTTGTGTAACCTCGTTCAGACCCCATACTCTCCAGCTTCCTGAATCCTCTTCCTGCCATTGCAACCAAAACCACATGTTTATGTAATAACCTCCAGTGCTGACACCTCCCGGACTCAGTAACCACTTGCAGTCCTAACAAAGCACCTAATCTGTGAAACCTCTCATTTCCCTACAATCCTCCCTCCCTCTTCAAATGCCTTCATCACCATGAAACCTCACAATTACTGAAGCCTCCTTTTGGCATTGCAACCCTCCTAATGTCTGCAAAATCCTCTTGTCCTGATATCCCTCCCTGACTCTGTAACCCCCACCACCCTCCAGTGCCCTTCTGGGGAACATGGCAGAGGAGAGAAGATTTGTAGCGTCTGGACCATATTATGGAGGTAGAATTCTGGAAATTACAGATTTGGTCTGATGTTTGTGTGGTGCAGATTATTGGCGAGGACTCTATAGAAAGGATTTATGACAACTTGGAAAGCCATAGTTAAATTAGAGACAGCATGGATTTGTGAGGGGCAGATCATGCCTCACAAACCTTATTGAATTCTTTGAGGATATGACAGAATATGTTGATGGCTCATTCAGAAAAGAAGGATGATTGGGATACAGGGAAATCTGTCTGTCTGGATGCAGGATCGGATGGCCCAGAGAAGACAGAGGGTGGCAGCAGATGGACAGTATTGAGCCTGGAGCTCAGTGACCAGTGGTGTTCTGTAACAATCGGCTCTGGGACTCTGCTCTCTGTGATTTTTGTAAATGACTTGGATGTGGATGTTGGAGAGTGGGTTAGTAAGTTTGCCAATAACATGAAGGTTGGTGGAGTGGTGGGGAATGTGGAGGGCTGTTGTAGGTTGCAATGGGATATTGACAGGACGCAGAGCTGGGCTGGAAGTGACAGATGGAGATCAATCTGGAAACGTGTGAAGTGATTCATTCTGGAAGGTCGAATTTGAATACAGAATACAGGGTGAAAGGCAGAATACTTGGCAGTGTGGAGGAACAGTGGCGTCCATGTCCATAGATCCCTCAAAGTTGCCACGCACATTGATAGGGTTGATTAAAAAGGCATATATTGTGTTGGCTTTTCTTAGCAAGGGGATCGATTTCAAGAGCCGTGAGGTTTTACTGCATCTTTATAGCGACCTGGCGAGACCACACTTGGAATATTGTGTTCAGTTCACATCCCAGTTTTACAGGAAGGATGTGCAAGTTTGAGAGAGCGTACACAGGAGATTTACCAGGATGCTGCCTGGAATGGAGGGCATGTCTTATGGAGAAAGGTTGAGGGAGCTAAGGCTTTTCTCATTGGAGAGAAGAAGGGGGTGGGGTGTCTTGGTAGAGGTGAACAAGGTGATGAGAGGCAAAGAGTGAGTGAATAGTCAGAGACATTTCCTCCTATGGAATAAATGGCTATTACATGGCGACATAATTTTAAGGTGATTGGAGGATGGATAAGAGGATAGAGAATATTAGGTGGTTGGACTGCCAATGGTTCTATTAAAATTGACTCCAGACCCACAGCAATATGGCTGACTCTGAGCTACCATCTGGGTAATTAGCAGAGGGGTCAAAGAATGTTAGTCCAGGCAGTGACAACCACATCCCATGAATGAATAAATAAAAATACATACGTCCCTCCCTACCTCTGCAAACACCTCCAGCTACAGCAATCCGTCCTGGCTTTGTAACACTGTT
The DNA here is from genome assembly GCF_047496795.1 of Chiloscyllium punctatum. Lineage (NCBI taxonomy): Eukaryota > Metazoa > Chordata > Chondrichthyes > Orectolobiformes > Hemiscylliidae > Chiloscyllium > Chiloscyllium punctatum. Next base: position 186,949 of record NW_027309907.1, on the reverse strand, counting down.
CAGACCCTGACCACTCTCTGTAACACTCTCACCACCTCCAGCACCTTCACCTCTCCCTGTTCCTATTGTGTCAATAAACCCTGACCATGGTTCCCCTTCCCCCTGCCCTCCTCCTGCTAGCAGACCCTTTGCAATCTATTTAACATTTACTCCTAAAACACTCTCTCACTTCAGGATTTTAAGTACTTATTGGTGATCTTCTCAGCCTCATAATCTAGTATGATCCCTTTTGTCCTGAGTGAGGGATCAGTGAGGATTTCTTGCTGAGGTTTATACTGTTTCAAGGGAATGTCCTTCTGATGAGTGTTTTACACTGTTCCTTCAAATGTTTTCTGCTGTCCATTTACAGACACATGTTTCAGTCTGTTTAGCCTGTTTACCTTGGTCATTTGTCCTGTCACACACATGTAATTGGCTATTTTTGTTTCTAGTTGTAGCTTGTCCTCTGTGAATCCCTTTAAAACTTTATATTTCTTTAAACTGCATTTTATCACAATTTCCCGAAGGATCTCTGCAGGTGACATTACTCATTCATTAAGTTTCATTACACGGTCGCTCAGCGTTAGTTATGTCCCTTAACAGTTGCACAATGTGTTTTTCAAAGAAACACTGAAAAAAAATTAACCAAACTCATCTTCCAATATCAATGTTGACCATGTGATTGTCCCAGATTATACAAATATTGAAGTTTTCCAAAATTATCACAATGCCTTTGTTAAAAAATTCCAACGAGTCCGTGTGTAATGCAATGATGAGCAATGGTATACTGTTCAGTGGCTAAAACTGTTCTGCTGCTTGTGTCCTTGGTAAGTAGTAATTTACATTCAGCCTGACTCTACTTCATGATCTGCAGCCAAATGCTTTCTCTGTATTGCCTTTGGTATCCATTATTTTTAGTGTTACCCATTTTTCCTGAGTTTCCGCAAGATTGTGAACCATTGAATATTTTTGTTCACCCTGTATCCATGTCTCCCTGGTGTCTAAATCTCTTTTATTACCTTATTACAGTGACGTTGTCCATTTAAAAAAAAACATAACTTACTCTTTCCCACAATTTTCTGTCACAAATCTTTTCGCTGATGTACAATTTTAGTTAAACTCTGTCCCTTCCTGTTCCTTTCTGCTTGTCTTCAGCCACATCCCTATGCTGTTCCGTTGCTTCACCTTTTCTCTTTAGATTTGGAAAGTCCCTTTCACCTGAACCCTGTCCCAGCATCCTCTCTGTCAGTTTAAAGCCCTGTCCATAAACCTACTGACATGATTGGCCAGGACACTGGTCCCAGCACGGTTCCAGTGGGACGATCCGAATGGATAATTTATTAAATCAGGTTTGGGATGTGGGTGTCTCTGGCTGACCAGCCTCTCTTGCCCAGTCCTAGCTGCCCTTGAACTGAGTAACTTGCTTGGCCTTTGAAGAGGGTAATTGGGAGGCAAATACTTTGCTGTGGCTATGTCGTGCAGACCACGTAAGGGTGGACAGATGTCCTTCTCTGAATGACATAGCAGCCTGGGATACATTTCCCTGGGCACTGGAGGTTTCTCCACCTTTACGCCTGTGAAAACATTTAATACCTTGTCTTTATCGATCTTAACATGTTCTGGAACCAGAGCATCCCAACTGAAATCCCCGGCTACAATGCCTTTCTCCTGTGTGAGTACAGATGGGAAGTATTCATTGAAGACCTCACCTGCTTCCTCTGGCTCCATGCACAGATTGTCCCTTTGTTTTCTCACAGGCCTCCCTCTTTCGCTGGGAAACCTCTTCCTCTCACGATGCTGATAAAATTCCTGTGGCTTTTCCGCAATTGTATCTGTCAAATATATTTAATGACTATTGTTTGTCCCTCATTTTCCACAATCCCCTTGCACACTCTATACTTGTGAAGGGCTTCACCTGATTTTATTGCACTGTATTTTCTTTATCAAACTCCCGGTATCACTTGATCAGTATCCCCTGGACTTGCTGCCTTTACTATTCACTCTTCAAGGAGCACACTGGCCCTGCGTTCTCACTGCATCACTTTAAAATACTCCACTTTCCTAACATGGACCCAACTGCAGGGATTTCCTCCCAGTCTATTTTGCCAGATCCTCTGTAATGATTGTGATACTGATAGGAGGCACAGTTGTGAGGGGGACAGACAGGAGACTGTGTGGCTCCAGAGGAGACCCCAGGATGGTGTGCTGCCTCCCAGGTACCAGGGTCAAGGATGTCTCTGAGTCGTTATTGAACATTATGAAGGGGGGAGGGTGAACATCTAGAGGTCATTGTGCACATTGGTCCACATGACAGAGGTAGACAAAGGGATGGGGTCCTGTGAAATGAGTACAGGGAGTCAGGTGAGAAGTTAAAAAAGCTGGATATTGACCTTAATGATCGCCAGATTACTCCCAGTGCCAAGTGCCAGTGAGGATAGAAATAGAAAGGTCGGCCGGATGGATGTGTGGCTGAGGAGCTGGTGTAGCGGGCAGGGTTTTCAGTTCTTGGGTCATTGGGATCTTTTCTGGGGTAGAGGGGACCTGTCCAAAGGGGATGGTTTGCACTTGAAGCAAAGGGGCACAAGTATCCCAGGGAGGAGATTTGCTAGTGTTACCCAGGAGGATTTAAACTAGTTTGGCAGGGAGTTGAGACTCTGAGTGAGAGAGGGACCATCGAAAAGTCAGGGGAAATACATCAGCCATCAAGAGCAAGTTACCTATTCAGGATATCCAGGGGCACAGTCGAGGGAGGGAAAGATATCTGGTTTAACGGAAATTTATTTCAACACATGAGGCCTGACTGGTAAGGCAGATGGGCTCAGAGCATGGATTAGCTCTGGGGACTGGGATATTATAGTCATAACATAAACATGGCTGAGAGAAGGGCAGGACCGGCAGCTCAGTGTCCCAGGATACAGAAACTACAGGCGGGACAGAAGGACAAGTAAGTGAGGAGGGAGAGTTGTCCTTTTGATTCGGAAGGACATGACATTTGTGCATCGAGACAATCCTGTTAAGCAGTCATCAAATAAGGCCGTAAATTTAAAAGCTAGAAACAAAGAGGGGATGGTCATTCTGCTGGGATCGTGTTCTAGACCCTCAAATAGCCAGCGGGGACGAGAGGAGCAAATGTGTAGTGAGTTTGCAGGTACCTATACAAATAATAGAGTAGTATTGAATGGAGATTTTAACTTCCCCTGGATTGGCTGAGTCACCCAGAGTGTAAAAGGCCCGTACTGGGTGGAATTTGTAAAATGTGTCCAAGAAAGTTTCCTCAGTCAAGACGTAGAGGGCTCTATGCTACTCAGGCGGGTGCAACACTGGACCTCTCCTCAGAAAACCAGGTCAGGCAAGTGACTGAAGTATCTGTCGGAGAGCACATTGCGTCCAGTCACCACAACTGTCTTTGTTTTAACATAGTTGTGGAAAAAGATCAGGCAGGTTGACAGATTTAGCTCTAAAAGTCGAACTGGGCCAATATTGGGACCATTCAGGAGGATCGAGCAGGGGTTGATTGGGTGAAGGTAAAACTCACACAACACTAGGGTATAGTCTAGATGGTTTACAGAGGAACCCCGATTATCTGAACGAGATGGGCGGGCACTATTTCATTCAGATAATTGATTATTCGGTTAATCGATTCAATACCTTTCCTCTGGGGCTCGGAGTTTTCAGTCCAGTCTGCTCCCTGTTCAGGTGACTAGGCAGCAGCAAGCCATGGATGAGCCCCCACACCCTGTCAGACCCCAAAAAACTCGCTCGCTTCCAAACCCATCCAACACTGCCCCCACCCGCCCCTCAACGTCACCCCCCACCTGTCCCAAACCCACCAAAAAGCGGCCCCTGCTGCCAAAACCTCCGACACCACCCTCCACTCGCCGCCTGCCCCCACTTCCCAAACACGTTCGACATCAACTTCAGCCCGTCCCCAAACCCGTCCAATACTGCCCTCTGCCTACCACACCCACTGTCCAATCCATGTCCACGCCCATGCCCCCATCAACCCCTCCCCCTTCTGGGCAGCTGGAGTGGACACCAACAGTAAGACATCTACTGCCTTTGCGGGGGTAAGTCTCCAAACAACGCACATACACATGCACACACACGTTCAGACAGCCATACACAACTTTTTACTGCAACATCTCAAAAAGTTTCACTTCTGCCCTATACAGGACAATGTTCAAGAGAATATCTGGGAAAGGGGGGGGTGAGGATTTACCCCTATATATAACTCTCAGCTAAGTGTGGAGAGAGGGTGAGAGGTCAGTCATTTGGAGATGGTCCCTGGGCTTGATGTCCAAGACTGTCCTCAGCAGTATTTCAGTAAGCCAAGATCTGTTTTAGATTAGATTAGATTACTTACAGTGTGGAAACAGGCCCTTCGGTCCAACAAGTCCACACCGACCCGCCAAATCGCAACCCACCAATACCCCGACATTTACCCCTTACCTAACACTATGGGCAATTTAGCATGGCCAATTCACCTGGCGTGCACATCTTTGGACTGTGGGAGGAAACCGGAGCACCCGGAGGAAACCCACACAGATGCGGGGAGAACGTGCAAACTCCACACAGTCAGTCGGCTGAGGCGGGAATTGAACCCGGGTTTCTGGCGCTGTGAGGCAGCAGTGCTAACCACTGTGCCACCGTGCCGCCCATCAGTTTAATCAGTGTAAACCAAAACAAACACAATCATGGTTGAAACGACTCTTTGATGAAATGTTTCTATTGGGAACTCGAGATCTCCTTTGAATAATCTGATATTGGTTAATTGATATTTGGATAATCGAGGTCCCTTTGTATTTAAAAGTGCTAGCCTTAGAAGCTCTGGTGATCATTCTAAAAAGATGAAGGACTTAATCAAAGCTTGTTTAATATTTCTTTCCATGACACTGCCATCCTGTTGCTATAAATTCGGTGCCTTAGGATTGTGCTCCCAAATCCACCTGTTGAAGATGCAGTGCTTCGAAAGCTAGTGCTTGCAAATAAACCTGCTGGACTATAACCTGGTGTTGTGTGATTATTAACTTTGCCCACCCCAGTCCAACAGCGGCATGTCCAAATCATGACTAAAATAGATTGGGTCAGCCTGTTTGAATGAAAAAGAATGACTGGCAAATGGGAGGCTTTTAAAAGTGTGATCTCAAGCATCCAGTATGTCCCTATTAGGGTGAAGGGAAAAGCTAGCAGGTTTAGGAATCCCTAGCCGATGAGAGGTGTCGTCACTCTGTTCAGGAAAAAGGGGAAGGCACACATTGTCTTTAATGTTTCCGATTCTATGTAACCTCTTACAGTCCTAAAGACACGATCAATCTGGGGAGACACAAAAGGCCTCCCAGGTCCCTGCAGCACTCCCAAACTGTAGATCCCACCCCAAATCATGTGACTTTGTTCCTATAAGACTCACTATCTGTTTAAATCCTCCCATCACTCGCACCCCACTATTAATGTAATCTCCTCCAGTCTCTCCATCTACTACTCATCTCCATAACCATCTCCAGCACTTACACCTCGATCTGTGTAAACGCCCCCCTCCCCGATAACCCTTCCCTTCTTTACCATTCTGGAGGAGGTTACTAATGCTCCCTTATCTGTGAAACTGTCTCCAACCAAAATTACTGCCTTGCTGGAAAATCTGTCAGACTCCACACCCTCTGTATCTAACTAATCTGCAGAACCTAAACCTTCCTGTATCTGTAAACATTATCCATGACTACCCTCCATATCTCTGTTTGATCCTCCAGTCTATACAACCCACTTCCTCTCTAAACTTCTCCATTCACCTAAAACACTCCTGTCTGTGTAAACCACTCCATCCTACCAACATCCATATCTGTTTAAGATGTTCCATCCCTCCCAACCTCCCCAGCTCTATGAACTCCTGCAGGCCCGATAGCTCTCCACATTGCTGTAACACCCTCGTGGTTATATGGTCCTCCCTCCCTGTGAAACCACCCCAGTGCCCACAGCCCTCCCAGTCTGGGTCGTCTGTTCAGTATCAGACTATTGGTGTCTCTATTACCTGTCGCACTCCAAGCAAACCCTTCCTAATTGTATCTCTTCATTCAGATCCCATTCTCTCCAGCCTCCCGAACCACCTTCCTGCCATTGTGACCCTCCCTATTTAGAACACAGAACAGTACAGCACAGTACAGGCCCTTCGGCCCTTGATAATGTGCCGATCTTTTATCCTACTCTAACCTGCAGACCATTCAAAGAAGAAAAGAACAAAGAAAATTCCAGCACAGGACCAGGCCGTTCGGCCCTCCACACCTGTGCTGATCCAGATCCTCTGTCTAAACCTGCTGCCTATTTTCTAAGGATCTGTATCCTTTTGATTCCTGCCCATTCATGCATCTGTTTAGATACATCTTAAATGATGTCATCGTTCCCACCTCTACCACCTCTGCTGGCAACGCGTTCCAGGCCCCCATCACCCTCTGCATAAAGAACGTTCCATGTATATCTGTCCTAAACCTTTCCCCTCTCACTTTGAGCTTGTGACCCCCAATAAGTGCATTCCACACTCTGGGGAAAAAAGCTTCTTGCTGTCCACCGTGTCTACACATCTCATGAGTTTGTAGACATCAATCAGGTCTCCAGTCAACCTTTTTCTTTCCAATAAAATCTGTTCAACCTCTCTTTATAGCTAGCCCCTTCCATACCAGACAACATCTGGGTGAACTTCCTCTGCACCCTCTCCAAAGCATCCACATCCTTTTGGTAATGTGGTGATCAGTACTGTATGTAACATTCCAAATGTGGCCGAACCAAAATCCAATACAACTGTAACATGACCTGCCAACTTTTTTCACTCGAGAGCCCGTCCAATGAAGGAAATCATGCTGTATGCAGCCTTAACCACTCTACTGACCCGCGTGGTCACCTTCAAGGAACAATGGACCTGAATACCCAGGTCTTTCTGTACGTCAATTTTCCCCAGGACTTTTCCATTTACTGTGTAGTTCACTTTTGAATTGGATCTTGCGAAATGCATCCCCTCGCATTTGCCTGGATTGAACTCACCATCTGCCATTTCTCTGCCCATCTCTCCAATCGATCTATATACTGCAGTGTTCTCTGACTGTTCCCGTCACTATCTGCTACTCCACTAATCTTAGAGTCATCTGCAAACTTGCTAATCAGGCAACTGATACCTTCCTCCAAATCATTTATGTATATCACAAACAACAGTGGACCCAGCACAGATCACTGTGGAACACCTCAGGGCACAGGTCTCCGTTTTGAGAAATTCATTTTACTGTAATCCATGTGCACATCCAAAAGTTAATTAAGTGTCCCTAATGTTGCTCTCTCTACCACCAACGCTGGCAGTGCATTCCACATACCCACCACTCTCTGTGTAACGTACGTACGTCTGACATCTCCCATAAACCTTCCTCCAAAGTACCTTAAAATTATGCCCCATCGTTATAGCCATTTTTACAATGGGAAAATTCTCAGGCCAGTCCACTCTGTGTATGCCTCTCATCATCTCGTACACCTCTATCAATTCAGCTCTCATCCTTTTTCATTCCAATTAGAAAAGCCCTGGCATCCCCAACATTTTTTCATTAGACCTGCCCTCTAATCCAGAAAACATCCTTACAAATCTCTGCACCCTCGTCAAAGCTTCCACATCTTTCCTATAATGAGGCGACTGGAACATAACACAATATTCCAAGGAGGATTAACCAGGGCGTTATGGAGCTGCAGCATAACCTCACAGGTCTTAAACTCAATCCCTTGGCTAATGAAAGCTAACACATCACACGCCTTCGTACCACCCCTATCAACTTGTCTGGCATCTTTGAAGGATCGATGGATGTGGACCCCAAGGTTCTTCTGTTTCTCCACACTACTAAGAATCCTGCCTTTAACCCAGTAGAGGTTTTCTGCAGAATCCTTCAATCTTAAACCCTCCCTATTTTGGTATCTTCCTCCAGTCCCCACAAAACTCATCGACTGTGAAACGTCTTCACGTCCCTACAATTCTCCCTAGCTCTATAACCTCCTTTATTGACGTGCACCCTAAAAACTACCAAAGCCAATTTTAGCCACTTCAATATTATTAATAACTGCAAAATCCTCCAATCCTGATATTCCTCCCTAACTCTGTAACCCCCCCCAACATCCTCCATTGCCCCTCTGGGGAACATTGCAGAGGAAGGAAGAGTTTTCGAGTCCAGGTCATGTTACGGAGGGAGGAAGGGCTGCAGAACCTGGAGGATAGTATAAATGTAGGAAGGGACGGGGATCCTGCAGGAGGTTAGAGGGAGCGGGATTCAAATAACCTGCAGGATGAGACTCAGACTGTATTGTGGAACCTGAAGGATATTTTAGTCTGAATGATTCATTTGTTTTTGATTAGACTATTAGCCTGATCTTGATGACCTAAATTTGCAGATGTTTACAAGAATTGGCTGTGCACAGCTTCAGATTCCCAGGCTGGGAGATGGGAGTTCAGATGTGAATCTATTTGCCCATTCTGTCTGTGTGCCTGACACTGACCTGGTGCTGCTCTGGTAGAAAGCATTCTCCATGTATCTGTTAACCTCCAGGTCGACAGGACTGACCAGAGCTCACCTCATCAAAGCCTTCGTTTAGAATGTTCTTTTTTTAATTCTTATTTTCAAGTGTCAGTTTCGTGCAGGAATTGCGTTGATTCCATGTTAAGAGAATGAAGCCATTATCATTGAAGATTAGGAAGCCTTCAAAAATGCGATAACGGCTTTCCAGAGACAGTACATAGTATTCCTGTTAGAGTGGAAGGAAATGCTGGTGGGTGTAGGGTATGCTGGATAACGAGTGAACAAAGGTTTAGGGTAAGAAAAAGAAGGAAACATTTGTCAGGTTTGGACATGAGAAATCAAGTGAATCCTCAGACTATAGGGCAGGAGGAGTATATTTAAGAGGGAAATCAGGAGGGTAAAAAGAGGACTTGAGATAGCTTTGACAAATAGAGTTAAGGAGAATCAAAAGGATTTTTATAAATACATAAAGGACAGGAGGGTAACTAGGGAGAAGATCAGCAAGGCAGCCTTTGTGTGCAGCCGGAGGAGATGGGGGCGATATTAAGTGAGTGTTTTGCATCAGTATTTACTGTGGCGAAGGACATGGAAGATATGGAATGTGGGGAAATAGATGATGACACCTTGAAAAGCGTCCATATTAAAGAGGAGGAGGTGCAGCATGTCTTGAAATACATAAAAGCGCATAAATCCCCAAGATCTGATCAGGTGTACCTTGGAATCTGTGGGAAGCTAGGGAAGTGATTGATGGGCCCCTTGCTGAGAAACTTGTATCATCGAGCATTACAGGTGAGGTGCTAGAAGACTGGAGGTTGACTAATGTGGTGCTACCATTTAAGAAAGGTGGTAAGGGAAAGCTAGTGAACTATAGACCAGTGAGCCTGACATCAGTAGTGGGTAAATTGTTGAAGGGAATCCTGCGAGATAGGATTTACATGTAATTAGAAAGGCAAAGAGTGACTAGGGATAGTCAGCATGACTTTATGTGTGGGAAAACATGTCTCAAGAAATTAATTGCGTTTTATGAAGAAGTAACAAGAATGATTGATGAGGGGCGATCATTGGATGTGATCTATACGGACCTCAGTGAGGTGCTTGAAATAGTTCGTCATAGGAGATTGGTTAGCAAGGTTAGATCTCATGGAATACAGGGAGAACTCGCTGTTTGGATAGAGAACTGGCTTGAAGGGAGAAGACAGAGGGTAGTGGCGGAGGGTTGCTTTTCACACTGAAGGCCGATGATGTGCCACAAAGATCCGTGCTGGTGCCACTAATTTTTGTCATTATATAAATGATTTGGATATGAACATAGGAGGTACAGTTAACAAGTTTGCAGATGACGCCAAAAAGTGAGAGATAGTGGACAGTGAAGAAGGTTACCACAGATTACAACGGGATCTGGATCAGATGGGCAAATGTGCTGAGGAGTGACAGATGGAGATTAATTTAGATAAATGTGAGGTGCTACATTTTGGGAAAGCACATCTGAGCAGAACTTGTACACATAATGGGAAGGTACTAGGGAATGTTGCTGAACAAGGAGACCTTGGAGTTCATAGCTCCTTGAAAGTAGAGTCGCAGGTAAGCGGATAGTGAAGAAGGTGTTTGGTATGCTTTCCTTTATTGGTCAGAGTATTGATTATAGGAGTTTGGAAGTCATATTGCAGCTGTACAGCACACTGGTTAGGGCACTTTTGGAATATTGCGTGCAGTTCTGGTCTTTGTCCTATTGGAAGGATATTGTGAAACTTGAAAGTGTTTAGAAAGGTTTTACAATGATATTGCCAAGGTTGGAGGATTTGAGCTATCGAGAGAGGCTGGAATGACTGGGACTGTTTTCTCTGGAGCGTCAGATGCTAAGGGGTAATATTCTTGAGGTTTATAAAATCATGAGGGGCATGGATAGGACAAACAGACAAGGTCTTTTCCCTGGGGTGGTAGAGACCAGAGCTGGAGGGCATAACTTTTGGGTGAGAGATGAAAGATTTAAAAGGGATCTAAGGGCAACCTTTTCATGCAGAGTGTGGTTATGTATGGAATGTACTGCCAGAGGAAGTGGTGGAGGCTGGTACAATTGCAGCATTCAAAACGCATCTGGATTGGTATATGAATAAAAAGGGTTTAGTGGGATATGGGCCAAGTTCTGTCAGATGGGACGACATTAGGAAAGGATATCTGGTCGGCGTGGGTGAGTTGGACTGAAGTGTCCATTTATGTGCTGTACGTCTCTAGGTCTCTGGCTCTAAATGTTTTCCATTGTTCATTTACAGACTGACATTTCAGTCTGTTTCCCCTGTTTACATTGGTCAGTTCTCTCTCAAAATCATGTAATTGGCTTTGTTACTGGTGCCCTGGAGTGCTTTATGGTCACTTTGAAATGTCATAATCTCTTTGAATTCCGGTGTAATTTCTTGGAGGATCTTGGTGTGATATTACTCATTCACTCAGCTTCATCACCCAGCGGTCGATCTGAGATAGTTACATCCCTAGCTATTTGCACAATAGAAACACTGACAAAAACATTCAAGGAGGATCTCGGATAATATTACTCTTGCCAATGTGTCTGTCCCAAATTACACAAAGATTGAAGACTGCAAAAATTATCTCACCACCTTTGCTACAATTTCTAATTAATTCCTGTTTAATGCAGGGATGAGCAATGAAATACTGCAAGGCAGCATAAAAATTGTTCACCTGCTTGTGTTTTTGACACATTGCACCCAGAATTTGCATTCAGGCTGATTCAGCTGCATAATCTGAGGCCAAATGCTTTCTCTGTAATACCTTTGTTATCCATTACTGTCAGGGATCCCATCTTGCTTTTCCATTCTGCCTGAGATCCTGTAAGGTTGTTTACTATTGAATATTTATGTTCCACCTTTTGTTCACCCTGTAATCACGTCTGTCTGGTGACTAAATCTCATTTTTCTCTGTATCACAAGTCACCTTATTGTAGATACTTTGTTCATGCAAAAAAATTATAATTTCCTCTTTCCCACAATGTCCCACCACAAACCGATTCATTGATGTGCAGTTTTCGTTAAACTCTGCCCCTTCCTGTTCCTTTCTGCTTATCTTCAGCCACATTCCCATGCTGTTCCTAGGCTTCACATTTTCTCTTTGGATTTGGAAAGCTCCTTTCACCTGAACCCTGTCCCTGTATCCTCTCTGTCAGTTTAAAGCCCTGTCCATAAACCTACCGACATGATTGACCAGGACACTGCTCCCAGCAGGGTTGATTTTAATTCACTCGTGGGATATTGCTGTCTCTGGCTGGCAAGCATTTCAGGCCCACCCTGACCAGCCTTAGAGCTGAGTGGCTTGCCAGATCATTACTTTGGGCATTTGAGCGTCAATCCCATTGCTCTGGGTCTGGATTCATATGTAGGCCAGACAGGCAGCCAAAAACAGATTTCCTGACTGAGAAGGTATGAAACAGTTAGATGTGTATCCCTGACACCGGCATTAAATTCTGGATGAACAGTCTACTGAGAGGAACACAAGGTCATTGCCTGCCCCGTTGATTGCTCCCTCATTCCTGAGTACTGATCCTAGTGCACCTTCTTCCTGACAGTGGTTTGATCCTGATACCTTCCTGCACTCTGGTGATATCTCTCTGTATCTCTCCATGTAATATCTGTCACTGTAAGGGTCTAATTGCTGCCACCTTTTGCAGCTACGCCAGATCCTGAGCCAACAGAACTCTCCACTCCAGAGAGACGCAACAGCACAGGCCAGGGATGGAGACTGGGATTTTCCAGATCTCTGTGGGACTCAGTGCCATTCTCCTTGTATAACCCTTGCTGCATCAGTCTACTTTCCCATTGTGTCTGTTCCTCTATTTCCTGTAGGTACTCAGGATGCTGCTGACTCAGCAGAATTCACAATTCCTGTCTCGTCCATCACCACACTGAAGACAGTTGGTCAGCCAGAGAGATGGAGAGTGAGATCTGGAGCCTTCAGTAAATCCTGAAGTGAGGTAAGATCACTCACAGTGAACAGAGTAGAGTGTATTTAAGGGATCGAACTTTAGTCGAGAAGACATGACACAGATACAGTGTTGAAGCACGAATACAGAGCACTATGGTCGCAGGCTGAATCTCCACCCTCTTGTTAACTTTCAACTCTGCTGTACTGAGCCTTCCTATGCCAATACAGTAAGTTGACAGTTATCAATCTAGGCCTGTGCTGTCTTAGTGAGGATCAGTACAACAGAGGGGAAAACAGGCCTCCCCTCGGAGATCGCATTGAAGCCTGGGATCTTTCTGTTCTATATCCACTCCTCACGCTGTCTCTTGTCGGGTGATATCGTCATACAGCAAGGAGACATACCTTTCGGTCCAACTCATTTGTGCCAGTGAATGCTTGTAATTCCCAGAAAATTTCCTATTTCTTTAACCTCCACCCCTCCCATAATCCTGCTGTATATTTGAAACAGACTGTAATTTTGACGACTCTCCCTATGTGTAAATTGCTCCAGTCTCGATAACATGTCCAATTTCAATAATCTCATCCTGCACGTAGTATAATAATCCCTATTTCTGTAGTCTTGCACAATACTTACAGTGCCCCCGTATCTGTAAAATCCTCCAGCCTGGCCCAAAATACCCACCTGTATACCTTCCTCAAGCCCCAGGAGAACATGATATCACTGTAACGTTCTGCAGGCCAGATCACATTCCCTCCTCCTGGCCTATAGCACCACATGACCTCAGTAACCTTCTCCCATCCGTACCGACCTTCTTATCTGTATAAACACCTCCAGACCCTTTTCAAACCACAACAGCACTCCACATCTCTGTTTGCTCCTCCACTCCCTACATTCTCTCTTTGCATAATTCTGCAATTTGGGGCAGCACGGTGGCTCAGTGGTGAGCAATGGTGCCTCACAGCGCCAGGGACCCAGGTTCAATTCCAGCGTTGGGTGACTGTTTATGTGGAGTTTGCACTTTCGTCCTGTTTCTGTGTGGGTTTCCTCCGGGTGGGTTTCCCACTGCACCAGCCGTTGGAACTGTTGTTATCTGGATCCCCTCTAGCAGGCGTTGCAACACTCCTCACGTCTGTAACTGCATACAGAGAAAGCAGCTCTTCCCATATATTTGACATCCTCCTCTGCTGATAGCTCTTCTTGTTCCTCACAATATCTCACCTCCTCCATTCCCATCTGTGCTAGAGATCTCTCAAATTTCTTTATTCTTGTTTAAACTTCTGATCACCTAAAATCTCTCCCTTTTTAAATTGTAAACCCTTCACTTCTGTAATTCTCCATATAACTGTATTCAATAATAGCACAGGTTCCATTCCTAAATCTCTATCCTTACAATGGTTGCATGTTCTAAATTGGCACTTTCCATTCTCCTTATCCATCCCAGGAATTCCAGCCCCTACAATCCCACTACTTTGAATGCTCCCATTCTCTGCACCTCCTCATGTCCTGAGGGTCCTTGAACACCACCAGTGCTCCAAAAGTTTATATTCCCCTCAGTTACTGCAAGTCTTCTAACTCTGTAACATCCAACAGTCTCCAGTACCATACAATATTTGCTGGCTGTCAATTGCATTTGTTGAAGTCTACACATCTCTGTAAGCAGCTCAGAAAAATCCGTTTAGACTCCGTCATGGACAAGCCACAAGCTCCGTCATGGACAAGCCACAATCTCTCTATTTCCTTTGCCTTCTTCAATGTCTGCACCACTCGCTGTATCTTCCAGTAACGTTCATGAGTTGCTGCAGGTCTGCCTAACTCCCCCAATAACCTGTTCCATCCCATACAGCTCCCTCAATCACTGTAACACCCTCTGCTCTGTCTAATCCTCCTCTTCCCCACTGTCTTCCAGGCACAACGGCAATCCTGTAAGAGAGCAGTGCGGAATGGGATGTTATAAATCTCAGCTGAGGCTTGAGGCCTACCATTACCTGGGAGTCACAAAGGGAGAGAACTCGAGAGACAGAGGCACAGAGCGGGAGAATATTAATCAGCAGCGAGGATCGGGGCCGACTGGGACTTGGAGTTGGAGAAACAGCAGAGCAGGAGGCTCGAAACCAGCACCGAGTCACAGAGGGAGTGACCATGTGAGGGGGCATCTTGGAGCAGGAGCATGAGGCTCAATCACACCTGGGAGTTAGAGGCAGCAAAATGGGAGGATATAAATCAGCATTGAGTTTGGAGGCCTAATAGTGCCTGGGAGTCACAGAGACGGTGACCCTGTGAGGGAGCAGAGTGGAGTGGGAGCTGGAGGATTACCTATCCGTGGGAGTCACAGAGATGGTGATCCTGTGAGGGAGCAGAGTGGAGTGGGAGCTGAAGGATTACACGTACCTGGGAGTCACAGAGACAGTGACCATGTGAGGGAGCAGAGTGGAGTGGGAGCTGGAGGACTACACGTACCTGGGAGTCACAGAGACGGTGACCCTGTGAGGGAGCAGAGTGAAGTGGGAGCTGGAGGATTACACGTACCTGGGAGTCACAGAGACTGTGATCCTGTGAGGGAGCAGAGTGGAGTAGGAGCTGAAGGATTACACATACCTGGGAGTTACAGAGATAACTTTCTGCTGCTAGGACCTGCCTGCACTGAGTTTGAAAGAAGTGCAAGAGCCATCACTGAAAAATCTGTAAATTCACTGGCTGACAATAAACCGTTATTAGTGACTGTCAGTTAATTGCTGTAAGCCAGCAAATTTATTTTTTCAACTTCTGAAGTAAGGATTGAGCTCAGCAATATGAGGGAGATGTGAAATTTTGAGCCAGTATAATAAATTCACTCAGTAAGCCACAGTTGAATCAGGGACTTAACCATATTGTGATGCCCTGGATGTTAACTTCATTCTAGGTCATTAACTAAGTTACTCTAGACATGTTGCATGTTACGACATGCCAGCACATGTTTGTCAGGAAACGTGTTCTGTTACATTGGGAAGTCATAGCCCCTGCTGGTGTCCTAGATGTAAACGAGGTCTTGGAGATCAGACAGTGACGAGAGACTCTGTGATGCCGGGAGTTCGACGGATAGCACACACACAGAACAAATCACCCTGCAGACATGACTGCGTGGAATAAGGAAGGGAATGATGGATTAGGTAATCGAAGAGAAACTGTCAGGGAAGCCAGGAATAGACTGATGTCTCCCTCCCAATTCAGTTTCCCAGTTTGGAAACTGATGAAAGTGCAGGCTGCTTAGGGGAGTGTAGTCAGAGCCATGTCTGTGGCACCACAAACAGCCTGACTGGACAGGAGGGGAGGGAGAAGGAAGGAGGAGCAATAGTCACAAGGGAGACTGGAAATTGAAAAAGGTTTCAGCGTGTCTGTAATTCCAGGATAGTGGGGTTAATAATGTCACTGTGTCTGCAGGACATTCGTCTGGGGGACAGTGACAAAGGTCATGTCCATGTTGGTAGGAATGACTTGGGTAGGAAGGGTGAAGTGATCTGGGAATCAGAATTTAGGGAGCTCGGTGGATGGTTGGCAAGCGGGAACTCAAATTTAGCAATCCCTGGAATACTCCCAGCGCCATGTACAAGTGAGAACAAAATTCGGAGTTTTATGTGGATGAGAGTGTGACTGGAACGATGGTGCAGCAGGAAGGGCTTCCGATTCCTGGGACATTGGGACTGGTTCTGGGGAAGGCAGCAACTGTACAAGCTGGATGGGCTAACGTGACAGAGCTGGGACTGAATTTCTTACAGGGTGTGTGGGAGGGATTGAAAATAACTTGGCGTCTGCTTAGGATCCAAAAAGGAATAGTTGAGGAGCTACCATGATTCTCAAAATAATGGGAGATACAGTTGGTACGAATTTACAACAAGTTTATCAGTGGTAGGTGGAGTAAGAAAGAAAGCCTTAATCTGAGGTACTCTGCAAGGACATAAATACTCGGAGTGTGCGGAGGTCCAGTTACAGATTGATGTGTCGAAATCTGATGTACTGATCACCGAAAGCTGGCTCAGGGAATGGCAGGCTTTGGTGTTAAATATTGCCGGGTATAAAGGATTCAAAAATGATCGAAGGGAGGGAAAAGATGAAGGTAGAAGTATTCGTTGAGATTAGCATTAGTTAAGGAGTCCAAGAGAAAGAGGATCCATCCAAGGACAGAATGAATTTGGCTGGAGCTGCAGAACAAAAAGTGTACAATTACACTGTGAGGTACAGTCTGTCGACCAGCAATCATTGGAAAGGGTGGAGAGAATAAATATGCAGGGGCATTTGAGAGCGATGCCAACACTACAGATTAGTTATACTGAGAAACTTAATTTATCCAGATATTGACTGGGTTACTGGTGGTGCAGGGTCATGAGGGGCCAGTATCCCTGGATTACAAGTAGGATAGCTCACTTCAGGAGGATGTGTCCAGCCCAAGAGAGTATGTACTGTTGGACCTGGTCCTTGGGAAAAGGTGGGGCAAGTGGATTCAGTGTCAGTAGGGGAACGTTTTGGGGCGCAGCGATCATTTTATTGTAAAGTTCAGGATGATGGTAGAGAATGATATGCAATAATTGAGAGTGAGAAGTACTAGTTGACTGAGAGCAGCCTTCAGTGGGACAAGAATGAAGCTGGGAACTTTTCAACAAGGTCAGTGAAATAGTAGCTTTAAATAGTGTGCACCAGTTCAGATGGATCTGGGATTATGGAGATGGGGCTGCAGTGTGTCCATGACTGAAATCTGAATAATCACAGGTTTTCCCCATTTCTACAGGAAGGATAAATAGGCCAAAACAGTGAAGTAGCATTGTGTATAAAGGATGGGATCAGTAATATTGTGATGCTAATCAATTCACACACTGCTCTTCCCTGCCCTCACCCCTCATCCCTGCGTCCTATGAGATATTGATCCTATCGGATATTGGTAATCTTTGAAAACTTCAGAAAATAGCACAGTATAGAGGAGATCACTCTGTCCACTATCTGCATTGGACAAAATGTAACATTGTATTTTTAAGCCCTAGTTCTGTCTCCCCGGATACTGTAGGACTTCGGGAGCAGATCCCGGCACCTTTTTAAAATGGTTTGAAAGTTTCTGCATCTACTCCGCTTCTATGTGTGACTCCCAGATCCCGACCATACTCTGGTTGAAATAACTAAATTCCTCACCACTTCACTAATATTTCAACAAATTGCATTAAATATTCACCGCTGGTAATTGAGCTCTCTAACAGCAACAAGATGTTGTCTCCTTTTCTACCCAGGTCAGTGACAATATGTGCACTCCAATCAAATCTCCTCTCAGCATCGTCCATTCCAATCTTACCCCATAACTGCACTTCCACTGTCACAGGGTGGAGAATCTCTTCTGTACCCTCTCCAGGCCAATTCCATCCTTCCATTTCATGGGGTGACCAGAACTGCACACAGTCCCCAAGCTGTGACTGAACTCATTCTTTATACAGTTCCAGCATAATCTTCCTGCTCTGAAGGTCTGTATTTTGACTGATAGAGGAAATACTGCCATTTGCTCCATTAACGAGATTATTGATGTTTCCAGCTTCCTGCATTTACCTGCCCACACTGACCATCCTCTCATTTATTGTGCACTCTTCTCTATTGTTGATGTCCCCAAATGCCTTGCCTTGCACATCTCTGGGTTATTTGCTCCATTCACCTGGATCCTATAGATTTTGTTTTTAAACAGCCTGCCATGGGATCTCTCATCAAATCCAAATAAGTCACATGCAGTTACAGATTAGTGCTTGAAACCGACACAGTCAGATTAACTACTCGCGATCTTCCTTGAACAAATCCAGACTGACTGTCCTGGAGTCCCAGGGACTTCCTCAGTGACCGTTTATCCACTGTCTCAGAATTCCAGCCTCGACCTATTTAGTCAGTCCCTTACTCCACATTAAACAAAGCTGCGGTGTTAGCCATTCTTCAGGCCTCCGGCACCATCCCTGCATCCAGTAAGGATTGGATAATGTGAGTAACTATAAGGCAGGGGAATATTCGCTGGCTCCTTTAAACAGTCTTGAACATTGTCTTACCCCTTTTTAAGGATTTGAATCTTCTGTAAAGATCTCCGCTCCAAGTTTGTTGTTCCCAATATTCCATCCCTATTTTGATTCAGACAAGCAGAGGCCTAAACCATCTAATGATTTGGTCAAGTTCCATTTTAGACCAGCTTCATGGAAGGTTTCTCTCCACAAGGTGAAATCCATTTTCTCATGATACCATCCATAATCTGCCTCGTTAACTACCTTCCCTGCCCACGTGGTCTTCCTCTCATCTGATACTAATGCGAGGATTTTCCCCTTCGTCATAACAACTGCCCGCTGCCTGGATATCCCAGAATGCACTGGCCTCCCTGTTGCAGGGTACATTTTAAACATTGCACTCGTGGTTTGTCAAGCCAAAGCTGCCCTGGACATGTCAGAGGGGTAAATCTGGGGCTTCACATTGTGGACAAGTCCCTGAAGTTCTGCTGGATGGCATGGTGCAGGAGAGCTACATTATAATCCTCCAGGACTGGCAGGGAAGCCATGAAACCAGACCATGCCAGCTTCGCCCGAGGTTGACCCGTGGGTCAATGAGGTGCCAGCCTTCTGGGTGAATGCTTGGCAATGTTGGAAGGAGGTCAGTGACCTTCTCCACTCATCCAGGGTAAGTGCCACCATCTGCACTTTTTGACCTCAACCTCCCTCACTCTGTTGCTGCACCCACCTCACACCAAGGCTCATGTTCTCCCACCCTCACTGAATGCAGTACCTTCTCTCAGACTCTCTCTAACCTCTTCTCTGTCCCTCTCCCCAACTCTACCTGGTGTCTGTGCTGCCCACTTACTCACTCAGGACATCTCGCTACCTTTCCCCCAGCTGTAACAAACAATTCCACCTCCCTAAATACCGCTTGGTAATTCTCACATTTCGGAAGGAACCATCCCACACGAGAGCAGAAAGAGCCAGGAGGGCTAACTAGCTCCCCAAAATTCAGCTCCTCACCCCATCACAGGGGAATGATCCTGACCCTAACAACCACGAGAGGCTGTTTGACCGTACCCAAGCTCCCGGACTGGGATCTGACATTCTCCTTGACTCATTACTGGACACCATGACTGACTGTGGACAATTATATCAAGCTTCCTGGGCTTGTGTCTGTGCTAAACACCAAGACAATACAGCAGACGGGTGAGACTGGTAGCTCTGGCTGAGGGGAAACACTGCTTAGGGCAGGGTAAGGCAGGGCAATAATTCTGTGAGCATTCAAGTCAGATCAAAATGAGTGTGTACAAATACGGAGTGAGCAGCCCAGAGGGACAGACCATGAGCTGGGTGTGGGTCCCTGAGCACAGTGTCCTTGCAGCAGCATTGCAATGAGAGTTGTCAGCGCACCCTGGGCTGCAGCATTGAAGTGCAGAAGCGTATTGTTAGTGTGTCGGAGATGTGCTGGGATGGCATGGTGAGGCTGGCATGTGACAGATGCCAGCATTGGAGGGTGTGGAGTACATGCAGCTTCTGTCTGTGCAGTTTCCCCCGAGATGTTGGTGTCCAAGATAGAAGGCTGTAGGAGCGAAGGGACAGATGGAGACACCTGTTACCAGCTCGGACTTACACATCCAATTGTCTATATTGAGTTTGCCCACAGTGGGAGGGAGGATATGGAGCTGCAAGTTGATTGGAGAGATTAACAGTCATGTGGCTGTTGATCATCAGTAATCATTCAGTCAACAGCTTGCCACTCCTGCGCTCAAATCTTGTTTTAAAGATCAGTCCAACACAGGAATAGGCCCTTCATCCCAGCAAGCCCGCAGTGACACATGATGCCGTTCTAAAGTTAAAAAGAAAGTTTTTGCTCCAATACCTCTATATCATTCTGTTCCCTACTTACTCATATTTGTGCCAAGATCCCTCTTAAACCTTGCTAAATTAGCTTCTTCTCCTCTATCAGTGTATTCCAGGCACTTTCACATTCTGTCTGGAACAGCAAAAAAACCCTTACCTATCACATCTCCTGAGCCTTCTCCCTTTTACCTAAAACCTACAGTTCTGAGTAATTGATATTTCTACTCTGGGGGAAAAATGCCTCTAACTGTCCTTCTATCTATGCCTCTGATAATTTTGTAAATATTTATCAGGTAGCCCCATAGCCAATGATTCCCAGGTGCACACAAACCATGTTTGTTCAATATCTCCTTCTGGCTAATACCCTCCAAAACAGACAACATCGTGGTAAACCTTTTCCGTACCCTCTCCAACACTTCCACATTGTTCTGCTGGTGTGGCAACCAGTACTGTACACAACATCCGAAATGTGCCCGAACTATGTTTCTCTACAGCTGCAATATGATCTGCTAATTTTCATACTGCATGCTCCGATGTATGTCTGCAAGTTTGCCGTCAGTCTTCTTGATCACCCTATCCAGCCGTCTTGCCACTTTCCGGGAACTGTGGAGCAGTACACCTAGATCCCTTCGGATGTTGATGCGGCCAGTAGTTTTTCCATCCACTTTATACTTCTCTCCTGCATTAGACCTTCTAAAACGCATCACATCACAACTGTCCAAATAAAGTTACATCTGTGTTTTCACTGTCCAAGTCTGCAGCAGAACTATATACCGCTGTATTCTCTGGCAATCATCCTCACAATCTGCAACTCCGCCAATCTATTTACAGATCTCCAGTCACAAAAACACTGTTCCACCACGACTCTGTCTTCTATGACCAAGCAATTATCTATCTTACTATCCATCTTACTAACTGAACGCTGATCCCATTTCACTTAACCTTCTGCATGAGCCTGCCATAAGCAACCATATCCAAGGCCTTGCTAAGGTCCAATCGGCCAACATCCAGCCCCACACCCTCATCAATCAATTTTGTCACTTCCTCAAAATAATCAATCAAGTTTGTGAGACAGGATATTCCCCACACAACTGCGTTGCCTGTTGCTAGTAAGTCAATATTAGCGTACTGTTGGAGCTGCACTCATTCAAACAAGTGATTATTCCATCATATTCATGACTTGAACCTTGGAGGTTAGACTAGATTCTCTACAGTGTGAAAACAGGCCCTTCAGCCCAACCAGTCCACACCAACCCTCCGAAGAGTAACCCACGCAAACACATTCCCCTGCCCTATATTTACCCTGACTAATGCACCTAACACTATGGGCAATTTAACATGGCCAATTCACCTGAACTGAACATCTTTGGACTGTGGGAGGAAACCGGAGCACCCGGAGGAAACCTATGCAGGCACTGGGGGAATGTGCAAACTCCACACAGACAGTCACCAAGGCCGGAACTGAACCTAGGACCTTGGTGCTGTGAGGCAGCAGAGCTAAGCACTGAGCTCTTGATAGTTACTGTACAGTGGGAGGTGTGTCGGGCCGTGATGGTTACTGTACAGTGGGAGGTATGTCGGGCTGTCACGGTTACTGTACAGTGGGAGGTCTGTCGGGCCGTGATGGTTACTGTACAGTGGGTGGTATGTCGGGGTGTGATGGTTACTGTACAGTGGGAGGTATGTCGGGGTGTGATGGTTACTGTACAGTGGGAGGTATGTTGGGCTGTGGTGGTTACTGTACAGTGGGAGGTATGTCGGGGTGTCACGGTTACTGTACAGTGGGAGGTATGTAGGGGTGTGATGGTTACTGTACAGTGGGAGGTATGTCGGGGTGTGATGGTTACTGTACAGTGGGAGGTATGTTGGGCTGTGGTGGTTACTGTACAGTGGGAGGTATGTCAGGCCGTGATGGTTACTGTACAGTGGCAGATATGTCGGGTGTGAGGTTGCAGACTGAGTTGTACAGAGTATGATTCTGCTGCTGGTGATGGCCCATTGTACCTCATAGATGCATCATAATTTGTTGTTCAATCTGTTTAACGCCTGTCCCAGTAGAAACCCATATCATGGTGAGGTGGGTCTGCAAAATGTGAAGGTAGCCCTTGCAGGACTGTGCAGTGACCATTCTTGCCGGTATATGAAATATAGAAGTGTATCTGCAGCAGGCAGATCGGTGATGATGTGGTCAATGATATGTTTCCCTTTTACTGATGCCCCCATAACCTGCCGCTGAGCAGTCTAGCAGCTACAGGATCCAACATCAATGCTGAGCACTGTATTGACTATATGCCAAGAACTGCCCCCTCAGCCTGACTATGTCCTGTCAGTGGGACAGAACCTACCAGAGAGGATGGTGAAGCTGCCAGTGACATAGTCCTGTTCACAGAATCCTGCTTTACAGGCAATATCTGACTGTTTTTTGATTAGTTCATGGGAAATATACAACAGGTCACTTTTACATTTTGTATAATGAAGTGTTAATTTCACTTTGTTTCTAACATATTTTAAAATAATCCAAACATCATTATTTTTCAATTGAAAACAATTGAAGTGAACAATAATTGAATTACCAGAGCACACACCTAACTATTACACAATTCAGTGACTGTAGTAAGCAGCCGATTCATGTTCAGATCAGTGAACACACCATCTCGCAGGCAGCAAAGCTGTTGGAAATGACTTTGAGGAAAAGCCTGAATTCAGACACAGTGTTATTGGGCCTCACCATGACCTCCAAAACACTGACCATCTCCAAAATCTGTCCAGTGAGTTTCCAAACTGGAGCTGGGCAGTTGCTCACACAATAGACTGGTTAGAGACATACCTGAACAACGGGGAGAGGTGTGTGAGGCAGACTCGTCAATGGACTAGCACATGGCGCAGTTCAACATTTGTAACAATGACCTGTAAACAACCATGTCTTGCAAGTATATCGCTTTTGGTATGGCGCCTAAACTCTGTAATTCTGCACCTTGGACCTGATCCTGAATGAAGGTGTTATAAAGGTGATGGGCTCCTGCAGCACATGGCATCTTACATTGAATCCCACATAAACCATATCCAGTGTATGTTAGCCCCACAATGTCAGTATCCAAACAGAATTGTACAGCTCCATTGATGGTCAGCATCATCGCAGACAACGTTCTTGTGTTTGACTTGAGCTGGTAATCTCTGTGTAAATGTTTGCAGCATTGTTCCAACCGTTAACAGCAAAGTCTCTTTACTGAAGATCTGTCATCCTTTCATAACACCAACTTTTAGATTGTCCAATAAGCACAAAATCCACCCATGTATTCAGTTCACTTTTATAACAACAATATGATGAGAACAGTGCCCAACTCACAGTAAGGAGCATTGAAATGATGAGTCTCATTACTGCACCCAAGACCAAATTATGATTAAGTACAAGGAATTAGAAAATATACATTTATTTTCCCTTTTATTAATATTATGAACTCATAGTCGACTCTCCTGCACCTCAGCGGCTACATGAACGGCTGTGCTATTTTTTTCAGAACCACACTTTTTGACTCTGGTTTCCAGCATCTGCAGTCCTCACTTTCTCCCTGCTAATATTCATTCATAATAATTTTCATGGCAACAATATCACTGCGTGTTTAAACATGTTACACTCAGATCTGGGTACATTTTGAATTGCATCTGTCTATCTTAGAGCTCAGTAATATGGGATGTAAATGGCAGTGTCTGTGTGATGCTCGGTATGTAGGCCATGCCTCTGAGAGATTGACAGATTGTTTAAAACAGCACATCCCTTCAGCTATTTACAACAAACAGGTTACTGCCTAGACACTAACAGCCTGATCTCAAAAAACCCAAAGCCCAGTGTCCAACATTGGGCAGGTCTGGACAATATTTTCATTTCATTTATTCATGGAATATGATTGGGCCAGCATTTATTGTCCATCCCTTGTTGCCCTTGAGAAGGTGAGGGTGAGTTGCCACATTGAACCACTGCAGTCGATGTGCTGTAATTACTTACAATACTTTGAGGACATGACTAGAAACCTTGATGAGGGTCGAGCTGTGGATGTGGTACATATGGACTTCAGCAAGGCATTTGATAAGGTTCCCCATGGTAGGCTCATTCAGAAGGTCAGGAGGAATGGGATATGGGGAACTTAGCTGTCTGGATACAGAATTTGCTGGCCAACAGAAGACAGCAAGTGGTAGTAGAAGGAAAATATTCTGCCTGGAAGTGAGTGGGTGTTCCACAGGGCTCTGTCCTTGGGCCTCTACTGTTTGTAATTTTTATTAAAGTCTTGGGTGAGGGGATTGAAGAGTGGGTCAGCAAATTTGCAGATGACACAATGGTTGCAGGTGTCGTTAACAGTATAGAGGGCTGTTGTAGGCTGCAGCGGGACATTGACAGGATGCAGAGATGGGCTGAGCGGTGGCAGATGGACTTCAATCTGGATAAATGCGAGGTGATGCATTTTGGAAGGTCGAATTTGAAAGCTGAGTACAGGATTAAGGATAGGATTCTTGGCCGTGTGGAGGAACAGAGGGATCTTGCTGTGCAGGTACATAGATCCCTTAAAATGGCCCCCCAAGTGGACAGGTTGTTAAGAAAGCACATGGTGTTTTGGCTTTCATTAAAGGGGCATTGAGTTTAAGAGTCGTGAGATCTTGTTGCAGCTCTATAAAACTTTGGTTAGATCGCACTTGGAATATTGCGTCCAGTTCTGATCGCCCTATTATAGGAAAGATGTGGATGCTTTGGAGAGGGTTCAGAGGAGGTTTACCAGGATGCTGCCTGGACTGGAGGGCCTATCTTATGAAGAGAGGTTGACTGAGTTCGGACTTTTTTCATTGGATAAAAGGAGGAGAAGAGGGGACCTAATTGAAGTATACAAGATAATGAGAGGCATAGATAGAGTTGATAGCCAGAGACTATTTAAAAGGGCAGAAATGGCTAATACGAGGGATCATAGTTTTAAGCTGGTTGGAGGAAAGTATAGAGGGGATGTCCGAGGCGGGTTCTTTATACAGAGAGTTGTGAGAGCATGGAATGCGTTGCTAGCAGCAGTTGTGGAAGCAAGGCTATTGGGGACATTTAAGAGACTGCTGGACATGCATATGGTCACAGAAATCTGAGGGTGCATACATGAGGATCAATGGTCGGCACAATGTTGTGGTTTGAATTGCTTGTTCTATGCTGTACTGTTCTATGTTCAATGTTCTAATATCATTAGGGGGGGACCTTGAAATAGTGACACTGAAGGAATGGCAAAATACTTCCCAAACAGGATGGTGGTTGGCTTGGAACAGAAAACGAACATGATGATAATCCCATGTGTATTGACCCTTGTCCTTCTTGTCGGTCATGCTTTCAGAGGTACGTTGTAAGAAGCCTTGTTAGATTTCTGCAGAGAATCGTGTAGATGGCAGGTACTGATGCTCCTGAGTGTCATTGGTTGAGGGGTGAAGCTGCATTCACAGGGAAAATGGGGAGGGTGCGGGTATTTCATCGCGCACACATTCAGTGTGTGTCTTATAGATGGTGTAAAGGCTTTTGGAATTCATGAGGTATGTTATTTCTGCAGGATTCCTAGCCCTTGAGATATTCTTGTAGCCAATTAATTTATATGCATCAAAGTGACGCTGAAAAAGCACAACATGTCAGGCAGCATCAGAGGTACAGGAGAGTCGACGTTTTAGCATAAGGATATTTACAGGAATGGGTAATGAAAGTATATGGTCAGACCAGTTCTGGTTAACGGTAAACCCCCGGGATAATGGTCGTTGGGAGGTCAGTGATGGTGGTGACATTGAACGTTTGAGGATATGATTCCAATTTCAATTGTTAGAGGTAGTTGTTGTCTGGCATGTGTGCAATGGGAATGGTACTTGTCACTGTTAAACACACACCTTCATATTTCCAGGGCCTTGTTGCATTTGGATAAGGTTTGCTTCAGTATCAGAGTAAATCACTAATCGTGGTGAATATTGCCCAATCATTGCAAACAATCCCAGTTGTGACTTCACTTGAGTAGGGATGGTCATTTATGAAGCAGCTGAAAATTATTGGACCTAGGGCAGAGAGAACTCTTACAGCTCACTGATGCTGTCCCTCTCTCTGAGCTAGGAAGCTTGCTTCTAGTTCCACCTGCTCCAAAGGTGTTTAGCAACATATCTGAATGGAATAATATTACAATACCTACCACATGGAGCTGAGTGATGACTTGGTTAGTTAGACAGGTGGTTTGTAATGCAGATTAATACTAACAGTGTGGGTTCAATTCCTGCACTGACTGAGGTGTATGATAAGGGCTGTCCTACTCAAGCTCTCCCTTACTTGAGGCATGATGACTGTCCAGTTAATCTACTGCCAGTCGTCTCTGTCTAACGAGAGAGCAGCCTAATCATCCTGTCGGGGTATGGTGCCCTACCTTTCCATTTCTGATCTACACGCTTACCCAGAAACCCCTCCCTTGGGGAACTGCAGCAGAGCTGAGATGGTTGCTCTCCACCAACCCCAGCCACCTTCCTTTGTACCAGGTGTAACTTCTGCCAATGCAGACGATTCCTATTTTCTCCAGGTTTGCCGTTAATCCTGGATACGACATTTGGTCAAATGCAGTTATGATCATGTAAAAAGTGAAGTCACTGTCACCTCACCTCTCCAATTCAGCTGTGTATTTTCTTGTTGTAAATCGTTTAGCTGAAGACTGCCATCTGGAGGAGACTAAAGTTGATCCTCCCATCGATATTTCTGTCTGAACATTGTTGTGAAAGTTTCAGCCTTAGCTTTCCTATTATTGTGCTGGGCTCTTCAATCTTTGAGGAAGGTGGTATTTGTGGATCCTCCTCCTCTGGTGAGTTGTGTGATTGTCCACCACCACTCACCCAGACTGTATATGAGAGGGTTGCAGAGATAAGTCCTGATTCATTGGATAGATCTGTGTATCATTTTCTATTTATACCATGTGGTGAGTAAGTGGCCCAATTTAGTAACTTCATCTCATTCTGAGGTGTATTTGGTGCTACTATAGGCAGGCCCTCCTGTATTCTCCATTTAACAAGGCTGTATCCCTGGTTGATGGTCAGGATTAAGTGGAGCATACAGCAGGCAGTGATAGTGAAACTTATGCTGGAGTACAATTCTGCTGCTGTTGGTAATGACCCGAACTGCCTCACACAGGCCAGTGCAAAGTTCCAAAATCTATTGGAAATCTGCCCTGTTTAGCACAGTGATGATATCACACATACACAGGGGGTCTTCACGATGTAAAAGTGGAACTTTGTCTCCAGAAATACTGTGTGTGGTAGTTCACCGTTCCCAATACGGTCATCGAACAATGTGTCTGCAGCCGGTAGGTTGGTGAGGATGAAGTCAAGGATGTTTCTCCCTATCGGTCGTTCACCCTGGCCTGGTGCAGACGCAGTGAAGCAGTTATGTCCTTTTGGACCCGACCACCTCGATCATTAATGTTGCTGCTGAGGCCCTCTTGGTGTTCGTTTTGAAATGGCCCACCCAGTATACATTCTCCAGCTCTGTCAGTCTCTGTGCTTCCACCAAGTGTTGTTCAATGTAGAGGGACACTGATCCACCAGCTGAGGAGGGGTGCCAGCAGGAGGTTTCCATGTCAGTGTTTGATCTGACACCGTGAGGCTGAGGGAGGGGAGTCAGCAGGAGGTTTCTGTGTCAGTGTTTGATCTGACCACGTGA
The DNA here is from genome assembly GCF_047496795.1 of Chiloscyllium punctatum. Lineage (NCBI taxonomy): Eukaryota > Metazoa > Chordata > Chondrichthyes > Orectolobiformes > Hemiscylliidae > Chiloscyllium > Chiloscyllium punctatum. The sequence goes on along the minus strand of NW_027309907.1, from coordinate 158,980 downwards.
GGTTTTGTTATGTCACATTGTTGCTTGAGCAGTCTGGCAGACATCTCTCTCAATTTTGGCATAAGCTCCAATGCATTAGGAAGGAGGGGTTTGCACGGTCTACAGTGCCTTTTATTTTTATTACAGTCAGAAGAAGGGCTTCTTCTGTGTGTATGACATTGACTCTTTGGCTCTCGTGATTGGACACTCCAAGGTCTCACTCCTTCAATTACTCTCTGTCCCTTGTCTGTCCATTTATCAACCAATCTATCGCTGTAAATATCTGCAGAATCTTCCTCCTCCCTATCTCTTTAAACTCCTCTAAACTCTATATTCCTCTTTATATCTGTAACACCTTCCAAACCTTACACCCCTCACTGTCTCACTAAATATCTCCAAACCTTACACTCCTCCCAGTCTCTCTCGCCTACTCCAGCCCCATACCCTTCCTATCTCTGTGACCTCCTGAAAACCCTACCCTGTCTCCATCTCTAAACTCCAAATGCTACACCTCCCTACCTCTGTAACATCCTCCAAACCCTACACTCCTCCCTGTCTCTCTCACCTACTCCAGCCCCCATAACACTCCCTATGTCTGCAAACTCCTCCAAACCCAGATCCTTCCTTATCTCTCTAAACTCGTCTAAAACCTATTCCATTCTCTGGCTCTCTTACCTCCTCAAAACAGAGATCCCTCCCAACTCTCTAACCTCCTCCAAACCCTGCACCCCTCCCTATCTCTCTGACATCCTCCAAATCCTACACCCATCCCTGTCTCTCTAACCTTCTCCAAATCCGACATCCCTCCTCATCTCTCTAACCTAGTCCAAACCCTACACACACCCTACCTCTCTGACCTACTGCAAACACTATACACCTCCCTATCTTCCAATACTCTCCACCTCCTTCATCCCTCCCTATTGCTGCAACCTACTCTAAACCCAGATCCCTCCCTATCTCTCTAATCACCTCCAAAGCCTACACACATTCCTATCTCTCTAACCTCCTTCAAATCTAACACCACTCTCCATCTCTCAACTCCTTCACCTCTCCCTAACTCTGCAACCTCCTCCAAACTCAGACCCCTCGTTATCTCTCTCCCCACCTCCAAACCCTATATCCCTCCCTATCTCTCTAACCTCCTCCGTCATCTATATATCTCCCTTTATCTGTGACTTACTTCAGCCCCTATGACCTACATATCTCTCTAAGCTGCTGTCAAATATATCCTGTCGCTGTAACCTTATCCAGCCACGCCACACCCCGTTCCCGACCTTTGTAAACCTCATCCAACAACTAGGCTCTCATGATCTCTGTAACCTCCTCCAGCATTTCCATACAACCCCATAATTCTGGCATTCTCTAGTACCTCTACCTCTTATTATGTATATAACCTCCATAAACACGTTTAGTTTAGTGATGGAAAGCGATAGGTACATGCCACAGGCCAAGGGTTATCAATGGGGGAATGGCAATTGTAACACGATTAGGCAGGAATTATGTTGCATAGAATGGGATAGGAAAATGCAGGGGATGGGGATAATCGAAATGTGAACCTGGTTTAAAGAATAAACATCGCGTGTCCTTAAATGACATGCCCCTATCAGGCAGGGAGGAAGTGATAATGTAAGGGAACCATGGTTTACTGCAGAAATTACATCTATTGTTAAGAAGAAGAAAGGAGGTTTATGTGACGGTGAGACGATGGAGAGTTACAGATTAGCTCGAAAGGATTTAAAGAGAGTTAAGAAGAGCAAAGAGAGGACATGAGTCGTCTTTAGCAGGTCACATAAATGAGAATCCTAAAGCTTTGTATCGGTACATTAGGAAGAAAATAATGACTAGGGTAGGAATAGAGCCAGTCAAAGACAGAAGTGGGAAGTTGAGTGTGGATTCTGTGGAGATCGGAGAGGTACAAAACGAACATTTCTCATTGGCTTTCACTCAGGGAAAGGAGAATATTATAGAGAAGAATGAGATGCGTGATATTTGACGAGACCGTATTGAGGTTGATAAGGGAGGGGGGTTATCAAATCGAGAAGGAGTGAAAATGAAAACATCTCCTGAAACGGATGAGATTTATTCAAACATTTTCTGGGGCGCTAGGGAGGAGTTGTTGGAGCCTTTGGCTTTGATATTTGAGTTTTCATTGTCTACAGGTTTAGTACCAGAGGACTAGAGGATTGTAAATGTTTGCCCATGTTTAAGAAGGGCACTACAGATGACCAAGGCAATTACAGACCAGTTGGCCTTATGTGTGTGTAGGAAATATTTTGGACAGGATTATAAGAGATAGGATCTATAATTATCTAGCAAACAACAATTTGATTGCAAATAGTCAACATGGTCATGTCTCTCAAACCACATTGAGGTTTTTGAGAAGGTGACCAAGCGTATGTAAGAGGGGAAGGCAGTTAACGTGGTGTACATGGACTTCAGTAAAGCCTTTGATAAGATTCCACATGGTAGGCTGTTGTAGAAAATACAGAGGCATGGGGTTGAGGGTGATTTAGCAGTTTGGCTTAGAAACTGGCTTTCTGTAAAAGGCAGCGAGTGGTAGTTGATGAAAAATATTCAGCAGAGTCCGGTTACTATGGTGCGCCACAAGGATCTGTTTTGGGACGACAGCTGTTTGTCATTTTTATTAATGACTTAGATGCAGTCATAGGTGGATGGGTTAGTAAGTCTACAGATGACACTGAAGTCAGAAGAGTAGTGAACAGTGTGGAAATATTTTGTGTGTGGGAGAGGCACTTGGACAAACTGCAGAATTGGGCTGAGAGGTGGCAAATGGAGTTTCAATGTAGCTAACTATGAGGTGATTCCTTTTGGGAAGAATACCAGGAAGGCAGAATGCTTGGTCAATGGAAAGATTCTTGGTAAAGTGGATGTGCAGATGGATCTTGGTTTCCATGTACATAGATCCCTGAAAGTTGCTACCCAGGTTAATAGTACTGTTAAGAAGGTATACGGTGTGTTAGGTTTTATTGGTGGAGGTATTGACTTCTGGAGCCGTAATGTCATGCTGCAACTATGCAAAATGTTAGTGCGGCCACACTTGGAATATTGTGTGCAGTTCTGGTCGCCCCTTTACAGGAAGGGTGTGGAAGCATTGGAAAAGGTACAGTGGAGATTTACAAGGATGTTGCCTGGCCTGGAGAGAAGGCCTTATGAGGAAAGGCTGAGAAACCTGAGTCTGTTCCCATTGGAGAGAAGGAGGCTAAGAGGGGATTTGATAGAGGCATACAAGATGATCAGTAGATTAGATAGGGTAGACAGTTAAAGACATTTTCCTCAGATGATGACATCAGCTTGTACGAAGGGGCATAGCTACAAATTGAGGGGTGACAGGTTTAAGACTGATGTCAGACACAGGTTGGTTACTCAGAGAGTGGTAAGAGTGTGGAATGCCTTGTCTGCCAATGTACTTAACTCAGCCACGTTAGGGGGTTTTATACAATCCTTGGATAAACACATGGATAATGACGGAACATTGTCGGGGGATTGGCTTAGATTAGTTCACAGGTCAGTGCAACATCGAGGGCAAAAGGGCATGTTCTGCGCTGTATTGTTCTGTAAACACTTACATCTTCCTCATTTCAGTAACCACACCCAATCACTACAGTCCTCTTCATCTCTGAACCTCCTCCACCCACTTCGTTCTTCTCTATCTACATAAACTCCTCCAGCCGCTCTACCCCTCTCCACCTCTGTGAACTTCATTCATCATCGATGGTCTTCCTGACCTCTGTCACCTCCCCCAGCCTCTCAACACCTCCCTATACCGCTGATATCCTCCAACATCTAAACCTGTTCTTAGCTGCAAAACCTCCACCAACACACACATCTTCCAGCCCTCCACCCCTACTGACCTCTGTAATCTCCTGCAGTATTTCAGTCCTTCCTATCACTGTGGCTTCCTTCATCAAATGTATCCTTCCATACCTCTAGACCCACTCTAGCAATTACATACTACCCTCTCACTATAAACTTCACAAGCTCCTCCATTCCTCCCTGCCTTTGGAAACACTTACAGCCCCTACAGCCTTCTCTAATTTTGTAAAGTCTTCTAGAACATACACCCGTCCGTATCTCGGTCATCTCTCTGTTCTATTGTAGCTTCCTCCCTTCTGTAACACCCTCCTGAAACTATACCTCCATATCACTGTAACTATATCTAACCCGAAGCAGCTCCATATCTCTGTGAACTTTTCACTGTATTGATTGACAGTGCATCCACAATCTTTGAGATGGCGAATACTAAATACTCTGAGATCCATGGAGAGATGTAATTTCACATCATCTTAGTCCCAGAAAAATTGCCCCTTATCCTGAGATCCTGTTATCATGTTTTGGATTCCCAGACCCACAGAAATAATTTCTCAACATCGGCATTATCAAGCTCTTTCCACTCAGAAACTTTTGCACCTCAATCAAGTCACTTCTCCATTTCCTGAGACTCAAGAATATCGATTAAATCTATTCACAAATGCAGCAAGGGACACACAGATGCCAAGCAGTGAAACATTTGTGTATTATTCATTGATAGGTATCGGACATTGCTGGGTGGGCCATCATTTATTGCCCATACACTGTTGTTCTGGACAAGGTGGCTGTGTGCTGCCCATGCAGCAGGGCCACCCACAATAATGTTAGGGAATGAAAGGCAGGGTATTCATCAAGTGACACCCACGAGACTGAGATCTGTTTCCCAGTCAAGATAGTCATTGGCGTTATGTGCAACTTGCAGGGTTAGTGTTTCCGTCGATCTGTTGCCCTTGCTACTTCAGATGATCAAGGCTGGAAAGGTGCTGTCGAATGGACATTGGTAAATGTCTGCAATATACCTCGTAGTTGGTAGACACTGTCTCCATTGAGGGTTGTTGGTGGAAGTAGTGAATGTTGTGGATGTTGTGGCAATCGAGCTGGACTACCCATGTACCGTTTGTTATACAGGGGCAGCATAGCTGTTCTAGATATGGTCTAAGTTACTTTTTGGCAAGACGACTTCAATTTGTTACAGTCAGTGACTCCATGTAATTTAATTGAACAATTATCTGCTGAAATGAGTTTGTAATTGGCTGCATGGTCGCCGTGCCATTGCCGTGTGGAACACAAAACTGGATGAGGTTGGTGAACCCCTTGCACCTGTTCCACAACTTAGGGAGATTATAACTGATTTGTTACTTAACTCCGTTTACCTGCCTTTGGCCCAAATCTGTCTTTACTTTCCTTTGCAAAAGGGTTTCTATCTCAGGTATTCATGTGTAAACAAAGGACGAAACAATACCAACCAAAACAGGGAACAAGATGGATATTTAGTGGATAACCTGAAACGTGTCAACTCAGTGTTGACTACAGAAGGCTGTTGAGGGACAATTTGAATGATGGGATAATGTCCTTCACTCATTGCCTTTGCTTCTGTTGAGAATACGTTCTTCAACAAAGACAGTTCTTCAGCTTTTCAAAGTAAGAAATAAAAGGTGTAGATTGTATTTGACATGTGTCAAGGAGGTTGCAAAGGAAAAGTGGGAAATTGGGTGGAGGTAATAATGCTCATTTGAAGGGCCAGTGAGAACACTATGGACCTCCTTAACTCTAACAATACTATGATTATGAATGGACTCGGATGGATTAATTATTCATGAAAAGACAGGAAACAGAGTGAAGAATTTACAGTTAATTCTTGTGTGGGAATGTGTGCTGTGAGGAAAATGTAAATATTTATGAAAATTGAACGGGCTTCCACATGGGCAACGTTATTGCAAATGACATATGGTGCAGAAACGTGAAGTTATCCACTTTATTGAAGAAATTGATGGACATTATATTTCATAAATTGTAAAACATTGAAAAGTACTGATGTAAATAAAACTCAAAGTGTCCTTGTCTATAAGCTGCTGATGTCTACCTTACAGGTGCAGCAGGTTATTTGGAAAGACAGTGGAATGAGATCCTTTATTGTCAGAGGATGTAAGCACAAGGGGAGAGACGTCTTGCTTCAGTTGGAGAGGAACTTGGTCAGACTGCACCTGGAGGACTCTGTGTAGTTTTGGTTCTTTCTCTCATTAAATACTTTATTGCCATAGAGAGAGGAAAGGGAATGTTCACTAGGCTTCTACCAAGGACAATCTGGCCTGTGTTCCCTGGTGTTTCAAGGAATGAACATTATTTTCATTGGATGTTACAGAATACTGATTCGATTCCTGCTTCTAAATAATTTCTGGCTATTTGTGTACCATTTATAAATTCAGTTGTATTCCGAGCTGTGTCTCGCTCCAATGGGAGACAGGTTGCTGTTCTCACAAACACAGCAACAGTAGCAGACCGAATACCATAAGGCATAGGAACAAAGTATGCCCAGCAGCTCACCGAGTATGTTCTGTCTTTCAGTTCAATGATGTTGGTTCTGATAATCCCCAACTCCACTTTCCTGCATTTTCCCTGTCACCTATGATTCACTGACTGAATAAAAATATGTCTCTCCGCCTTGAAGATATTTTCAATGTCTTCTGCAATTGTTTCCCTCACTGATATGAGACTTGGTAGTCTTTATTTCTCTCGTTTATTTCTAGTGCACTTTGTTGAACCGAAATTAGATGCCGACCTCTCTATCGCATCTCCAATCTGTTCAAAAGCAAAATAAATAAATGAAGCCCAGAGCCTGTTATTTTCTCCCTCTCCTTTCATATTAATTTAAGATACAGCTCATACACATCTGGGGATTTGTCCAGTCTTTACTCTGCCCAAACTTCCAGTTCTTCCTCCCGGTTGCTATCAATCTGTTAAAGGCTCACACAGTCACTCTCCCTGAATCCAGGAACTCCTTCGCCCAAGTGATATGAAATACATGTTTCACATAATTTCTGGCTGTCTCCTTGATCCCACATATTCCCCATTCTTTTTCTTGTTATCCTCTCCCCCCGATATGTGGATGGAATATCTTGGGCTTCTTACTAATGTTACCCTCTAATGTTTTATCGCACCTCCTTTATTCTCTTCTACTGACTTTCTTACCTTCAGTGCTGTACTTTCTACATTCTTAGAGGGATTCCATTGATCTGCTGACTTTATAGCTGCCCTAAGCTACTCTTTGTTATTCAGCTCTGAATATTTGTAGAAGTCGGAGTGTCTCTGGGCTTGTTTTCCTAAACTTGATGTTAGATTGTAACATATTGAGCCCATACTCTCACCAGTTCCATTTTGAGCTTGGACATTCCTCCCTACTCCACCCTATTCGACAACAGCTTTATCCAGAATTAAATGTCCCCAGACTACTTTGGCCAGATCCTGTTTTCTGATAAACTCTGTCTCCCCAATCCAAAAACTTAATATTTTGAAGACTTTTTTTGCCTTTTCCTTAAGGAACTTAAAATATATGATGTTATGGTCATTGGTCCTAAGCTTCTCTCCCAATCCTGCCTCGAACATGTAACTGGCTTCATTCTCCACAATAAGGCCCAGCCATGCACTATTCATTGTTGTACTTTCTACATGTTGATATGAGAAGCTCTCGGTAATAAACTTCAACATATTTGTCCCCGCTTAAAAGCACATGACTACCCCAATAAATGTTGGATATTGAAAAGCATAAATAGAATTACCCTCTTATTGTTTTATACACGACAGTGATTGGTTACACAATAGCTCCTGTACTTTCTTCTATCTGGATGTCTTAATATGACCGTACCAATGTATCTGTCATCTTTGTATTCCAGTCTCTATCCATGAAGCCTCAATTGAAGGCCTTTCCACAATATTATCCCTCTTTACTGCAGGAATTGGCTCCTTAATTAATAAAACCAAATCATGTCCGGTCTATAGTTCCTATACAACAGAATATTAAGTTGTCAATTCTGATTTCCTTCGACCACATCTCTAATGGCAAAAGTGTCACTCCATCCAAAAACACAGCTGCCTATCTCTGTACATTCCTACACACCCTACGCACTTCCCAGTCTCTGTAACCTAGGCTAGACTCTACACATTTCCCAATCTCTGTAACATCCTCCAGCCCCCAACAACTCTCCCTGTCTCTGGAATCTCGTCCAACCCCAACAACACTCCCTATCTCTGTAATCTCCTCCAGTCACTACACACCTCCCTATCTCTGTAACATTTCCACCCCTCCAACCCAACTGATCTCGAGCATCTTCACTACTTCCTGTCACTGAGGATTCCTCCAGCACGTACGTTGCTCCACAGGACTGGAACCCACTCATGAAATTACATACCTCCTTATCACTATAAACACCTCAAGCTCCTCCAGTCCTCCATATGGTTGTAAACTCTTCCAGCACCTACAGCCTTCTCTAACATCCAGCCCATAAACCCATCACTATCCAGGCAATATTTGTGTCCTGTTACAGCTTCCCTATATCTGTAACATTCTCCTTCACCTTTGCCTCCCTATTTCTGTAACCTCCTCTAACCCTGAGCTCCTCCATATCTCTGTGAATTTTTCACTGATTTCATTCACAGTGCATCCACAATTTTGAAGATGGCGAACACTAAACACACTTATACACTTTGATTGGAATGATTTCACATCCTCTCAGACCCAAATAAATTTCCCGTTATCCCGAGACTCTGTTATCTTGTTTTGGACTCTCTGACCCACAGAAATATTTTTTTCAGCATCTGCCCAATCAAGCCCTTGCAATTCAAAATCTTTTATGTTTCAATCAAATCACGGATCAATTTCCTGAAACTCAAGAATATAGACCAAGTTTATTCCGAAAGTGAAACCCAGATTGCAAGCTGTTAAACATTCGTGTATTATTCAGTGATAGGTGTCACCCATTGGTGGCTGAGCCATAATTTATTACCCATAGACTGTTGTTCTGGACAAGATGGCGGTGCGCTGCCTATTTGAGCATTTGCAGTCAGTTTGGTACAGGACACCCACAATAAATTGAGGGAAAGAAAGCCAGGATATTCATCAAGTGAAACCCATGGGTTAGAGATGTATTTCCATGTCAGGACAGTCATTTACGTTATGTGTAACTTGCAGGGGGTGATATTTCCATGGATTTGTTGCCCTTGATATTGCAGATGGTCATGGCTTGCAAGGTGCTGTCGAATGAACTGTGGTAAATATCTACGATGTACCTTGTTGGATACACTGCCTCCATTGAAAATTGATGGTGGAGCCAGTGAATGTTGTGGATGTGATGGCATCCAACATGCACCCTTCCTTATATATGGACAGCATAACGTTTCCAGGTATGTTCCTAAATTTTTTTAGCAATACGAATTCATTATGTTCCAATCAGTGACTCTATATAATTTAATTAAACATTTATCTGTTGAAATGACTTTGTAATTGGCTGCATGGTCTCCGTGCCATTGCAACATGGAATGCAAGACGATAGAATAGGATGAGGTTGTTGAACCCTTTGCGCCTGTTCCGCAATTTAAGGACATTTGTTACATAACTCCATTTACCTACCTTTGGCCCAAATCTGTCACAACCTTTCCTTTGCAAAAGGGTTTATTTCTCAGGTTTTAAGGTGTAATCGAAGAAGTAAACAATACCAACCACAACAGGGAACAAGACGGATGTCGGGTGGATAACCTGAAATGTGTCAACTCAATCTTGACGATAGAAGGCAACTGAGGATCAATTTGAATGCCGAGGTGATGTACTTTATTCACTGCTTTTTCTTCGGTTGAGAATATTTACTCAGAGGAGATTATTCTTCAACAAAGACAGTTAGATTGTTTTTCACAGAAAGAAATAAAATATGTAGATTGTGTTCAGGATGAGTCAGGGCAGATACAGAGGAAAGGCAGGATAATGGGTGGAGCTAATGATGTGCATTTGAAGAGCCTGTGAATGCACACTGGGCCTCCTGCACCCTAACAATTCTAGCATTACAAATCCACTCGATGGATTAATTATTAGTGAAAAGACTGTAAACAGAATGTAGGACTTAAATGTAATTCTTGTGTGGGAATGCGTGCAGTGAGGAACATGGAAAGATTTATGAAGATGGAATCGGTGTCCACATGGTCAAGATCACTGCAAATATCATCATGTGGAAATAGAAAGTTATCAACTTTTTTGGCGAAATTGATGTGCAGTATAATTCTTAAATCTTAAAATGTTGGAAAGTACAGTTTTAAATAAAACCTAAGTGTCTTTGTCTATAAGCTGCCGACGTCTAACAGACAGGTGCAGCAAACTAGTTGGAATGTCAGTGGAATGGGAGCCTTTATTGTCCGAGGATGTCAGCACTGGAGGAGTGACGTCTTGCTTCAGCTGAGTAGGAGCTTGACCAGATTGTACATGAAGGACTATTTGCAATGTTGATTCTTTATCGCAGGAAATATATTACTGCCACAGAGAGATGGCAAGCAAGGTTCAAATGACTTCTTCCAAGGAACATTCTATCAAAGAGGGCCATGAAAAACTAGATCTGTGTTGCCGAGTGTTTCAAAGAATGAGACTACATTTCATTGAAAGTTATAAAATAAAGATTGGCTTCCTGCTTCAAATGTATTTCTGGCTATCGGTATAGTATCTATAAATTCCTTGAATTCGTCAGCTGCATTCTGACCTGTGTCTCAGAGAGAGGTTGTTGTTCCTGAGAACACAGGGATAGTAGCAGACCGAATACCATAAGGCATAGCAACAACAGTAGACCCAGCAGCTCACCGAGTATGCTCTGCCTTTCAGTTCAATGATGTTTGTTCTGATAATCCTCAACTCCACTTTCCTCGTAACCTTTGATTCATTGACTGATTAAAAATATGTCTCTGACCGTGGAAGAGACTTCATGATCCAGGCTCAATAGCTTTCAGAACCTTCTACAATTGTTTCCCTCTCACTGATATGAGACTTGGTGGTTTTAATTCTCTCGTTTGTCTCTAGCACACCTTGTTGAATCTACATTTGATTGCACCCTGTTCTATCACATATCTTCTGTGGCAAAATCACAGTAAGAAAAGAGGGTCAGAACCTGTTATTTCCTCCTTCTGTTCCCATATCAGATAAGATACAGCTCATCCAGATCTGGGGATGTGTTCACTCTTTATTCTGCTACTCTCCCCGATTCCAATAAGTCACTTTCTAAACTGAAAACTGATATGAAGGACGTATTTAACATATTCTCTGGATCCATGCACAGGCTGTCTCCTTGATCCCTAATATGCCCATTCTTTCCCAAGTTATCCTCTTCCCCTCGTATAGCAATAGAACACCCGCTGATGTTTTATCACACCCCATGTTTGCTTTTCTACTGATTTCCTTAAGTTAAGTGTTACACTTTCTACATTCTTATAGAGGTTCCATTGATCTGCTCACTTTATACGTGCTTTAAGCTTCTCTATACTTTGTTATTCAGCTCTTAACATTTGCAGATGTTGAAGGTTCTGTGGGCTCATTTTCCTTCATTGGATCTTAGATTGTAAAATATTGTGCCCATACTCTCATCAAATCCATTTTGAGCATGAACACCGCTCCCCACTCCACGCTGTTCGACTACAGCTTTACCCAGAATTAGAGTTCCACCATTTAAAAGGCAAATGGATGGATATCTGATTAGGAAGGGCTTGGAGGGATATGGGCCAAGTGCTGGCTAGTGGGACTAGATTAGGTTGGGTCCAGAACTAAACCATCCCTCCTTGTATCTTCCACATGCTGATACAAGAAGCTCTCAGCAATAAATTTCAACACATTTGTCCCCTCTTAAAAGCACGTGACTGCCCCATAAATGTTGCAGATTGAAAAACATAAATATAATTACCCTCTTATTGATTTTATACAATACAACGATTGGCTACACTTTGGCTCATGTATTTTCTTCGAATTGACGATCTTTATATGACAGGAGAATTGATGTTTCTGGCATCAGCCCTCCTGAGAAGCCCACCAGGTACAGTCTGTACATCGTCTGTACTTCGGAGTTCTATAACCATTCACTGTTTGTCATCAGGCTTCCAAATCTACGAACCAAAACTGTAAATCTAAGACTGTAAGAAGCAATATTTGTTGAATCATCATTTTTTAAAAAAATGATGCATAAAATGCTACTTTAATGAACTGAGCGATCCCCTCCACATACCATGAGTTTTTTGGTGATTAATCCCCCACTCAGTGTGCAGGGGTACAGCCCTCAGTAATCGGCAGCGTGCAGGGTACAGGCTTGTGCTGACCCTTTGCGAACAATAATTACTCTCCTTCTGGTAGTTCAAACCTACCTCTCATCATGTGCAGTTTCTCACAGAAAATGGTTAGTGCCTTCCTATGTTTTTCATTCCATGATCCCCAGCATATTGGGAATCATACTGGCTCAGGAAGTCAGCACTACATGTAGCCCTGAAATGGAAAACAGTCCGTAAGTGGTTTGAACAGCCCATTATGGAGTGGACCACCTGAGATGAAGCACAGACTGTTTCTCCCAGGTAGGGAATTCTCATCAATTGGTGAATGGGGGAGGGAGTAAGGTGAGGAAGCTGGGGAGGGGCGTTAGGTCGAGACTTGCACTTATGGTGGCCATTGTTACATTCAACTGAGTGTCAGTATAATGTGTGTGTGGTGACATACATCAGACAAAATCCACACAGTTCAGTTATTAAAGTGGTTCTCTGCTTGGCATTTGCTGCTGTTTCCCTCAGGTGCACGCTGCAGGACTGATCTCGATTGAAGCCCAGTCAAAAGCATGTTGGGTGACCCTTGTATTAATCTCTGGCCATCGACACAGAAGTTCAATTTTATTTTGACACTGATGAGTGTGAAGGTGACATATACTGCTTATGGGTTTAGAATGTTCACTGTGAGACACAATGTGCTACAGGAGACAGCCACATTGTGAATTTCTTCATCCTGGATCGGGTGCAGGGTGCAAATATCTGGAATCTAGGAGGCAGGCCAGATGCTGTCAAGTCGCTTGTGCGGTGTGTTCTGGCAAGACATGCCCATCCATCTGCTCCCTGGAGCAGGCTGAGACAGAAGATGAATTTGTAAGACCTGTCTGCTGGTCAGTCATTGGCACCTAATTTGGACAGCATGTGTGTCTACACTAAGAGCAGCTATAGGCTATTGGTTAGTTGTCACTTGCCCAGGGTGGGCTGCGAATGAGTTCTTGAGAAAGTATTTTTGAATAACTGCCCTGACCCAGATTGTAAGGTCTCTGGACAGGTTAAGGAGCAGGCCAGTGTGTCACTCAGTATTACAGGCAGCTGTGAGTTCCAGTAGCACTATGCCTGAATCTATTTATTATTTAGGTCGTGATTCCAAGTGATGAGTTTCCCAGTATGAACAATAATAAATTATCTACTATATTTTGCAAATTGGGGGCAGCAATAAAATGTGAACTCCGACTATTTCACTTAACAATGCCTGCATTATCTCTGAGAAGAACTGCATTCTTACTATATGTTTGGAACTAAAATATAAACTCATTACAACACTTAATGATACAAAATAAAAGAAAACTACTTGTTATTTATATTGAACAGAGAATATTTGCCTCATTTTTGTACGATCAGAATTAAATATTCAACGTCAATATTCAAATGAATACATTCTCACCCTAACATTTCGAAAGTTGTTTGCCTCTAAACCATTACATATTCACAGTGAGCAAACAATTCAACAATCAAATAGATTTATCGTTCTTATGAATTAAAATCTCATTAACAAATTTAATTTCTTACTGAAATGTATGAGCTTTAGCTAATTGCAAATAATTTAAGAATGAAAATAATTCAATCTGCACTTCGAATATTAATCTTCATTAATTATTTGTGTTATTAAATGGTATTTGTTACGAAGCCAAAGCACGTATATCCAATTTAAAACGAACATTGTTTTCTGAATATTGAAGCAAACTCAAATTGCAGGCTCATTGACAGGGAACGAGGTTGGGGCTATAAAAAAGAGTTGGCATTTTGAAAATTGGTTAGAGCAACTGCCACCGAATAACAGAGCAACTGCTGTGGAGTCAAAGAGCTAACTGCCTATCTAAAATCGTGCTCTCAAAGAAATCAGAAAGCAGTCTATCAAAAAGATACCTTTTGCTGTAAAACATATTCAGAGATAAAATAAGTCGAGAGTGTGCTGCTGGAAAAGCACAGCAGGTAAGGTAGCATCCGAGAAGCAGCAGCATCAACATTTTGGGCAAGAGCCCTTCATTCAGCACAACGCTCTTGACTCTAATCTCCAGCATCTGAAGTTCTCACTTTCGCTTCGTAAAAAGGAATAAGACGACCCAGTGAAACCAATGAGTAGGAGACTGAATACAGCAGAGAAGGTCGAGACTGTGTAGGCATGTGATTAGGTTAATACAATATTTATTGTCTGTTATTGGAACAGCATGTCAATAGGGTTGTGCTCAGTTAAGGGAAGCAATGTTCCGTTTCTTAACAGTTTTGTTCGGAAAGAAAATTGTTACTTTTCTTTAAATAATGGAAACTGAGTGTTCCCTTTCAGTCCCTCACACTTCGAACAGATGACAAGGCGAGGCGAGCGTTTCTGTGTGTTCAGGTTTATTTGGTAGTGGTTCGACCTCTGCATTTTAACAGATTGGGGGCTCGTCTGGGATTTGGACAGGTTTGAACAGAATTGGGGAACCAAAGATCCCAGCAGATTTAAACACTTGGTGATTAGTGTCGTAAATCTTTAAATAAAACGGAGGTGAAATAATTTGTTTCATTTTGATTACATGTGGTCAGTTAAATTAAAAGAGAGGGAAATGACTCTTAACGTTGGTAAAGAGGTTCTGAGGTTTGAAGACGCTTCCCAACTTTACCATGGAAGGTTAGAAAGACAGAGGAAGGATATTCTTTTAGAATTAGCAAACAGATTAGAATTGGTTTTAACCAGGGACATAAGGAAATTGAAATGAATTTGGTCAAACACTGAGGTATATCAGAGAAACAAAAGTTCAGCAGAATTAGAAAAACGTAAATTGTGTATGAGCCAAACGGAATGAGAAGAAAAAGAAAGAGAGAGAAGGATATTAGCTGAGCAAAAAGATAGATAGAATAAAGAAGAGAGAGAGAGAAAGGAGACTGAAAAAAGAGGGAGGAAAAGACTGAAAAGAGAGAGAGAATAAAGGAGCGAAGTCTCTTAGCTGAGCAAAGAGAGAGAAGGAGAAAGAGAAAGGGAGACGAATGTAAACTTCAGTAATTGCAAATTAGTCAGAAAATCATTTTCAGAGGATGGAAATGAAGAGAGTTTATTCTGCTGGAGGGGTTCATAAATTCATTTCCAGATAACTTATGTGATGAACAGAAAGTTCAAGAAGTGAGAAGAGCAGCAGAGATGCCCAAGAAATGTGCATTGATGCATGAAGTGAAATTTAGTTTCTGACACGTATTTCATCTCTGTGAGGTATAGAAATTGTAAGCAGAGGGATATCCTTCACGATGAAACAAAGAGTCGAGCACACTTGGAATAGTTCTCCTTTGGTGTTGAAAAGAATTCCAAGAAAATGAAAGTCCTCAGGTGTTTCCGCTCTGATAAGATGGGACACGTAAAGTCACAGTGGTGGTCATGGAAGAATGACATTGTGGGAAAAGATGTAGGACAAGAGGCTTATCCAATGCTATAAGGGAAAGTAGTAAAGGAGACCCAAAGAAAAGCCAAGGAGCTGCAGGAGAGTGCATAGCCTTGGCAGGGGTGGGATATTGAGTTAGTTGCTGATCTCTGTAAAGACTTTATCTCTGTGGGAAAAGTTTACTCGGGAAGAACAGGAAGAGAATGGAAATAAGTTATTATTTCATGAGGTATGGGACCTCATCAGTCTCTGATGGTAAGAGATGAAAGTATTTTCACGCTTTCCGACATATTACCAGAGAAGATAATAATTTGTTGAATAGATAGGCAGAAAGTTAGCGTTCCCCTGTGTAAGATTAGGTTGGAGAGCCAAATCAAGACTGGGGAAGTAACTGTAGGAGTGATTGACAGAATGTCAGTTTCAGGAATACAATTTGTTCTTGGGGATTATTTAGCAGGATCCAAGGTGGGAGTGACACCCCTTGTAGTGCAGAAGCCAACAGAAGATCAGGGAACGAAAGAGTTACAAGAAGAATGCCATGGATGGTTTCCAGACTGTGTCGTAGTAAGAAGTCACTGTCATAAGTTATAGCAAGAAGGAAAAGTTAAACAGAAAGACCAAGAAGTTGAGGTTCAGTTAGCTGACACCCTGTATGATATACTTTTACAGGAAAACCCTTAACAGGCAGTGGGTCAGACAGAAGTGTTGAGTCCAGAAAGGCTAACAGACTTGCAACAGAAAGATGAGTAGATATAAATTATGATGCAAACGCAGAAAAGGAATCATAATATATTCCTGAGTGTTATTATCTTAAGGATAGAAGCCTAAAACAAAAGTGGAGACTACAGAGGGGAAATGGGCAGAGGTGCACCAGATTGTGTTGCCTGTTACATACAGACAGGAAGTGTTGGGGTAGAACATGAATCACCAGACGGAGGTCACCTAGGTGTGAGGAGGACTCAGGCTAATGTACAAAAGCACTTCCATTGGCCTGGCATGCACAAGGCTGAGGTTAAATATTGCCACACATGCCTAATGGTAGGTACGCTACAGGCAGTCATACAATCAGTAGATTTGTTGCCAATTCCCACATTTGAAGAAAACTTCACACGGGTTATGATTGATTGTGGAGGTCCCCTCCCTAAAACTAAAAGTGGGAATCAGCACTTGCTAACCATAATGCATATGCCTACTAGATTCCAGAGGCAATTCTGTTACGGAGTTTTAAGACAAAAAGGATGGTGGTCGAGTTAGTAGCTTTCTTTCCCTGTTATGTGTTACCCAGAGAGATTCTACTGGTGAGATGTTTAAGGAAGTTATGGATAGCATACAGCACTTTAAATCAAATCCATACCCATTCAAAATCCCAGGGAGCCTTGGAAAGGTGGCATTGATGCTGAAGACAATATACAGTCAGGATACACTGACTGATTGGGATAAAGGTGTTGAACTTGTATGGATTGCCATGAGAGATGCCCCAAATGAATCTAGTCAGTTTACTCCCTTTGAGTTAATATTTGGACAGCAAGTGAGAGGGCCTTTGAAACTAAAAATTTGACCCGATCAAAGCCAGAGATTTCACACTTGGATAATGTAGTGGTGGTGATAGAACAATTAAATTGGGAATGCGAGTTAACCAAACAACACCTGAATAGTACACCACCTAGAATGAAGCAGTTGGCAGATAGAAACTATAAAATTCAGTCGTTTTCCCATGGAGATGATGAATTATTATTGTTACCAGTAGTAGGAGATACGTTCAAAGGCAGGTTTAGTGGTCCCTATCAAATTGAGAAGAGGTTGAGTCAGGTTAACAATCTGATAAAGATGCGTGCTTTCTGAATATGTTGAAATCTTACTATAATGGAGACAGGGAACTGGGGAAACAGGTTTTATTTATTAGTCTGCCGAGTGAGGAATCAAATCCAGATGTGATGGAGCTTTATGTGCCTCAAAGTACGTTGAATAATGATAAATTCCTTGAAGAATGAGGTGGGAGAATTAGCTATCTGTCTCAGGAGCAAATTACACAGTCAAAAGGTTGTTGCAGCATTATGAAGACATATGCAGGAATAAAATAGGAGGACTAATACCAGTGTGCATGAGGTGGAAGTAGGGAATGCTGTTCCAATAAAACAATACCTTTACTAGCTTAATCCTTTCAAAGCCCAGCAGGTCCAGAAGAAAGTAAATCTAGCTGAATGAAGACATCATCGAACCGAGACCGACTGGAGTGCAGTTCGCTGATTTTGTTAGTTCCCATGGCTGATGGAACTCAACAATTTTCTTTGGGCTATTGGAAGCTCAACGCCATTACAAAATCATTCTCATAGCCAATACTAAGGTTGGAAGACTGTACAGAGAAAGTTGGAAAATCCAGTTACGTCACAAAGTTGATTTACTGCATTGTTACAAACAGGTATCTTTAATAGACAAAGCAAGATAAGTTTCTGCATTTGTAAACCCAAATGGACTGCATCAATTCAAAGTAATGCCCTTTGGAATGAAGAGCAAACCAGCCACATCCCAAAGACTCATGAACAGACTTGTGGCCTGATTAAGAAATAGTGTAGTTTATCCTGATGATGTGTTGATCTTTAGCCATTCATGGAAAGATCACATGGTACAGTTGGCAAAACTCTTTGAGTGATTTCTTAAAACAAAATTGGAAATGAACTTAAAGAAAACATAATTGGATACAGAACTGGTTCAAAACTAGAAGACAGAGGGTGGTGGTGGAGGGTTGTTTTTCAGACTGGAGGCCTGTGACCAGTGGAGTGCCACAAGGATCGGTGCTGTGTCCTCTATGTTTTGTCATTTACATAAATGATTTGGATGCGACCATAAGAGGTACAGTTAGTAAGTTTGCAGATGACACCAAAATTGGAGGTGGAGTAGACAGTGAAGAGGGTTAACTCAGATTACAACAGGATCTGGACCAGATGAGCCAATGCGGTAAGAAGTGGAAGATGGACTTTAATTTAGACAAATGTGAGGTGCTGCATTTTGGGAAAGCAAATCTTTGCAGGACTTATACACTTAATGATAAGTTTCTTGGGGTGCTGCTGAACAAAGAAGCCTTGGAGTGCAGCTTGATAGCTCTCTGAAAGTGGAGTCGAAGGTACTTAGGATAGTGAAGAAGGCGTTTGGTATGCTTTCCTTTAATCGTCAGAGTATTGAGTACAGGAGTTGGGAGGTCATGTTGTGGCTGTACAGGACATTGGTTCGGCCACTACTGGAATATTACATGCAATTCCGGTCTCCTCCTTTTGGAAAGATGTTGTGAAACTTGAAAGGGTTCAGAAAAGATTTACAAGGGTGTTGCCAGGTTTGGAGAATTTGAGCTACATGGAGAAGGCTGAACAGGCTGGGGCTGTTTTCCTTGAGCATCTGAGGCTGAGTGGTGACCTTATAGGGGTTTACAAAATTATGAGGGGCATGGATATGATAAATAGACAAAGTGTTTTCCCTGGGGTCGGGGAGTCCAGAAATAGAGGACATAGGTTTAGGGTGCAAGGGGAAAGATATAAAAGAGACCTAAGGGGCAACTTTTTCATACAGGGGGTGGTACGTGTATGGAATGAGCTCCCAGAGGAAGTGGTGGATGCTGTTACAATTGTAACATTTAAGAGGCATTTGGATGGATATATGAATAGGAAGGATTTGGAGGGATATGGGCCGGGTGCTGGCAGGTGAGACTAGATTGGGTTAGGATACCTGGTCAGCATGGACGGGTTGGATCGCAGGGCCTGTTTCCATGCTGTACATCTCTATGACCCTCTGACTCTATAACATCGAACATGGTAGGATGATCCCAAGGAATGCATTGACGAAAGCAATGGAGGAATTTCCTTGAGCATGGAGAAATAGATCCTTCAACTATTGGGACTGAGCAGATTCGACAGGAAGTTTGTTCCAATTTCAGCAGCATGGAGGCACTACTAACAGAGTTACTAAAGAAGAACATGGAATTTCGTTGGACAGAATAGTGCCAGGAGACGTTGGAAAATTAACAAGCTATATTAACCACCACATCAGTTTAATATCATTATATTTGCAGACCCATATTTGCTGATACATCCTGTTTTGCTCAAAAATACACACACTGCAGGAAGTCAAAGCAGGCAGTCATTGCATGAAATATTTTGTTAATTCCACTGAGGAAATAGAACCAATCTAACTCAAGATTGGGACCCAGACAGACTCTGACTTTCCATCTTTAATGTGTTGTCTGAGCTGAGATGTCACCTTTTGTTGTAAAATCCTGAGAAGATGACTTAAATGAAGTTCTGGGATTTGCATATTAATGAACCGAAAACTGCAACCCATTCTAAAAGATGAAAGACTTCAAAACCCAGGTTTGTTCAATATACTATTTCAGTTGCATGACACTCTAATATTTTGCTATAAATTTTGTATCTTACGATCTTACACTCCACAAAGACCTGATGAAGGAACAGCACATTGAAAGCTAATGCTTCCAAATAAACCTGTTGGAATATAACCTGGTGTTGTATGATGTTTACCTTAGTAGCTTCAGATAATTTTCTTTCCAAGTAGAATAAGACAATTTCTCTCATCCTTCCTATATCCTAAATTCGACTTAACATTATAACTATTGATAATGTTATTGATATTCTTCAGCAGATTAATGCATTGCGTGTGTGTGTGAGTGTGTGTATGGGGCTATGTGGTTATGTTTGTATGCATCTGTACCTGTGTCTCTGTCTTTGCGTGTGTACCTGTGTATGTACGTGTTGTGTACGATTCTTTGCAACTGAAGTGAAATGCAAGAATGAGATGCAATTACATTCCCATATGATGGGAAAATGTACAAATATTCCAAGTTGTCTGATATCAAAGAACAAACAAAATTACAGCACAAGAACAGGCCCTCCGGCCCTCCAAGCCTGCACTGATCCAGATCCTCTACCTAAACCTGGGACATACCTTCTAAGTGTCTGTATCCCTTTGCTCCCTGCCCATTCATGTATCTGTCTAGATACATCTTAAATGATGCTATCATGATCACCTCTACCATCTCTGCTGGCAACGTGTTCCAGACACACATCACACTCTGCATGGAGAACTTTCCACGCATATCTCTCCGAGAGTTTTCCCCTCTTACTTTCAACTCTTGATCCTAGAAATTGTGTCCCCCACTCTGGGGGAAAGAGATCTTGCGCTTCATCATGTCTATATCTCTCATGATTTCGTAGAGCTCAATCAGGTTCCCCACTCGACCTCCATGAAAATAACGCCGATCTATTCAAAATCACTTCAGTGCGAGCACCCACCATACCTGGTGAACGTCTTCTGTACCCTCTCCAAAGCATCCACATCATTTTTGTAATGTGGTGACCAGGTCTGTAGGCAGTATTCCAAATGTGGAGAACCAAAGTCTTATACAACTGTAACATAACTTGCCAAGTTATGTTACATTGAATGAAGGAATACCCCAATTGAATGAAGGAAAGCATGTGATATGCCCTCTTGACCACACTCTTGAGCTGGGTTTCCATCTTCGGGGAACAATGGACCTGAACACCCAGAAATCCCTGCACATTAATTTATCCCAGCACTTTTCAACTTTCTATATATTTCGCTCTGGAATTAGATCTTCCAAATGGCATCACTTCGCATTTGTACTGATTGAATTCCGTCTGCCATTTCTCAGCCCAACTCTACAATCCACTTATATTGTTCATTATTCTCTGACAGTCCCCTTCACTATCTGCTACTCCATCAATCTTTGTGTCATCTGCAAACTTGCTAATCAGGCCATCGTCCAGATCACTTCTGTATATCGAAAACAACAGTGGTCCCAGCACGGATCCCTGCTGAACACCACTGGTCACAGGTCTCTATTTTCAGAAACTCCCTTCAACTACTAATCTCTGTGAGCTTTTGCCCAGCCATTTCTCTATCCATCTAGCTAGTACAGCCTGGACCCGATGAGACTTCACTTTCTCAATCAGCCTACCATAGGGAACTCTATCAAACGCCTTACTGAAGTCCATTTATATGACATCTACAGAGCTTCCCTCAACAAGCAACTTTGTCACTTCGTCAAAGAATTCAGTTAAGTTGGCAAGACATGTCTTTCCATGCACAAAATTATGTTTCCTGTCACTGATAAGCACAGTTTCTTCTAACTGGGCGTACATCTTCCCGCCTCAGGCGACTGACAGTGTGGAGTTTGCACGTTCTCCCCGTGTCTGCGTGGGTTTCCTACGGGTGCTCCGGTTTCCTCCCACAGTTCAAAGATGTGCAGGTCAGGTGAATTGGCCATGCTAAATTGCCCATAGTGTTAGGTAAGGGGTAGATGGAGATGTAGGGGTATGGGTGGGTTACGCTTCGGCGGGGCGGTGTGGACTTGTTTCCACACTGTAAGTAATCTAATCTAATCTAATCTAATCTTATCCCTCAGTGTCTTCTCCAGCAGCTTCCCTGTCACAAACGTCAGGGTCACCATTCTTAAACAAGGGAACACCATTAGCAATTTTCCAGTCCTCCAGGATTTCACCCGTGTTCAAAGATGTTGCAAAGATATCTGTTATGGTCCCACCTGTTTCCTCTCTCCTTTCCCTCAGTAACCTGGGATAGATCCCATCCGGTCCTGGGAACTTGGCCACCTTAATGCTTTTTAGAATAACCAAGACTTCCTCTCTCCTTATTTTGATTTGACCTAGAGTAATCAAGCATCCATACCTAATCTCAACATTTCTCCTTGGTGAATACTGATACGAAGTACTCATTAAGAATCTCACCCATTTTCTCTGACTCCACGCATAATTTTCCTCCTTTGTCCTTGAGTGGTCCAACCCTTCCTCTAGTTACCCTCTTACTCCTTATATATGAATAAAAGTCTTTGGAATTTTCCATAACATTTTTTTGCTGGAAATATCTCATAAGCCCTTTTAGACGTCTTAATTCCTTGTTTCAAATTGGTCCTACATTCCTGATATTCTTCCCAAGCTTTGTCTGCCTTCAGTCGTCTAGACCTTATGTACACTTCCTTTTTCCACTAAGCTAGTCTTACAGTTTCACCTGTCACCCATGGTTCTCTAATCTTGCCATTCCTACCCCTCATTTCCACAGAAACATACCTGACCTGAACTCTAATCAACCTCTCTTTAAAAGCTTCCCACGTATCAAATGTGGATTTACCTTCAAACAACTGCTCCCAATCTATATTCCTCAACTTCTGCTGAATTTTGGTATAGTTGGCCTTCCCCCAATTTAGCTTCTTCCTTTAGGGCAACTCTTGTCTTTGTCTTTGCGTATTCTAAAACAGATGGAATTGTGATCAGTAGTCCCAAAGTAACCCCCAACTGAAACTTCAACCACCTGGCCAGACTCATTCCCCTGCACCAGGACAAAAATGGCCCCTTACTGATTTGGACTATTTACATACTGCCCATAAAACCCTCCTGGCTGCTCCTTACAAATTCTGCTCCATTCAGTCCTGTAATATTAAGTGAATCCTAGTCAATGTTGCGAAAATAAAATCGCATATCACCTCCACCATGTTGTTCCCACACCTTTCCATGATCCATTTAAACATTTGCTCTTCCATCTCACGCTCACTGTTGGGAGGCCTGTAGTACAGCCCCAACATTGTTCCTGCACCCTTCGTATTTCTGAGCTCTGCTCATATTGCCTCACTGTTCGAGTCCTCCATGGTGCCCTCCTTCAGCACAGCTGTGGTATCCTCTTTATCCAGTGATGCAACTCCTGTACCCTTTTTACCCTCCTCTTTATCCTGCCTGAAGCATTGATATCCAGGGATATTTACTTGCCAATCATGCCCTTCCCTTAACCAAGTCTCAGTAATAGCAATAATATCAACTCCCATGTACTTATCCAAGCCCTGAGTTTATCTGCACATACAACATTTCTTGCATTAAAACAAATGTACCTCAGGCAGCCTGTCCTTCTGTGTTCATCATCTATTCCCTGCCTACTCTTGCCCTTACTCACTCTGACTTCATTACCTATTTCCGTACAGGCTGTAGTTGCTATTTCCTTAATATCGACTAACCTCCTCATTTGGTTCCAATCCCTCTACTACATTAATTTAAACCCTCCAAAGCAGCATTACCAAAAGTACCCCGAAGGACATTGGTTACAATCCAGCCTAGGTGTAGACTCTCCAATTTGTAATAGTCTCACCTCCCAGATAACCGGTCGCAATGTCCCAAAAATCAGAACTCCTCCCTCCTGCACCATCTCTCAAGCAACGCAGTCACCTTGGCTATTCTTTCATTTCTACTCTGACTAGAACGTGGCATTCTTAATAATCCTGAGATTAAACCTCTGAGGTGGTCCTACATCTTAACTTGGCTACTAATCCCTTAAATTCTGTTTGTAGGACCTCATCTTGATTTTCTTTTTTAACCTATGTCATTGGTGCCTACATGCACCGTGAAAATTAGATTAGATTACTTACATTGTGGAAACAGGCCCTTCGGCCCAGCAATTCCTCACCGACCCGCCAAAGCACAACCCACCCAGACCCATTCTCCGATGTTAATCCCTTCACTGAACACTACAGGCAATTTATCATGTCAGGCAGCATCCAAGGAACAGGAGAATCGACGTTTTGGGCATCAGCCCTTCTTCAGGAATGATTCCTGAAGAAGGGCTGATGCCCAAAACGTCGATTCTCCTGTTCCTTGGATGCTGCCTGACCTGCTGCGCTTTTCCAGCAACACATTTTCAGCTCTGATCTCCAGCATCTGCAGTCCTCACTTTCTCCAGGCAATTTATCATGGCCAATTCACCTCACCTGCACATTTTCGGACTGTGGGAGGAAACTGGAGGAAACCTGCACAGACACGGGGAGAATGTGCAAATTCCACACAGTCAGACGGCTGAGGTGGGAATTGAACCCTGGTCTCTGGCGCTGTGAGGCAGCATTGCCTGCCGCTGTGCCACCCATCTGGTTGCGCACCCTCCCCCTTCAGAATATTCTGCAGTCGATTGAAACATTCCTGTACCTTGCACCTGGAAGGCAACATACCATTTGGGAGTCTCGGCTTCGAACAAAGAAATGCCTATCTACTGCTTTTACAATTGAATCCCCTATGACTTAGCCCTTCCAGTTTTTTTCCCGCCCTTCTGAACACCAGCGCCAACCATGGTGCTTTTAACCTGGCTACTGCTGCCTTTTCCTGGGGCGAGCCATCTCTCCAAACAGTATCCAAAACAGTATACCTGCTAAGGAGGGAGGTGACCGCAGGGGACACCTGCAGTGCCTTCCTGCTCTTTCTCTGCTTTTGGTCACCAATTCCCTTTCTCCTTCAGCAATCCTAATCTGTGATGTGATCAGTTCACTGAATGTGCTGTCTACAACCTCCTCCGCATTGTGTGTTCCATGGTAAGTCCATCCGCAGCTCCAGAGCTATCATCCCGTCTATGCGTTCTTCATAAAAAGTGTCTTTGTTGCGAGGATCAGGGATGTCTCCGAGCATGCTCAGGAATTACTGAAGGGGAGGCTGAACAGCCAGCGGCTGTGGTACACATTGGTACCAATGACATTGGCAGGAAACGTGACAAGATCCTGTAAAGAGAGTGCAGGGATATGGACACACATCCTGCACGTGAAGGAGTCAGGGATATCAGCTAGATCCCTGAGATCCCATATTGAGCAAGTGGAGCATAACATGTCTCTGAGATTTCCTGCCACTTATACTCTAAAGCTTAACTTGGACTTAATTTAGATAAACAGAAAAGGAAAGGTTTTTCTTTAACCAATAACAGGATTTAAAAAAGAGAAGCACTTATCAACACAGTACAGAGTTCTTTTGTTTTGGTTAGATGAGGAGTTCAGGGTGGGAGACATTACACATGTTGTGTCTCTGTTTCAAATCGCTGCCAAAATATATCTGCTCACATACCTTCCCAGAGCACAATTCGTCCTCTCCCACTCAACTCCTCGCTTTACCGCTGCTGCCAATGGAGGCCTGATGCTCAAGGTAAGTCTGTTTTTAGTGGGAAGTTAACCTTCCTGGCAAAACCCTGGTCCCTCCTCCCATCTCCTCACAAAAGATCATGCACAAAGCATGCAAAAATATCTTTTATTCATGGATTGGCAAAGTGAACAAATGATAATCATGGACCAAACAAAAATAATTTAATGGATATTTGCTGTGATTCTTCAACGATCAAATATTTGGTTTTCTTTTGAGAAAATAAATTCAGGTATTTTTTTCAAATCTGAATTGGATAAGTATGGATCAGTATGTGATCATCATTGGTGACAAAACCAGAAGTTGCTGGGAATGCTCAGATATACTGGCAGTATCTGTGGTTCGAAAGCAGAATCAACATATTGTAGGGGACTGGCTCTGGCCAGGTTAATTCGCTCATAATGTTCAGGGATGTGTAGGTTAGGTGTATTAGTCAGGGTTAAATGTAGAGTATGAGAGCAGGCTAATGGGTCTGGGTGGGTTACTCTATGGAGGGACAGTGTGGGCATGTTGGGCCAAATGTCCTGTTTCCACAATGTAGGGATTCGACGATTCTGTGTGTTCTTCATAAGAAGCGTCTTTGGGGCAAGGATCAGGGATGTCTCCGAAAATGCTCAGGGTATACCGAAGGGGAGGGTGAACAACCAGTGGCTGTGGTACACATTGGAAACGTGAAAATACCCTGCAAGGAGAGTGCAAGGAGATGGCCTGAGTAGAAAAGCAAGATATCCAGGATTGTAATCTTGGGATTACTCCTTGTGGGATAAGGAAGTGGGATAAGGAAGATGAAGATAGAAAAATTTAATATGTGTTTGAAGACCTGATTCAGGAAGAGGGTTTCAGATTTATGGATCATTGGGATTTCGTCCAGGGCCGGTTGGACCTATAAAAAAGGACAGGGTCCATTTTAACTGGAGGGAGACCAACATCCTGGCAGCGAGGTTTGATGATGCATCACGGGTGGATTTAAATGAATTAATGCAGGAGACTGAAAACCAGAGCAGCAGGACAGCAAGAGCAGAAGGTAGAGTTTAATGGAATAAATAGGCAGGGCCAGTCTAATGAACATGCTGAGGAAAATAATCATCGTAATTTTACAAAAGTGAATGGAAATGATCGGTTCAGTATTATCGGAGATCAAAAAAGAAGAATGGAGTGTGTGGAAAGTGTAGAGCGCCAAAAGTATTAACGGCGATAAACAAATCCAATAGAACTTATATAAATACATTGTACCTAAATGCATGGAATATTTGGAAAAAATGAATGAACTGTCAGCGTTAAAAAGATATGGCCTGGTGGGGATTACAGGAAGGTGGTTACAGGAAGGTCAATGTTGGGAAGTGAGATGTCCAAGGGTACTCATTACTCAGACAAGAAGGCACAGCAGTTTGATTGCTGCATTAATTAAGAATGATATCAAGGCTGCATTAAGACATGACATTAGCACGAGGGACCCAGATGACAAATCAGTTTGGATCCAAATAAAGCACATGGAAAGAAACCTGCTTCTCGAAATAATTTCATGCCATAATACCCCTATCCTCCAAACATATTTTCAAAAACTAGGGAATAACAATGACTTGTGAGAAGGGCACAAGAGTGAGCAATCTGTGTATGCATATTGACTTAATTAATCAATTTGGCAAGGGTAGCCTCAAATAACGATTCCCAGAATGTATGAGGGATTGTTCCTTAGAATAACAAGTCATAGAAACCAACCAGAGAAGTGGCTTTTAGATTTGGTGTGAATAATGAGGAAGGAGTGATAAATCATCTTGTAGTAGAGGTTCCTCCAGAAAGAGTGACCATAACATGCTGAATTTTCACATTAGATTGAAAGTTACGAGAATTTTAGTGTCGGGCCGTGATAATTATACAGGCCAGAGGAAGGATTGTCTTGTGTGGACTCGAAAACAAAACGTTGAAGGACAGAACATATGAAGAACAATGACAAATATTTAGGAAGGTAGTAAAAACACATAAATTAAAGTTAATTCCTGAGTGGAAGAGAAATTGTAAAAAGATAAAACGCCATTCATACCTTAACAAAGAAGCCTATAATAAGATGAAAGCGATGTCCTGGTGGTATTATCACCAACTGCTGATTCAGCGATCAAGATAATGTTCTGGGAACTCGGGTTCAAATGCCGCCACTGCAGATGCTGGAATCTAAATTTAACATAAATCTGCATTTAAGATTTACAGATTAATGTCGAAATCACTTTACTTCAAAGTTGTGTCTCCTTCTTATTGAGCACTCGAGTAAGGGGAAGAGATGCTCTCTTTTCAAATTGTCCATAAACCTCATGCTCTTAAACACCACAATCAGGAACGTCTCTCAATCCCCTCTGCTTCAAAAACATCTATACCCTCATCATAGTTTGAGTATTCTCTCTTGTCTTTTTACTTCTGAACTGTATCACCTCACATTTATCAGTCAAATCTCACCAGCCATTGGTCTAGCCACCTGAACAAACCATTTATATCGTCCTGTAAACTAACATGTTCCTCCTCACTGCGAATCACCCACCTAATCTTTGCGTCATCCATAACATTATTTATCATTCACCTCAAAATCCATCCCTCACATTCTCATCATAATCACTTATGAAGCTCACAGATGCGACTTGTTTTATTTCTCCCTTTCTTTAGGTGTTGTTCAAGAAGAAGAATTAAGAATTCCATTCTCGTGCTCGTCCTGTCTTGGTGAACTTAAAACGTGATGCAGTTGACATCTTTTTATGAGAGAGCCACGGATTTTTTTTTAAAATGAAGCTGAATTCCCCTTTTATACTATTCGTCTCTGTAGGGTTTATTCATAAGGCTTACATGTGTTTAATATTGGACTATGTTGGACTTACTTCTTCTGCAACATTTGTATTTTACGTGGACCTGGATAATGTTCTTTGCAACATTCCCTCCAATAGTCAGAGCTGAAAGAATTTTTCATCTGCCGGATGGACGCAGACTCATATGATTGCTCGGAAGAGCTGGAGAGATGAGGATAAAGATTCAATTAAATGCTGCACATATACACACGATAGGAGATCAAATCATATCGCCAAGTCTGTTGTGAATTGGAAGCAAATTATTAGAACATATGCCCACTCTTTTTCAAATTGTAAAAAAAAATGTTCGATAAAATGTTCTTAGAGCAGTATGGATCTTACAGCTACTCCTGGGATTACAGGCATAGTAAACATTTTTTTTGCATTTAATGTAGTTCATATAGTTATGCATATACGAATGTTTTTCCATTTAGTTTTATTAACATACAAAAACAAACCAAAAAAAAAGCAAAGGAAAATCTTTTCTTTCCAACGAACATTGTTTTAATGAGATTTTTCATTGGCGGGGGGGGGGGAGGTGTGGTTTACAAAAACACATTAGAAAAGTCTATATATGTTTCAAAAGGCTTCGTTTTTAATGCAGAAGTACTTTCTTATTTAAAAACTGAAGTATATTTTTAAATAGGAAGATGTGAATTACTTCCGGAGAGTCCTACACGCGTTCAGCTGTGGAGAAGACATTTTTCTTCGAGGGATTTATTGAAGAAAAGTCTTTTCGTTGAGTTAAATTTCCAAATTTTATTTTTTTAAATATATGCTTGATATGTATACGGCTATAGTTTTCTATTTTAATGTCATGAATAATCCTGTGATTGGCATAATTTTATTAAGACCATATGTAAGGGAGACAGGGAAACGGCTGGAAGTTATTATCCAGCGAAATCAGTCAGAAAGGTGGGTGACTGTCACGAAAGGTAAGAACGTAGTTCAAACATCTCTGGTGGCTATTCCTCGATCAAAGAGATATTTAATTTTTCGAACTGTTGAAGGGGTAGTCGCTCTGAGGAAAATGGAAGATCCATCGGTCATTGGACTGTTGGAACAATTCTTATATTAGGCAGCGTTTGAGAAGTTTTTGTATAATATTGCGGCAGGGGACTCTCCTGTCAGGGGCATAAACAGGAGATTCTGTGACAGTGAGCGAAAATTTAGCATGGTTTGTTGGTTTCCCAATAATAGAATTAAGAATGTCTCTGAAAGTTTCAAGCATATTATTAAAAGTGTAATTCAGAAGCCAGAAGCTATTGTATATATTGGTATGAATGACAATTTTAGGGAAAAGATTAAAACAGCCTAGAGTGAATTTAAGAAGTGATGTAGAGAATTTTAAAAAAACCTTTAAAAGTAGTAATTTCTGGTTTGCTCCCAATGCCAGATTCAAGCAGGGAAGGGAGAAAAAGTTTAAGCAAGAAATATCAACGGAATGAAGAGCTGCTGAGCTGTTGACTGATTCAGATTTTGGGAGGTTGGAATGTCTTTTGGAATAGAAAAGAGCCGTTCCAAAATGATTGGTCTAATTAAAACGGGAAAGCCACCAATATCTTAGCTGGGACATTTGCTCACCCCATAAAGACAGACTTCACATTGACAGACAAGGCGAGTTGGAGGTATTATAAGTAACATGTAAATGGTAGGATGGATGGAGAAAGCTCTGAATGTGATGAGAACATACCAATTAGAAAAGAAAGATGAGAAAATAAAAGTATATAGTAATTCTGAAGAACTAAAATGCACTTAATTCAGTGCAAGGGGTTTTACAGGGAAGCTTGATCTACTCAACGCATGTTTCAGAACATGGGGTTGAGACATCACAGTTATTATCGGAACTTGGGTGAGTGATGCTCAAGATCTTTCATTAAGAACACGCAAGGCGGTAAAAGAAGAGGTGGAGTGGCCTTTTTGTCAAGGATAGTATAATGGCGACTCTGAGAACTTATGATGAGGACTCGTCTACTGAGGTAGTTTGGGCTGTTAGAAACAGGACAGGAAAGGTCACACTGCTTGGGGCTTTTTATAGGCCTCCGCAGAGTTCCAGGGAGGTGCAAGAGAGGATTAGCAAAATTATTCTGGGTAGGAACGAAAGGAACAGGGTGGTCAATATGGGGGACTTTAACTTCCCGCGAGATTGACTGGAGATGTAATAGCTCTAGTACTTCGGATGGATCAGTTTTTGTCCAATGCGTACAGGAGGGTTACCTGACACAGTATATCAAAGGGCCGTCAAGAGGGGAGGCCACAATGGATCTGATGCTTGGTAATGAGCCAGGGCAGGTGTTGATTTAGTTGCAGGTGAGCACTTTGGAGAGAGTGACCATAATTCAGTTATATTTAGTTTAGCGATGGAAAGGCATAGGTGCATGCCACAGGTCAAGAGTTATCGATAGGGTAAGGGCAATTATAACGCGATTGGGCAAGAATTAGGATGCAAAGAATGGGGTAGCAAAATGCAGGGTATGGAGACAATGGAAATGTGGAGCCAGTTTCAGGAACAGATATTGTGTGTCCTTGATAGATATGTCCCTGTCAGATAGGGAAGAAGTGATAAGGTAAGGGACCCGTGGTTTACTTCGGAAATTGTATTCTTGTTAAGCAGAAGATGGAGGCTTATGTGTTGATGAGGCATGATGGTTCAGCTGAGGAAATGGAGAGTTACAGATCAGCTAGAAAGGTTTTAAAGAGAGAGTTAAGAAGAGCAAAGTAAGGACACGAATAGTCTTTAGTGAATAGAATAAAAGAGAACCCTAAAGCTTTCTATAGGTTTGTGAGGAATAAAAGGATGATTAGGGTAGGAATAGTGCCAGTCAAAGAGAGAAGTGGGAAGTTGAGTGTGGACTCTGTGGAGATCGGAGAGGTGCTAAATGAACATTTCTCATCGGTTTTCACTCAGGAAAAGGAGAATGTTGAAGAGGAGAAGAATGAGTTACAAGATATTAGACTAGAAAGGATCGAGGTTAGTTATGAACAGGTGTGATCAATTCTGGAAGGAGTGAAAGTAGACAAGTCCCCTGGGCCGGATGGGATTTATCCAAGGATTCTCTAGGACGCTAGGGAGGAGGTAGCAGAGTTTAGTACCAGGCGACTGAAGGATTACAAATGTTGTGCCCTTGTTCAAGAAGGCAGTAGAGATGATACAGGTAATTATACACAGTTAGCCTTACTTCTGTTGTAGGAACAGTTTTGGAAAGCATTATAAGAGGTAAGATTTATAATCATCTAGCAAGCAACAATTTGATTTCAGACAGTCAACATAGTTTCGTCAAGGGCAGTTGACGTGGTATACATGGTCTTCAGTAAAGCCTTTGATAAGGTTCCACATGGTAGGCTGTTGGAGAAAATGAAGAGGCGTGGAATTGAGGATGATTTCGCAGTTTGGATTAGAAACTGGCTTTCACAAAAAAGGCAGCGAGTGGTGTTTGATGGAAAATATTCAGCCTGGAGTCCGATTACTAGTGGTGTGCCACAAGGATCTGTTTTGGGACCACTGCTGTTTTGTCATTTTTATAAATGACTTGGACGCAGGCATAGGTGGATGGATTAGTAAATATGCAGATGACACTAAGTTCGGTGGAGATGTGGACAGTTTGGAAGAATGTTACAGGTTGCAGGGGGATTTAGATAAACTGCAGAATTGGGCTGAGAGGTGCAAGTGGAGTTCAATGCAGCTCAATGTGAGGTGATGCATTTTGGGAAGAATCACAGGAAGGCAGAGTACTGGGTCAATGGTAGTGTGGATGTGCAGAGGGATCTTGGAGTCCATGTACATAGATCCCTGAAAGTTGTCACTCAGGTGGATAGTGCTATTAAGAAGGCATACGGTGTGTTAGGTTTCATTCGTAGAGCAATTGAATTATGGAGCTGCAACTGCACAAAACGCGAGTGCAGCCGCATTGAAATATTGTGTACATTTCTGGTGCCCATATTTCGGGAAGGATGTGGAAGCACTGGGAAAGGTGCCGGGGAGATTTATCAGAATGTTGCCTGTCTGGAGGGAAGGTCTTATGAGAAAATGCTGATAGACTTGGGTCTGTTCTCATTGGACTGAAGAAGGCTATGAGGGGATTTGTTAGAGACATGCATGATGATCAGTGGATTGGATAGAGTAGACAGTGAAAGACTTTTTCCTAGGATGATGACATCAGTGTGTATGACGGGGCGTAGCTACAAATTGAGGGGTGATAAAATAAGACAGATGTCAGAGGCGCTGAGAGTAGTAATGACGTGGAATGACCTATTTGCTAATGTAGTCAACTGAGTCAAATTAGGGGGATTTAAACAATCCTTTGATGAGCACATGAATGATTTTCGGATAGTGTAGGAGAATGAGCTGAGAATACTTCACAGGTCGGCGCAGCATTGAGGTCCTAATGGCCTGTTCTGCACTGTATTGCTCTATGTTCTATGTTTTGCCGTTCTGTTCACCGAGCTGGGAATTTGTGTTGCAGACATCGAGGTGACATCCTCAGTGCTTGGGACCCGCCTGAGAAGCGCTTCTGTGATGTTTCCTCTGACATTTATAGTGGTTTGTCTCTGCCGCTTCCGGTTGTCAGTTCCAGTTGTCCGCTGCAGTGGCCGGTATATTGGGTCCAGGTCCATGTGTTTGTTGATAGAGTCTGTGGATGAGTGCCATGCCTCTAGGAATTCCCTGGCTGTTCTCAGTTTGGCTTGTCCTATAATAGTGTTGTCCCAGTCGAAGTCATGTTGCTTGTCATCTGCGTGTGTGGCTACTAAGGATAGCTGATCATGTCGTTTCGTGGCTAGTTGGTGTTGTGGATACGGATCGTTAGCTGTCTTCCTGTTTGTTCTATGTAGTGTTTTGTGCAGTCCTTTCATGGGATTTTGTACACTACGTTGGTTTTGTTCATGTTGCGTATCAGGTCCTTTTCCCTGGTAAGTTGTTGTCTGAGAGTGGCTGTTGGGTTGTGTGCTGTTATGAGTCCTAGTGGTCGCAGTAGTCTGGCTGTCAGTTGAGAAATGTCTCTTGATGTATGGTAACGTGGCTCATCTTTTGGGTTGTGGCATGTCCTCATTCTGTTGCCTTTCCCTTAGGCATCTGTTGATGAAATTGCGGGAGTATCCGTTTTTGGCGGATACATTGTAGATACATTGTACATTCTTCTTCCTCTTTTTGCAGTTTTGGTGTACTGCAGTGTATTATGGCCCTTTTGAACAGTGTCTTTCTGCAACTCTTTTGTGTGTGTTGGGGTGGTTGCTTTCGTAGTTCAGGACTTGGTCTGTGTGTGTGGCTTTCCTGTATACCTTTGTGGTGAATTCTCCGTTCGGTGTTCTCTGTACCATCACGTCTAGGAATGGGAGTTGTTTGTCCTTTTCTTCCTCTCTAGTGAATCGGATTCCTGTGAGTGTGGCGTTGATGATCCGGTGTGTGTTCTCTATTTCTGTGTTTTTAATGATTAAAAAGGTGTCATCCACATATCTGACCCAGAGGTTGGGTTGAATTTGCGGTAAGACTGTTTGTTCTAATCTTTGTGTTGAGTTCGATAAGATAGCACCAGGAAACTAGTTCGGCTTCGTGCAGACAATTCCTCTGTCACACTCAGTGAAAAAAGCACTGAGACAAATTATTGTTAGATTCAGTCCAATGAGTCGAACACTCTGCTGAGCCAACTCCCACTTGCAAAGCTGCAGAACAAATGCTTATCCAAAACTCCAACATCTGAATTCGCAGCAATATCCCGTTCACACATCATTCCCGGGAATACTGGCCAACGTTGCAAGATGCTGTTGAAATACCTTCACTTCAACATTCTGAAACCTATGTTCATTCATGAAATTGTCTCTCCATCTCCCTTTCTTGTTTTCCCAAAGTCGTTTTGATTTTTGTTTTGGTATTTAAACTTATTTCCCTACCATCTCTCTTTGGCAGGGATTTTTACACCCAGATCACCGCTTTGTAATTTACACATTGGAGGTATGGGGCTGTACATGGATGGGATCTGCACATCCTGTCACTTCCAGAATGGGCTGCAAGTTTCCCCACACTGGGCAGGTATCTAATACAGTGGTACTGAACAATGTACTGGGGTACACAGCTCTCCATGCTGGGAGAGTAACTGCTCCTGGTTCACAGATCAATGCACTGTGTGGGTGTACACTGCTGTCCATGCTGGGAGGGTAACTGCTCCTGGTTTACAGATTGATTCACTGCTATTCACCATACAGCTCCCCACACTGAACAGATCCCTTATCCACGTTTATAGAACAAGCCCACTTGTTTGCGCTGCACATTAACCCATGCTGGACTAACCATTTTGTCCAGATTTCTGAATCAATGCGCCAGTGTGGTTTGTACTGCTC
Source organism: Chiloscyllium punctatum (assembly GCF_047496795.1). Classification (NCBI taxonomy): domain Eukaryota; kingdom Metazoa; phylum Chordata; class Chondrichthyes; order Orectolobiformes; family Hemiscylliidae; genus Chiloscyllium; species Chiloscyllium punctatum. Next base: position 124,360 of record NW_027309907.1, on the reverse strand, counting down.
CCTATGTTGGACCGATAGCTAATGGATTAGTCAGCGCTGGACAATATTCCATCATGGGCAGATTGCTGGGTTGTACTGAGACTGGTCTGCACAGTGCTCCGTGCTGAGCAAATAACTCATCTGGTCTTCTAGAGTCTCGGCTGGATCTGTGAGGTGGATTGTGCATCTGACATAATTACTGATAGAACTGACACTCCTCCAGCTCGACGCATTCCGCTGCCAAAATCCTTGTTTCTGCAACGTATTGTCCATTAGTATTTATCCAATTAAAACATGAGTATCTTCCCTTCTTGTCATTGCCCCAGCAGACGCCTCTCACAAAATATGAAGTAGGTAGTCGACCCGAACATTTCCTTATTTTAAAGGTAATTGTGTGGTGCTATGTTTCAGATGCAATTTGATTGGTCAAAATATTCGACATTAAGCAAAACACAATTTATTCAAACACTGTGGACAAAATACAACAAAACCAAGAGGAACTTGGAAAAACTTTATTTATTGGAAAACTCAAGAAATTCATGTGTTATTTAATTACAAATAGTAACTGCTACAATATTGTAAAATCCTGGAAACACTCACTTACCAAAAAAAAAACAAATTCAGGAAACATATTGTCTCACATGCAGTTCTCAAATACAGAAGGAACGAACATCAAGAGACAATTCTGTGGGAAATCTCAGGGAGAGAGCGTAGCAGCCGGGAGAGATTTACTGCCTTCCAACCCTGCTGAGACCCCATCAATAAATGACGAAATGTAAAACTAAGAATCCTGGCTCTGTGAGAGTTTGACCATCATTCTCCCTCACATCTAACTTTAAAAATGGAGATGTGCCATTCACCCACTAGTCAGCGATGTCAACATCCCACCCAAACCAAGTTATGTCAGGGTTGTTGTGAAAGGGGTTAACTGAAGCTGTTTGTTCGGTGACTGTACTTGCTGTCAGTCTCCATGGATCCTAACTGTGTCACTGGAGGGTTTCATCTTCTATTAATTAGGGGCTTCCTTCAACCTGCTATATCATAGTATCAGCGGCAGCGTCATCCTCAAGCCAATTGGGATTAGCAACTGCAGAGAAAGGGAGAGGAAGACAATCTTCGAACAATAGACGGGAATGTTCCAACAATGGATCAGAATCTGAGAACATTAGACTGGAATGTTCCAACAATGGACAGGAGTTTAACCGATGGTCTTCACTGGCTTTCTCAGGATCAGGCATGGATAGAGTTGCGGATACAAGCCGTACTGATGATTATTCAAGCTGGGTATTATCCCATCCTCGCTATTATTGGTGTTCCTGGTAAGGCTATCTCTGTCAATTTTTAAACGATGGTGAAGGTTGTTGCTATTTCAGTTATTGATATTTAACATATGCATAAACTGTTATCTTTAGTTTCAGTCACAAACTCCACTTCATTTCCATCAATTTCAGACTCCTCACTCATAAATATCTAAGAAGGAAGAAAATTGTTCAGATTGTTGAGTTTTCCTTTTACCCTGAACTGTTTCTCTATATTTTCTCTGCCATCAACCCTGTCCACACCCACCTCCACAATATCCCCAATCTCCAGCTCTGCCTCAGTGCTGTTGTTGAATTAGCCGTCATCTGCCCCCTTGTTAACTTTAGCTTTTATGGCTACAGTTCTCTTCTGACCTCTCCTTCAATTGCAAATATTTTGAACACATACTTGGTCTTGCCTCTCCGGCTGTTTCATAATACGGACCCCATATCAGACTAATAATCACAGTGGCTTGGTCATTGAGGGGCAGAGGTTATAACCTTAAAGGCATTGTTTCAAATCCTATCACGACTAATGACAGAACTTAAATTTGAATGACAAAAGTTGGAATTAAATCTGATTTTACTAACGGCAACCATAAACCATCAGGATTTCTTTCATTATTTCACTTATAGCCTTTGGTAAAGAAACTAAGTTTGGCTCCATATTGTCTTGACAAATGGCCTCACGGTCAAGGGCAGCTAGTGATGGTCATCAAATGCTGCCCTTGCCAGTGATGCTGTCATCTCGTGAAATAGCAGCATTCACGGTGAACTGAACCAACGAACTGTGGATACTCGAGATTTGAAATAACATTCTCCAGTGTCTGAAAATATTGGAGATTCTCAGGAAGTATGGAAGCCTCTGTAACGAGAAGAACAGATAAAGCTTCAAGTCTAGTGACCCTACATCAACACTGAAAGCAACCGAGAAATAGTATTACTTATATCAGGCTGGATGAGTGAGGGGGAGATTAGTTGAATGGATGGAGAAATGTCCAGCAAGAGAGAGAGAAATGAAAAGCAAACAAAGGGACTGCTGATAATGAAGTAGAAGGAAAATAAAATGGGAATTTCTTCTAACATAACCCCTTTCCCCATATTCCTGAATATTACGTCAATCTAGATAAGCCCCTGTTTAAAGTGAGTTATATTCCCTCTATCGCTCTTCTCTGAGTGTGGTGCTCAACTACATCGGTCATCCTGATGCTGCCGTTATTGTTGCTCAGATACAGAGAAATGTAATGTTACATTGTTAACTGCTTATTTGGAGAAAGGAAATTTTATTGTGTGTCTGATGTAACGGATTGTGTGTGTGAAGATTTGACTTGCTCCTGTCAGTAGACAGTAAAGGTAGGTTCTGTGGATGCTTTTCTCGGGTGTGTATTATCAACTGCTGCATCGACTCAGAGAGACCAAGCGTCTGATGACCCCACTCTGGACACTGCATTTATAGAATGTTTCGGTCCATGGGAAAAAAAATGGAGCTGAGACTACACAGAAGGAAATCTCTGTACACGGCGAGGGGTTGGGCATTGCATTATCCTCCCTTGGATTTCCAAAAAAAATTTTTCTATGCTGGACCAATTCCAAACATAAAATGTGAACCTTTCAAAAATGAGGTGATCAATGAGCTGTGTCCCCTCCATCAGTATAACCTGGGCCTCACACCAGGGACAGAACTGTGCTGACACCCACCTTGAAGTGAACTGGATTAATTCTGGAACTTTCCAGGCAGGAGTTGTTAACATATTCATCATCTATAAAGTGCAGTCCTCCGAAATATTCACTGGCTGTCAGAAGCCATCTGCCATCTGAGAGGAATGCATTGAGTCTATGTCCTTGAGGAAGGTACAGAAGCAAACTCCCAGATATACTAGGGAACAGGGGGACTGGCGAAAATGAGGAACTGCACGAAACTAAAATTAATGAAGAGCACATTTTTCAAAATCTAATTGAATTGAAGGTGCTGCTTCTGCTGAGCTACATCCCAGAATATCGAGGAGGTGGCAATAGAGCTAATGAAAGAATTACTGATTACTCTTCAAAGCTGGTTCCATACGAGAAAGGATCCTGCAGACTGGAAAGCAGCTATTGTAAAACTAAATGTTTAAAACAGGACGGAAAGGGCAAACAGAAAACTAAATAACTTGATCTCAGCTGTGAGAAAAACGTTGCAACCTTTTATACGAATGTGGCAACTGGGCACTTGGAAAATAAAGTTATGATTTGATAGATATGGCCTAGATTCAGTAAAGGGAAATGAGGTTTGCTCAACCTGCTGGAGTTTGTGGACTCTGTCCGTTGTGTCTTTGACAATTGAGAACCAGCAGGAGTGGAGTAATTGAATTTTCAGACGGAGTTTGACATTGTTGAATGCAGGTGGGTGGAGAATGTTAGAGTTCATGGGGAGGTAAGGGTGGAACTTACATCATATGTATAAAAAATTGGATAATGGACAAAACGAACAGAATAGTATTTTTTTCTCTGGATGGAAGGCTTGTGGGATCTCAGAAGGATGAGTTCCTGTGCAATAGCTGTGCACAACGTATAAAAATGATTCAGAGGGAAACAAGAAATACCATCGTTGACACTTAACTTTATTAAATGGTGAGAAGTTGGGCAGGGCTGTTGTTGAAAAGGACCTGGATGCCTTTGGTGATAGGTCACTAACAGAATTCTTCCGAGGCAGGAAGTAAGTATAACCGTAAAGGATATGTGCCCCGCCATGGAAAATTATTAAAGTACCAGTATAAATGTATCTTACTCAATTGTAGTGTTTTGTTAAGCCAATATTTGGGTAATGTGTACAGGCTGAGTCTGCTTTATAAATAATGATCTCCATGTCACCGAGACAGTGCAAAGGAGTTTGACCAGACTGAACCCTGGCATGATGTTACCATAAGGAGAGAATGTAGTAATTATGTGTTTAATCTGCAGCGATGTGAGGGAATAAGAACTTGAAACTTGATGATTATGGACGGACCCTCATTATTGCTCAAGCAGCCGTTGAGAAGGTAAGAAATTTCATACTTTCTGTAGGATGGTCGATTCTTGATAGTTTACGTGTCTGTGCAAAGACCTCATTTTGATTGACAGTAAGATACGGGCTCTGAATAAACTCTGAACACTTTCATGCACAGTTACTGTGTGACTCTGCAATCAATGTTACGTTGTACACAGTCCTGTCAAAAGCCATAATTTCTTCACTGTACAACAGTTAGCCATGCCACACCAGCTTCTGACTTCTAGAGAGAACATGGGTCTGCCTTCTCAGCGATAGAAGATGACTTTGAACCTGGTTTAAAAAAAATGTCGTCATTCCTACTCCCAGGAAACCATGTTTAAGTAACACATAATTACTATGAGTAGTAATGCCACGAGGAACAAAGTGGAGCAGGCTATCTGTTCAGTCCCTGTTCCATTTGTTTGTGATCTTGGACCATCTCTGACACCTTCCTGTTCCTGGGTTAGTGACTTGAGAAGCTGAATGACCTCTTCCTGTTCCTTTGTAAATGACTCCGTGTGTGAATTTGTCTCTTTCTGATCCTGTGTAAGTGATGTGCGGTGTTGGACAGAGAGCTTGTCTTCCTGTGTAACAGGCAGTAGGGACGGAATGGGCTGTCTCTCTTATTGCACAATAGTTTTGATGGGCAGAATGACTTTCCCATATTCTTATGAAGCCAAATTGAGATGCAGAGTGAACTCCTTCGTTTACTGTCGAAATGTGCAGTGTCTGGCAGCGCTGTTACATAAATGGTAACGGCAGTTAAACAGTACAGGCTTGAATACTGTCCAGATCTTGTTGTGCATGGACACAGACTGATTTAGGACCTGAGGGATGGCGAAGTGTTCTGAATATTGTGCAACCTACAGCGAATATCCCCACTTCTGATCGGTGTGAACTCAGTGGGCTGAATGGCTTGCTTCCACACTGTATAGAACTGGAGATGCCTGGGCTGAGGGAGCTACACTGAGGATCTCCTGCAGTGATGTCGCACAGCTGAGATGATTGATGCCCAATGATGATAATCAACATCACTTGAGCTGTAAATGACTCCAAACAGCGCAGAGTTTGCAACGGATTTTGACGAAGTACAATTTTGCTAAGGGTCCTTCATGTTATCCTGAGTTAAATACTGCCCTGATACCAGGGCCAGTCGCACTTAGCTAAGCACTTGCATTCACCTCTCTCACTTATATCAACAGGTCATGGTGAAAAAGCAGAGAAATGGCTTCTTCAAACAGAGGGTAGTGATTGTCTGGAATTTTGCATTCGAGAGAGTCAGGGGATCTAGATCACTGAAAGACCTTCTGAATGGTCTTCCTTGTTTCTGTGCACCAGGTGATACTGTATGTAGCCTCCAATTGCTACTATCTAGCAGATTGGAGGGGCTGAATTGAACAATGGAGCATCCCATTCAGGAGCAGGGTTCGGTCGTTCGACACTAGGAAACTGTTCCACTAGGCACTAACAGATTGTGGTCTCAGCCCTACTTTCCTGTGTGTATTCCATTATCCATGACTCAATCTTTGTCCAATATTAATGAACTCAGTTTGAATAAATGTGAACAAAGAGAAACCACATACCTCTGGGGAAGAGAATTCCCACTCAAATGGCCCTTTTAGCATTTCTCGTCATCTCCCTTACAGTGTCGTACAGCAGGGAAACCTGTACACTAACGCAGACATCCCAATCTGATCTCAACCCATTTGTCAGCATTAGGCCCATATCCCTGTCAATCCTTCCTATTAATATGCATAGCCAGATGCCTTTTAAATGTTGGATGAAACTTTGGATGAAATAAATTAAAATGAAATCCACAATCTGGATGAAAATATTGTCCCTTTACTATCTTTCTCGTCTCACCTTAATCCTTTGTCCTATAGGTTTGGATTCCCCGATCCTGTGAAAAATACTTGGCTATTCAGACTCTCCATGCCTCTCATAATTTTACAAATGTGCACGATGTCACGCCTCAGCCTTCGATGTTCCAGAGTAAACAAGCCACAGTTAGTTCAGCCTCCCCTATACCTCAAACCCTCCACTCCTGGCAATATCCTTGTAAATCTTTTCTGCACCCTTTGAAGTTTAACAACATCCTTTCTGGAGCTGAGTGAACTGAATTAAACACAGTATTCTAAATCTGAAATCACCAACACCCTGCCCAATCACAACATGATCTCCCAACTCGCATACTCAATGCACTGACCAATAAAGGCAAGCTTACCAAACCCCTTCTTCACTATCCTCTCTACTCGCAAGAGCAAGTAAAGAGAAACATATTTGAAAAATTTCAAAAGCAGTTTGCTTTTTAACTTCAGTGGAATTACAACCTTGCACAGTACATCAGATATGGTCCGAGCAATGGCCTGTACAAATGCAATGAAACATCCTTTCAATCAGTCCAATACTCTTTGCACGAAAAAGTATCGTTTCAGTTAATTTTCAAATCGCGCGCTGCATATACAGACTAACTTGATGTGATTTGTGTACCAGGACACACGAGTCCCTTTGTGCTATGGAGTTCTGCAATCTGCCTCCAGTTATGTTATTTACAGTTATATTCGTCTTCTAAAACACAGACATCCCATCACCTACATTTAACAGTTTTATTTTGGCGAAGCTTTACTCACTGCCCTGCCCTGTCTGTATCCCATTACAGAAGCTCTGCCCTCCCCTATCTATATAGCATTGCAGACGATCTGACTCCACTTGAAACCTTGTTGAATGACTATCCTGGTGTATGAGCAAATTGAGCTCCAGTCCATTCAGCCCCTTCATCCAAATCATTAATCTGGACTGTAAACTGTAGATGACCTCACACTGATTCCTGAGGAATTCCTCTAGTCACAACTTTCCAACCTGAAAATAAGTAATTATCTCGACTCGGTATTTCCTGGTAGCAGACCAGGGCTCTCCTGTTCCTGTTTAACAGCCTAGAAAGGTTGCATGGCCTCCTGCTATACTGTGTAGCTGATAATCGATTTGTATCTGATCTCAGCGATCCTCCATTCGGGCCATCTGTTGTCAGATGTTCACGTGGAGTTCGTACTGTCAATGATCCTGATCCCTGAGAGTTTAAAAGATGAGCACAGAATATAGACTAACATTTGGGGTGATCGCTTCCCAATCAAAAATGCTGTCTTTCTATTGCAACGATAGAACCATCTGCAGTGTCAGTCATTTGCTCAATGTTGACGTTCAGACTCTGAGGAGGGGGGAGAGTTCCTATTAGAGTGATGAACATGCGATCCTTTAACAACACAAACAATAATCTCCATCGTTAATTTCATTTTTGGCTGTTGTGTTGAAAAATTGCTGCAGTCACTACACATTAAAATAAGGGATTGTCTTTGAGAGATGACCTTATTGATGTTTATAAATTCATGAGGGGCGTGGATAGGGTAAATAGGCAAGGTGTTTTCCTTGGGGTAAGGGAGTCCAGAACTAGAGGGCATAAGTTTAGGGTGAGTGTAGGAAGATATAAAAGTGATTTAACAGGCAACTTTTTCATGCAGAGAGTGGTACGTGTATGGAATGAGCTGCCAGAGGAAGTGGTGGAGGCTGGTACAATTGCAACATTTAAAAGGCATCTGCATGGGTAAATGAATAGGAGAGGTTTTGGAGGGATGTGGCAGTTGGGACTAGATTGGGTTGAGATATGCGGTCAGCATGGATGAGTTTTACCAAAAGGTCTGCTTTCGTGCTGCACATCTCTAGGACTCTATGACTATATGGCCCAATCTTCACCGTTCCCTGGGGGTGAGAATACTACAGACAGCACAACCCTAGGAAGATAGGAATATTGGTATCTCAATCATAAATGGGGAAACCTCTAAATTTGAAAGTGTATGAACCTCACAGCAAGTCAGCTTCCCATTTCAAAAATTAGTGCACAACCAATAGGAAAGACAGAGACCAATCAGCCCCTCAAACCTATTGCACATTCCCATTGACTCTCTTCAGTAAAGTATTTATCAAATTCAGCCTCCACTGTTCTCTTAGTTAGACATTTCAGATAGCGTAAGCATAGAGCGCATGAAATTGATGCAGAACTAGACTGTTTGGTCCATCAAATCTGATCTGTTGTTTAATCATGGCTGACATTTTTCTCAACAAAATTCTCTTGCCTTCTGACTGCAACCTTTATCCCCTTATGAATCAAAATGTATCTATCGCTGTCTTAAAGACAGATTGTGTCTGTGTCTCTCTGTCTGTATGTGTAAGTGCATTTCAGCTTATTGGCAGGAGGCCGAGGATGGTGGAGGAAGGTTGTCTTTTGGATTGGAGACCTGTTACCAGTGGCGTTCCACGGGGATTGGTGCTGGATCCACTTTTGGTTGTTACTTACATCAGTGACTTAGATGAGAATTATGCAATGTATGGTGAGCAAGTTTACAGATGATGCCAAGTTTAGTTGTATAGTAGAAGGTAAAGAATGTTACATAAGATTACAAAGAAATCATTTCTAATTGGATCAATGAATCATAGAAATGTACAGCACAGAAACAGGCACTTTGGTCAAACGCATTTTTGCCAACTAGATGCCATAAATTAACTTAGTTTCATTTTCCAGCATTTGTACCATATCCCTCTAAACCATTCCAATTCATGTCCCCATCCAGATGCTTTTAAATGTTGTAATTTGTACCATCCTTCACCACTTCGTCTGGCAGCTCATTGCATACACATACCACCTCTGTGTGAAAATTGTCCCCTTCGGTCCTCTTTATATATTGTCCATCTCACCTTGATTCTATGTCCACTAGTTTTGGGCTTCCCTACCCTGGGGTAAAGACCCTGACTAATCACCCCATCCATGGTCTTCATCATTTTATAAACCTCTAGAACGTGCAAATGTGACTCCAATCAACACGAATGGCTGTGTTTTCAGTAAACCTGTGCCTAAATTCTGAAATTTAATACTGACTCCTCTTCCTTCTCCATCAAGTCACAATTCTAAAATCATTTTAACAACTTGTTCAGCCAAATTATGAAACACTCCTTGGGAGTTTTATTTAGACTTTTGTGCTGAGATACTACCACCACTTGGCAATAATCCCAAAAGTTGCAACATTATTCTCCTATGCGTTTGTTCATCAGTCTGTTTTAGAATACTGTGACATGCCTCCTTGACAGGCAGGACTTGAATCCAGACCTTCTGTTCCAGAGTGACAGACACTACCACGCAAGTTCAGGTATTGGAATCTAACCCAGAGCTCTGGCTCAGAGGCATGGGCGTTGCAACTAACAAGACTTAAACCATGCTCAGAATTTGGGTCACATTTTAAATGTCAGCTTTCAGCTTTGTGTGGATTCATTAAAATTTGGTTAACTTTACTGAATTACTCAGTTGAAAGAATCACGTTGTTAAGAAAATGAAAGGAACTCAACTCAAGTATAGGATGTTCAATTTATGTGTTTTGCCTTCGAGAAAAACTATGAAGAGCTTTAATTGTTTGGCTATGATTTCCACCTTAAGTGGCTATTTTCTGACATCTAAAATATGAGGAAAAGACATCCTGCAGACACACTCTGCACAAGAAAGTACCTGGAATAGAGAGTTATTACTGAACACCAGAGACGAAGGTTGAACATACTACCTGCATCAAAAACACCAATCACACTTTCCCGCCTCTAACGTGTGACTGTCCTCTTCTTAAAACCACGAAGGAATCCAAGGCAGATGGTTACTGTCGTGCCTTTCTTCCCCAGTCCTATCACTCACTGGGCTGAGGAGTGGCAGATGGAGTTTAATTTCAATAAATACAATGTATCGCAATTTGGTGAAACAAACAAGGAGAGGACATACACAATTAAACGTCGAGCCATTGATAGCGTTGCAGAACAGAGAGATCTGGGGTTTCTGGTATATTTCTTGGAAGTTTGCATCATATGTAGGCAGGGTGGTTATGAAGGCGTTTGGCTTGCTGGCCTTCATTGCCCAGACCTTTGAGTACAGGAGCTGAAACATTATCTTCAGGCTATGCTGGACATTCGTGAGGTCTGTCCTGGAGTACTGTGTAGTTCTGGTCACCTAGTTACGTTGAGGATATTATTAAACAGGAGAGGGTTCAGAATAGATTTACCAGGCTGTTGCTGGGAATGGAGTGTTTAAGTTATAAGGATTGGCTCGATGGACTGGGACCTGTTCCACTGCAGCATAGAAGTGTGAGACTTTATCAACCTTATAGAGGTTTATAAAACAATAAGGGGTATAGATAATGTTGAATGGCACGTGTCATTTCCTTAGGGTGGTGGATTTAAAGATAAGGGGGTAATTTTAAGATGACAGGAGAAAAGTTTACAGAAGATGTAGTTTCATAGAGCTATCCAGCATGGAAACAGACACTTCTATTCAACTCGACCCTGCCAGATAGACGTCCTATATTAATGTAGTTCCATTTGCCAGCATTTGACCCACATCCCCCTAAACACTTCTTATTCATGTATCCATCCAGATGCCTTGTAAATGTTGTTATTGTCCCAGCCTCCAGGACTTCCTCGGGCATGTCGTTACATATAAAGTATCCTGTCTTTGAAAACGTTGCCCCTTAGATCCCTTTTAAGACTTTCCCCTCTGACATTCAAACTATGTCCACTACCTTTGGAAAGTGCTACCCTGGGGAAATGACCATGCATATTGACACTATCCATTTCACTTGTGAGTATATAAGCCTTCATGATAAAGTCTCAACCGCTCATGCTCCAGGGAAAATAGCCCTAGCATATTCAGCTCTCCATAAATCTGAAAACATCCAAACCTGGCAATGTCTATGCAAATCTTTTTCAAATCCTTTCAGATTTCACAAAACCTTCCTTGAAAAGCGAGACCGTGATTGCACGAAGTATTCAATAATGCCTTATCCAAAGTCCTGCACAGCCGCAATATGACATTCCCACACGTCCATGCAATGCACTGTTCAACAAGGAGAAGCATATCAAACACCATCTTCACTCTCCTATATACCTGCGACTCGACTTTCAAAGTACTATGAACCTGCACTCCAAGGTCTCTTTGTTTAGCAACACTCCCCAGGGACTTAACATTTAATGTATAAGCCAAGGCTCTTCACATTTATATAAATTAAACTCCATCTGCAACTCATCGACCCATTGGTCCATCTGATCAAGATCCCGTTTTACTCTGAGGTAATCATTTTTTCTGTCCACTGCACCTTCAATTTCGGTGTCAAATATGAACTTGCTAACCATACCTCCTGTGCTCACATCCAAATCATGTATATAAATGATCAACAGTTGCGGAACCAGCACCAATCTTTTTGGCACACCACTGGTCATGGGCCTCCAGTCTGAAAAGACCCTCCACCACGACCCTCTGTCCTCTACCATTGAACCAGTTCTGTATCAAAATGGTTAGTCCTCGTTGTATTCCATGAGATCTCGCCATGTTAACCAATCTTTCATGGGTAACCTTGTTGAATGCCTTACTGAGCTGAAAATGTGTTGCTGGAAAAGCGCAGCAGGTCAGGCAGCATCCAAAGAGCAGGAGAATCGATGTTTCGGGCATGAGCCCGTCTTCGGACTCATGCCCAAAACGTCGATTCTCCTGCTCCTTGGATGCTGCCTGACCTGCTGCGCTTTTCCAGCAACACATTTTCAGCTCTGATCTCCAGCATCTGCAGTCCTCACTTTCTCCTCGAATGCCTTACTGAAGTCAGTATAGCTCACGTCTGTTGCTGTGCCGTTATCAATACTTGTTGTTATTTCTTCAAGAAAACGTAATCCAGTTCGTGAGGCATGATCTCCCATGCAGAAAGCCATGTTGACTTTCCCTTATTGGTCCTTGTCTATCCAAATACATGTAAATCCTGTCGTTAGAATTCTCTCCAGCAACTTGCCCACCACTGATGTCAGGCTCACTGGTCTTTTGTTCCCTGGCTTTTCCTTGCCAGTTTGTTTAATAATTGCACCACATTAGTCAGTCTCATGTCTTCCAGCACCTCACCTGTGGCTATTGATGATAAGAACATCTCATCAAGATTTCAGCAATCACTTCTCGAGCTTCTCACAGAGTTCTTGTGTGGACCTGATCAGGATCTATGAAGTGCATTGTGATGACACATCATTTGGTTCGTGTGTGGCATGAACATCCTCGGAAGTGATAGATGTGAGTAAAGTTACAATGTTTAAAATACGTTTTATTAAGTACAAGAATAAGAGAAGGTTTGGAAAAATATGGTCCAAGCACAGGAATGTGGGACTAGTTTAGTTTGAGATCATCGTTAGAATTGACTAAATGGGCCGATTTTTTTTTTAAAACCCTCATATAAACTCTATATGTTTGCATGTCCAAGTATGTTTCTGCATATTTCTCTCCGCGCTTGTCGATTTGTGTGTGTCTCCATGCGTATCTATGTGTATCTATCTCTCTGTGTGTTCTGCATTAGTGTGTGTATGTATGCTTGCATCTCTATCTCTGCAACTGTGTGCAATGGGAAATGTTTTGTTTTGGGGTGGGTCATTGAATGGGGTTCAAAGCCTCCCTTCCTCCCTCCCCCTCCACCTTTGTCTCACCCTCTTTTGCTGAAAGTGATACACTGCCATGGTCTACTGGTGCATTTTAGGACTTCAATCTTTTCTTATATGTAAGATTATTTGTAAGGGTAGGTCACTAAATATTGCATTTTACAGGATGTGTGCATGCGTGTGTGTGCGTCAATGTGTGCGTGCCTCTGTGTGTGTACATGTTTTTGTATGTCTCTGAGTGTCTGTGTGTGTCTGTGTGCGTTAGTGTGTGTCCTTGTTCTGTTTGCGTGCATGCCTGTGTGTTTGTCTACATCTGAGTGTGTGCATGCATGTATATGTGTGTATCAAATGTAGGTGTCTGTGTATCGGAAGTTGTGGGTATCTGTTTGCGTGTGCGAGAGTCTGTGTGTATGTGTGCCTGTGTGATTGCTTGTATGGGTGTGTTTTCTGTGTGGTGTATGTCATTGCGTGTGCAACTCTTTTTGTGTGCCTGAGTGTATATCTGTGTGTGTGTGTATGTGTGTCTGTGTCTGTGTGTATGTATGTATGCATGTTTTTTTGCGTATGTCTACATCTGTGTTAGTGAGTGTCTGTTTGAGTGTATATATCTGCGTGTGTCTGTGTTAGCGTATGTGTGCACGAGTGGGGAGTGTGGGTGTGTATGTGACTGTTTGCATATGTCTGTTTGTGTATGTGTGTGTGTCGCTGTGTGCCTGTGTGTGAGCCTATGTGTGCGTGTGTGGGGGGGGCATGTTGGTGTCTGTGTGTGTGGAGGGGGAATGTAGATGACTTCCTGCGTGGTAAGTGTGGCTGTCTGTGTTTTTCTGCGTGTGTGTTGGAATGTGTGTGCGTCCGTCTGTGTCTGTGTGTGTGTGCTTCTCTGTCCGTGTGCATGCATGTGCTGTGTTGAAAGAGTGTGGTGCTGAAAAAAGCACGACTGTTCAATCAGCATCCAAGGAGCAGGAGAGTCAAAATATCGAGCCTAATCCCTTCATTGGGATTAAGGCTTGTGGGCCAAGGGGCCTGAGGAATAAATGGGAGGGGGTGTTGCTGGGGGAGAAGGTAGCTGGGAAGGCAATTGTTAAATGAAGGTGGGGTGAAGGTGATAGATTAGAGTGGAAGGTGGAGTGGATAGGTGGGAAGGAAGATGAACAGGTTTGCAGTTGAAGATGGAGGTGCCGAGTTGAAGGGTTGGATCTGGAATCAGGTGGGGGGAGGGGAAATGTCGAAACTGGTGAAATCTGTGGCTATGTGTGCTTTTTGTGTGTGTGTGTGTGTGTGTGTATGATTGTATATGTGTGTGCCTGTGTGTGTGCGTGTGTGCGCGCGCGCGCATGTGTGTGTGTGTGTGTATGTGTCGGTTGATGTGCGTATGTCTCTGTGTGTCTGTGTGTGTCTCTCAGGTATGTGTGTGTGTGGGATGGCTGTGAGTATGTGTGTGTGTGTATGCGTGTCTGCGTTGAAAGAGTGTAGTGCTGAAAAAGACCAACCGTTCAGGCAGCATCCAAGGGACCCTGAATGTATTTACAGTCGGGGTGGAGCGGCTTTTGACATATCAGCGAGTTGAAGGATGCAAGGATTTAGCAGGAAAGTTGAGTTGAGCCCTGGAGTAGATCAGCCATGCTCTTATTGAATGACAATACAGGCTTGAGGAACCGAATGGCCTACTCCTGTGCCCATTTCGTACGTTCTCATGTTATGCTTTTGGAAAGTAACTGGTTACTTTCATGGAAGTCGTGTTGTACAATGTTGCATTCAAGGAGAGCAGAGGTTTGAGTTAACCCTGGGTGGGGTATGGGTGCTGAATTCTCAGCGAATCTGGGTCTGTAACATGACACATATGTGAAGCAGATGTTACAGAGAGGGGAAACCTGGAAAGCGGGATTGGGGTGGGGAGTGGGGTCACTTCCTGACCTAGCCTGGACTTTCCAAGTATATTTCCGAAACTATACCCAACCATCGGGGTGGCCTCCATCTGCCCCTGTGTAGCAAGTCCGTAGGGGTGAATGGAACATCAGAACATAGGGCTGGGGGACACGAGCGTTCGCAAGTCTCTGTGTATTTGTTTGTGCATCTCTGTGTCTCTCTGCATCTGGGTGTCTCTGTGTGTGTGTTTGTGTGGTTGTGTCTATGTGGGTGTGGGGTTTCTGTGAGTATGTGCGTGTGTCTGTGTGCAGCCATGTGAGTGTCTGCGTGGGTGTCTATTTCGGTGAGTATGTGTACATCTGTGTATGTATCTGTGTTTGACTGTTTGTGTGTGTGTCTGCATCTGTGTGTGTCTCTTCCTGTGAGTGTGTGTGTGTTTGTCTGTGTATGTGTCTGAATCTATGTGGGTGTGCGCATCTGCATCTGTGTGCGCCTATTTCTGTAAGTGTGTGTGTATGTCAGTGTGTGTATGTGAGTGTGCATCTATGTGTGTCTGTGTGTCAGTGTCTATGTATGTGTATGTGTGTTTGTGTGTGTGTGTATGTGTGTGTGTGTCTCTGTCTATCTGTGTTTAGATGGGACTGTGAGCTGCTGCCGTCCCTCTGTCCCTCTGTGATACTTCCATATCCGCCACAAATTCAGCTGCACCCCCACACACATCATTTATTGCATCCGCTGCACCCGATGTGGCCTCCTCTATATTGGGGAGACAGGCCACCTACTTGCGGAACATTTCAGAAAACGCCTCTGGGACACCCGGACCAACCAACCCAACCAGCCCGTGGCTCAACACTTCAACTCCCCCTCCCACTCCACCAAGGACATGCAGGTCCTTGGACTCCTCCATCGCCAGACCATAGCAACACGATGGATGGAGGAAGAGCGCCTCACCTTCCCCCTAGGAACCCTCCAACTACAAGGGATGAACTCAGATTTCTCCAGTTTCCTCATTTCCCCTCCCCCCACCTTGTCTCAGTCAAATCCCTCGAACTCAACACCGCCTTCCTAACCTGCAATCTTCTTCCTGACCTCTCCGCCCTCAGCACAGTCTGGCATATCACCTTGACTGCCTTCCACCTATCGCATTTCCAACGCACCTCCCCCAAGTCCCTCCTCCCTTCCTTTTATCTTAGCCTGCTGGACACACTTTCCTCATTCCTGAAGAAGGGCTTATGCCCGAAACGTCGATTCTCCTGCTCCTGAGATGCTGCCTGACCTGCTGCGCTTTTCCAGCAACACATTTTCAGCTCTGATCTCCAGCATCTGTAGTCCCCACTTTCTCCTCCTATTGTTAGGTTCAGCCAAATGTGTCGAAATCTCTGCTCGCCCTATTCAGTTACAAAGCTGCAGAACAAATGCTCATCCAATGCTCTCCATCATCTGAACTCATACCAATATCTCGTTCACCCATCATTCCTGGAAACACTGGCTCATGTTGCAGGATACTATTGAAATGTTTTCATTTTAGCATTCTGGATCCTAGGAATACATTCTTCCATGACATTGTCTCTCAATCTCGCTCTCTCCGTCTATTCCCCAAAGCACTCCCATTTGTTGATACTTAAAATGATTCCTCCGCCTTCTCTCCCTGGCAATGATTTTCACACCGACAGAACCCCTGTGTCATAGCACAATGGGCATATGGAGCTGTAAAGGGATGGGAGATGCACAACCTGTCACTTCCAGCATGGGCTGCAAGTTTCCCTATGTTGGGCAGTGATCTAACACAATGTTACTGAACAATGCCCTGGGATGATGGACACAGTTCCACACCCTGGTAGCATATTTAATCTGGGTTCATGGATCAATGCACTACTGTGGTCTGCATACTTTTACACTCTGGGTAGATTGTCGTTGTATTGCACAGTATACCAGTCCGGTTTGCACAGTGCTCCCTGTTTAAAACATCTGGGTTTATAGATCAATGCACTGCTATAGTGTGCACAGTGTTTCACTCTGGACTAATTGCAGGGTGGTGTTCAGCAGTACACTAGCCTGGTCTGCGCAGTGCTGCATGCCAAACAAATATCTCCTCTGGGTTTATGGTATCTGGTCTGGTTCGGTGAGGTGGATTGAGAATATAACTTTATTTTTGTTCACAATCATGTTATTGGACCCTCCAATTCTGACTCCTCCGGCCGGTCCCATTCTTCAGTCTACCTCGATCGTTCGCCAACATGTTGTCGATGAGTAATTGTCCAGTTTTAATGTGAATAACTGTTCTGTCTATTTCTCTGGCCTTTGGTCTTGCTCACCCTTGAGCATCGGGATTCACCACGATAAACCTCAGTAAGGTCACTCCTCAGAAACAACGCTCCAGGGAATATAGCCCCTGACCAATCATACTCTCCGTGTAGCTCAACATCACTCGCCACCACCACCCTACACAACACTGTCAATATAATTGGAAATCTTTTCTGCACGCTTTCAAATTTAACAACTTCTTGCCTACAGCAGTGAGAACAGAATTAAAAACAGTATTACAGATGTTTTGGGCAAAAACCCGATTCCTGATTAAGAGCATTTGCCCAAAAGATCGAAATTTCCTGCTCCTCGGATGCTGCCTGACCCGCTGTGCTTTTCGAGCACCACTCTCTGAGCCCAGTGTATATCCCAAATGCCTCCTGTTTCAAAGACAACAATTTCCACTCAAACGTGGTCGACGATGCTATCCAGAGCACCTCATCCACTTCCAGTACCTCTGCCTTCAAATGTTAGCAATCCAAACTCAATAGGGAAAGAACACTCTGTTCTCACCTTCCATCCCACCAAACCTCCAGATACAATGCATTATCCTCCCTACAAACAGACCCCACCATCAGGAATATATTTCCCTCCCCACTCTCATCTGTGTTCCATAAAGAACATTCCTGGTGCGAATCACTTGTCAGGTCCACTCCAACCACAACCCACCCTCCATTCCTGGTACCTTCAAATGCAACCACAAGATTTGGAAAACCTGTACCCTCACCTCCCCCGAGACTACAAAGGATCCTTCCACATTCTTCGGAGTTTTATCTGCATTTCAACACACGTCACCTACAGTATCCGTTGCTCCTAATGTCTCCTCTACATTAGGGAGACAGGACGCCAACGTGTGGAACACTTCAGAGAACATCTCTGGGACACCCGCACCAAACAACCCCACTCCCCCGTGGCTGAGAAACTTTGACTCCCGCTTCCACTCCACCATGGACATGCAGGTCCTCGGCCTTTTCCACCGCCAAACCTTAACTATCCGACTCTTGGGGGAAGAAAGACTCGTCTTCTGCCTTTGGACCTTGGAACCACATGGGATCAATGTGGATTTCACCAGTTTTGTCATTTACCTTACCTCCAACTTATCCCAGTTCCAACCTTCCAACTCCGTACCGCCGGATGACCTGCCCTACCTGTCCATCTTCCTTTCCATCTATCCGCTCCACCCTTCTCTCTCACATATCACCTGCAACCCCAACTTCATAAACTTTTCACATTCTCAGCTATCTTCCCCCAACCCCACCTATTTTCCATTTATCTCCCAGCACCCTTGGGCCACAAGCCTCATTCCGATGAAGGGCTTACACAAGAAATGTCAATGCTCCTCTGATGCTAACTGACCTGCTGTGCTTTTTCAGCAAAACCTTCTCTACTCTGATCTCCAGCGTCTGCAATCCTTACTTTCTCTCTTGAGTTAATGTATTCAGAAATTTCCAGAACAGACATTTCTTGCAGCTAGTCTGTTATTTTAGCCCTGTAGCTTTATAAACAGAGTAGGACATATACAGCCCTGCAGTGCTCTGTGAAAACTCCCACATTCAAGGAAAAAGTAAGAAAAAATTGGAAGATTTATAGTCTGGCCATCAGTAACCCTCATCCATTCCATCGAGACAGAGTAAATAATCCCTTTTATTATGATATGGAATGTAATGTAAGGAAGGGTTTAATCACAGTCACCCTGTTTGTTTGGTGACTGTGATTAATGTCAGCTGCCATATATTCTAATTATTCCAATGGAAAGTTCCCATCTCTTAATGATATATGGGCTTCGTTCAATGTGTTATCCCATAGTATGAGTGGGAGAATCACCGTCAGCACTAACAGGGATCAGCAGCTCTCGATGGAGAAGGGGAGGAGAGATCATAATCTGAGAACGTTAGACTTGAATGTTACAACAATGGTTAAGAATCTGAGAACATTAAACTGGAATGTTCCAACAATGGATCAGAATCTGAAAACAGGAGTTTGGAATCTTCCAACAATGGATCCGAATCTGAGAATATTAAACTGGAATCTTCCAACAATGGATCAGAATGTGAGGACCGCAATGTTCCAACAATGGATCAAAATCTGAGAACGTTGGACTGGAATGTTACGACAATGGACAGGGATTTATCCGATTACGCTGGTTTCTTTCTACATATTATGATTGGTTGTCATTTAATTTGCAGACCTATTATGCTCTTCTCATTATTCAATGTTTTTATTATCCTCTCCTGACTACCGTTTGTGTCCCTGGTAAGTCTCACCATCCAGATATTTTTCTATAAACTAGTTATGACTGCATTACTGTTATTTCATGTAGTCTTCACTCCTTGCCACTATTATTGTTCATGTTGAGACCCTGAATCCACACATTCACTCTGCAGATCACGACTAACGGCACCAGTGAACTTGTTCAATGACTGTCTCCCTTCTTGATTCAGACTGTTAATCATGGGTCTCTATGTTGACCTACTCACTTTCAGATGTGAACCATTGTGTGACTGCCCTTGTTATTTAAGTATTGGGAGCGTGGAGGTCATTGTCCTCTATTATGTTTGCAAACTCTGTTTCCTTCCAGGAACTCCATCCCATTCGTGGCGAATATATACATATTTCATTATTTTGTGGGAACTGGGCATTGCTGGCTGGCCAGCATTAACAGCCCATTCCTATTTGCCCATGAGAAGGTGATGGTGAGCTGGACTTTTGTATCGCTGCAGTCCACTTGCAGCGTTAGGGAGGGAATTCCAGGATTCTGACCCAATGACTGTGAAGGAAAAGCGGTATATTTCCAAGCCAGGGTAGTGAGCGGCTTGGAGGGGAACATGCAGGTGGTCATTGAAACAGACGAATCTCAAGGTTGGTGACCCCTTTGGCCAGGAGCTGATTTCTGACATCATGCCCTGATCATTATAAACTTTAACTATTCGCTGCTCCAGATTGTACTTCACTGGCTTAACCCATCTGTTGTTTGAACCTTGAGCTGTGAAGTACAGACTTAATGATGACAATAATCTGCTGCTGACACTGTCGGGTTGAAAACTACAGAAACAAAACTGATTCGAACTCACACCAAAAATTCATCCATCTGATATTCCTGTGCATGCTGAGCTATATCGCTATGGTGTGTGGCAATGTATTTACTTTAATATTCTCAAGCTCTTTAACTCATCTGTCCATGAAACTTCCCTCGGTCTCTCTGTGTCGATTATCCCAATCCCTGCCAGTGGGTCATAGTTAACCTGGTTTCCTTTAAGTGTATTTTCTCTCATGCAATGATTTTCACATGCAACCACCCTACAGCTACACCCCCCCCCCCACACACACACACACACACACACACACACACACACACACACACACACACACACACACACACACACACACACACCTTATACTGGTCATATGGACCTGTTGTCAGCATTCCCCTGCTGTGTGTATTTGGTGAGTGTATCGTTCCTATATGATCGTAAAAGTTTCCAATACTCATCATGCTGGGCAAATAATCCAGGTTACTGAGTAGTACACGAGCATGGCCTGCACAGCTCTCCGTGTTAGTCTGTCATCTTCTCTCAGTTTGTAGTGTTCTGTGAAGGAGATTTAGAATTTGATGAAACAAACCATTTCAACTGTTCGGAAAATACCTTTAATCCATGTTCTCATTATTGTAATTTTACTCTCGAATGAGTGAATCCTACATTTAGTCCCAACACCCAGTCTTTTTCTCATTATTTCCACAACATCTTCTCAGTTAATTAACTGCCTGTTTCTGTCTTTAATGTGAATCTTTCTCTCCCTCTGTAATTTTCCCTGGCCTTGGTTTTTGCCTCTCTAGTGTATCGAGTGCTGGCATTGTGAAGCTTAGAAACAGTGAAATGGTGTGTCTTGGGCAGTTGTTCGCTTCTGAAAATGTATTGCTGGAAAAGCGCAGCAGGTCAGGCAGCATCCAAGGAGCAGGAGAATCGCCGTTTCGGGCATGAGCCCTTCTTCTTCCTGAAGAGGGGCTCATGCACGAAACATCGATTGTCCTGCTCCTTGGATGCTGCCTGACCTGTTGCGCTTTTCCAGCAACACATTTTCAGCTCTGGTCTCCAGCATCTGCAGTCCTCACTTTCTGCTGTTGTTCACTTCCCACTGTATTCCATGTGGTGCTCCATGTCGGGGGTGGGGGTGTGTATCGGGCAGATGTTCATTTCCCGGTGTGCCCCATTTTCTGCTCCATGTTACTTAGGGGATTCAGCAGCTTTGAAAGATGGTCTGTGCCTGTCCACTGAACGTCTGACGTATGTGTTTGTCCCTCTGAGTTCATTGTGTGGTCAGTAACACGAGGAAGCCCCTAGAGTATTATTGTAAAGGACCAGGTATCTAATATCTCTGACAATGCTCGCACTTAATAAAAGGCTATTGTCTCGTTTTCTTTAAAGAGATATTTTAAAAGCTAAACTGCGTACTGCAAACGGCTGAAGTAAATAACTTTGAAGGCTTTTCAGGTTTTTTAAAAAAAAATACATATTGATAATAATGGCCAGCTCTCACGGAACTGGCTTTCCAGTTTTTCTGAGCTATAACAGTCACCAGGTGCTTGCAGTCGGAGATAGGTTGGATTCTTTCAGTAAATGATCCTTCACTGCAATTCTCTCTGAAATCTGTCTTGATGCTGTTTCCTCCTGGATTGGAAACTGCGTGCAAGACTGATTAGCCTTGGATGTGTCTTTTTGCCAAGGGATGAGTTTATGGGGTATTAGTACATTGGAGCAATTCATTAGTAGATTGTACTGTATCTATTAATCTGTTAAGGTTTCAAGTAGTTAAGTTATTCTAAACTCCTCTTCTATGTATTTTTATTAGAGTGTTTAAACAAATTGTGTTTTGCTTAAAGTTGAGTGGTTTGACCAACCGCATCACATCTGGAACACACATTTCACATCTGCCTTTACTATAAAGTAGTGGGGCGGCACGGTGGCTCAATGGTTAGCACTACTGACTCACAGAACCAGAGAGCCAGTATCAATTCCTGCTTACGACTGTGTGGAGTTTAAACGTTCTCCCTGTGTCTGCATGGGTTTCCTTTGGGTGCTCTGGTGTCCTCCCACAATCCAAGGATGTGCAGGTCAGGTGAATTGGCCATGTTAAATTGCCTATAGCGCTAGGTGCATTAGTCAGGGTTAAATGTGTGGTAGGGGAGTGGGGTTGGTTGGTTTGGTCTTTGGTGTGGGCTTGGTGGGCCGTAGGGCCTTTTTCCATAATGTTAAGAACCTAACCAAAGACAAGGTTGGCGACCAGGCATTCTGCTCTGGTCCATCGCAATATGGGGACACTTGCCCGGTTCGAAATCGATAATTCCAAATCGGGTTCAGGATTAGAATCCCGACAGAGTGGAAGCAGGCCATTTGGCCAAACAAGTCCACACCAACCATCGGAAGAGAAAACTATCCAGACGCATTCCCCTCCCCATTACACCATATTTACACCTGACTAGTGCAACTAACCTACACATCGCTGAACAGTACGGGAAATTTAACAAGGCCATTTCGCCTAACCTGCACATGTTTGGGCTGTGGCAGGAAAATGGAGCACCTGGAGAACATCCACGCAGGGAAGGCGAGAATGTGCACAGGGAGATTGTTGGGCTCAAAAGCAGCGTCTTGTAATTGTTAGTTTCTTTTGGTCTGGGTATTGAATTCGGTTGGTTTGGACAGTGCTTTGTGTATGGAATGTTGCAATCAGGGAAACCCGTGGATTTTGTGAGCCATCACCGGGTGAGATTTATGGGCTGTATTCACAGTGAATCTGGCTCTACAACATGATCAACAAATGAAGCACAAGATACAGAGAGGGGAAGCCCTGTAAAGAGAAATGAGCAACCTCTTCCATATCCAGCCTGGGTCTTCCAATTGCATTTTCCATAAATCCCAAACCGAGTGGGACAGTCTTGAGGGACAGAATTGTTTCCTCTATTTCTGTGCACCATGCTATAACAATAAGTGGACTCTAACTGCTCCTGTCTAGCAGTTTAGAGGGGTTGAATGGGACACAGAAACATGGGAATGAGGGAGCAGGAGTGGGTCATTAGAGAACTTGAGCCTTCTCCACCAGGCATTAAGATTGTGGCTGATCAGATTGTGGTCTCAGCCTCATCTTCCTGTCTGTGTTCCATTATCCGTGACTCACTTTTCTGTCAAATCTTTAAGTAACTCACCTGTGAATACTTGTAATCAGAGAAGAACCACAAACTTCTGGGGAAGAGAATTCCCATTCGAATGGCCCTTTTGGAATTCTTCCTCATCCCGCTGTGAGAATAAGAGAATCATACAGCGTGGAAACAAATCCTTTTGTCCAATTTGTCCATGCCAATCAGGCATCTTAATCAGATCTCGTCCCATTTGCCAGCATTTGGCCCACATCACATGATCTATTCCTATTTATTTACCTATACAGTTACATTTTAAACGTGTAATTGTACCCGCTTTCACCACTTCCTCTGGCAGTACACCCACCAGCCTCTGTGTGAAAAGGTTTCCCCTCAGGTCCCTTCTAAGTCTTTGCCCTGTAACCTCCACCCTATGCCGTCTAGTTCTGGATGCCCCTACACTGGGAAAAGCTCTTGCCCATTCAGACTATCCATGTCCCCCAGGACTTTTGAAAACCTCTGTCATGTCACCATTCAGCCTCTGACAGTCCAGGGGAAAAAGCCTCATCCTGTTCATCATCTCCCTGCAGCTCAAACCCTCAGGTTCCAGAAAATCCTTGTAAATCTTTTCTGCACCCTTTCAAGCTTAACAACATCCATCCTTTAACAGAGTCAACTGATATGTACGCAGTTTTCTTAAAGTGGCCTCACCTACGTCCTGTACAAGCGCAACACGTTACTCCAACTACTATTATCAATGTTCTGACCGATTAAGGCAAGCATGAAAAACACGTTCCTCACTACTCTACCGACGTAAACTCCACTTACAAGGAACTATGAATCTTCACCCATAGTTCTCTTTGTTAAGCAACATTCCCCAGGGCACTACCCTGCTTTAACTTACCAAAATGTAAAACCTCACAAATATCTAAACGAAACTCCATCTGCCAGTCCTTGGCTCATTGATGTTCAAGGATCCCGTTATATTCTGAGATAATCTTCTTCACTGTCCACTGCACCAATTTGGTGATGTCATCTGTAAACTTACTAACCATGCCTCCGATAATCACATCAAAGTTGTTTATGTTCGTGATTAAAAGCAGTGAGCGCAGCACTGATTCTTTCAGAACACCGCTGGCCACAGGTCTTCAGTCTGGAAAACAATCCATTACCTTCAATCCAATTTTGTATCCAATTGGTTAGCTTTTCTTAGATTACATATAACCTAATTTTAGCAATCTGTCGACGATGGGGAACCTTATTAAATGCCTTGCTGAAGTTTGTGCAAAAGTTATACAGCACAGTGTCTTCTGCAATCTTCTTTGTCACCTCTTCATAATACTCAATCACATTAATTAGACATGATTTCCATCACACAAATCGACATTGACTATCCCTAATCATTCGTTGTCTTTCCAAATAAATGCAAATTCTATCCCTCAGAATCCCCTCCAAGGAACTCCTCGTCTCTGACGTTGGCTGATTGCGTCGATAATTCCCTGTGTTGTTTTGGCTCTCTTCTACCTTTTCTAGCACCACTCCTCCACTGCCCACAAAAAATAATTATAACTATGTTGGTGATATGGCCAATGATATAGTTCTCAGAGTGTGTCAGGGTCAGTGTTAGGAACAAGTCAGGCAGATTTTTTTAATCTACTAAAACAACATGTCGATGACCAAAACAAACTAAGATGGAAAGAGGAATGACGAGAGGATATTGCAAATATGTACAGTGATATTTCCCTTTGAAAAATACTGAGAAACACACACACACACAGACACACACACACACACACACACACACACACACACACACACACACACACACACACACACACACACACACACACACACACACACCCCCATGCGCACACACGTATTGTCGATAACAAACTGAAAAGCAAAATATCTGCAAAGTTAACTAGAAAAAGCATGGTCAAAATATGATTCGAACTCATGACCAAAGGATAAATGAGAGTTTGACCCAAATGCTGTTCTATTTATAGTCATCAAGTCCTACAGCATGGAGAGAGGCAGAGAGGCCCTTTGGTCAAACTCATCCATGCTGACCCAAATATCCATCCACACTCACCTCATTTCCCAGCACGTGGCCTATAACATTCTCGTCCTTTCCTGTCCATGTACTTGCCCAAATGCCATTTAAATATCGTTAATGTAAATGCTTCAATCACTTCCGTTGGCAGCTCATTTTTGTGTGTACCACTCTCTGTGTAAAACAGTTTCCATCAGTTTCCCTTTTATTTTTTTTCCCCTCTAACCTTAAACTGATGCTCTCCCTTCCTTGATTCCCCAACTCTAGGCAAAAAAAGGATGGGTCCATTCACCCTATACATGCATTTGGAAAGATAAAGTTTGTTTAGAAATAGTTTTTTTGACAGATTCCCTCCAAAAATGTTGCCAGGACCCAAGAGTATGAATTATAGGGAGAGGTTGGACAAGCGAGGACTTTTTTCTTTAGAGCACAGGGGAAGGGTCTTATAGAAGTTTACATGGATAGGGTGAATATCATTGATACAGATAACAAACAGCAATGGGCCCAGCAGCGACCCCTGAAGCAGTTCATGTGTCACAGGCCTCCAGTCCGAGAGCATCCTTCCACTCTTAACCTCTGCTTAGTACCATGAAGCCAATTGTGTGTCCAATTTGCCAGCACCCTCTGGATTCCATGCGATTCTAACCTTCCAGACCAGCATATCAATGGCAACCTTGTCATATGCCTTACTGAAAACCACACAGTTTCCCGCCCTACTCTCATCAACATACCTGGTCACTTCATCAATGAACTCAAACAAATTTGAGAGGCAAGATCTCCCACTCACAAAGCCATGCAATCTTTCCAGTCTAAAAACAACAATTAATAATAATTATTATAATTAATAATATCAAACTAATAAATAATAAAATGATGACACTTTCAGTGGAGAATAAATTATCCATGGTATGTGATATTGGAACGTGCATCATGGGTGAAGGGCAGAATAGATTTTGTCCCTGTGTCATTGAACTGTGTTGAAAAAAAGCAAGGGTGCCATGGTGGTTCAGTGGCTCGTACTGGTGCATCATAGTGCCATGGATCCGGGTTTGGTTCTAGCTTCAGGTGACTCTCTGTGTGGAGTTTGCACATTCTCACTGTGTTGGTGTATGTTTCCTCTGGGTGCTCCATTTTCCTTCCACAATCCAAAGATGGATAGTTCAGGTGAATTGGTCATGCTATTTAACCATAGTGTTATGTGCATTCGTCAGGGGTAAATATAGGGTCGGGAAATGGGACTGGGTGGGTTACTGTTTGGAGGGTCGGTGTGGCCTTGTTGAGCCAAATGGCCTGTTCCCATACTGCAGGGAATCTGTCAAAAAAACTATTTCTTAACAAACTTTATCTTTCCAAATGCATGTATATCTTATCCCTCAGAGTCTTCTCAAGTAACATACGTACCACAGATGTTAGACTTCCTGGTCTATCGATCCCAGATTTTTCTTGGCTTCCCTTCTTGAATAATAGCACAACATTTGCTAATCTCTAATATTCTGGAACCTAAACTGTAGCTAACGATGATGCAAAAATATCAACCAGGGTCCCCGTAGTTTCTTCTGTAGCCTCTTGCAGTATTCTGGGATGCATCTGTTTAGTACCAGGAGATTTATCCACCTTCATACATTCTAATGCATACAACACGTCTTCTCCTGTGATATTGACTCATCCCAAGATAACACTACGACTTTTGTTAACCTCCCAAGTTTCATGTATTTCTCCACGGTAAAGGCAGAGGAGAAATATTCATTGAGAATCTCGCAAACGTCCTACGTTTCGAGACATGCATGTTCATTTTGGACTTTGAGGGGTCATATTCTCACTTAGCTACTCCTTTTAAATTAATATTCTTAATGAACCTCTTTGGATTTACCCTAATCTTCTCAGCCAAAGCTATCTTGTGCCCCCTTTATGCCCTTCTGATTTTCTTCTTCATTAAACTCCTGTATCCCCTGTATACCTCCAGGTATTCCCTCGATCCCAGCTGCCTGGACCTGAGCCACGCCTCGTTTTTGCTGGTCAAAGCCTCAATATCTCCTGACATCCGAGGTTTCCTCTTCCTACCAACCTTGCCTGTTAACCTCACAGTAACATATAGACCTTGAACTGTAGACATTTCACTTTTAAAGTCCTCCAACTTGCAGGAGGTCCCTTCGCCTGCAAACAAACTCCTCCAACCAACCCCTACAGGCTCCTGTCTCATTCCATCAAAATTCGCCTTGCCCCAAGTTTGAACTTGAACATGTGGAGCAGTTTTCTCCTTCTCTGTAACTATTTAAAAATTAATAGAACTATGATCACGGGTCCCAGAGTGCTCCCCCATTGTCACCTCAGTCACCTGTCCTGCCCTAGATCTTAGAGTAGATCTCGTTTCGTCCCTTCTCGAGTTGCATCCTCTACTTACTGCTTGAGGAAACTATTCTGAACATACTTAATAAATACATCCCATCTCAGTCCTTAATTCTACGTCATTCCCGTTCTATGTTAGGAAAATTAAAATCTCCTACTAATGCAATCCTATTGGCCCTGCAAGTCTCCCCAGTCTGTCTACATATTTTTGTTCCCCTAATTCCTTGTTTATTATTTGGGGGCCTATAGTACAATCCAAATCCTATCATCATTCCCTTCTTGTTTATGAGCTCCCCAGACAAATCCTCACTGGATGATCCATCAGTTATTTTATCTCTGTTTACTGCTGTGTTACTCACCTTAATCAAAAATGAAACTCCCCGTCCCCTCTTTCCACCATCTCTGTCCCGTATAAAACACCTGTACCCTGGTACATTAAGCTGCCAGTGCTGTCCCTCCCTTAGCCAAGTTTCAGTAATGGCTATAATATCCCAGTACCACGCACCGGTCCATGCCCTGAGTTCATCGGCCTTGTCTGTCAGTCATCTTGCATTGAAACAGTTGCAATTTAATCCAACAGGCATTCCTTGCTCCCTGTCGTTGTCTAGCCTGACCTGTCTTTTCATTTTACTGTTTTTGATTACTGTATCTCCTTCCAACCTCGCACTTGCCTCCCTGCTGTTGAGGATCCCAACCCCAGCCAATCTAGTTGAAACCCTTCCTTGCAGCAATTGCAAACTTGCCTGCCAGCATATTGGTCCCCTTCCAGCTCAGGTACAACCCGTTCTTCCTGGACATGTCATCTTGCCCCACAAAAGATCCCAGCAATCCAAAACTCTCTGTCCCCTCCACCAATTCTTTAACCACCCCTTCATCTGCCATATCCTCCTATTCTTACCCTCACGAGCACGGAGAATTGGAAGTAAACTGAATATTACCGCTGTATTTTATCCTTTTCCCTAGCTCTCTACAATCACTCTGCAGGATGTCATCACTACTTCTACCTGTGTCACTCTGTCCTTTGTCCCAATGTGCACAATGACTTGTGGCTGCTTCCCGCCCACTTCGCCCCAACCCGCAGTGAGAACGTTCTGCAGCCGGTCTGAGACATCCTGGGCCCTTGACATGTGGGAGGCTACACACCATTCCGGATTCCCATTTGCAGCCACAGAATCTCCTGGCTGTTCCCCTCACTATCGAGTCGGATAATTACTTATGTAGTTATTCTGCTTGCACAGCCTTCTTGCACAGTTGAATTTGGCTGAATTGTTTTGCTTCAGGCAATGGAGAGATTCTAATGAATCCTCATCAGGAATCGCCCATTAGTGGGAAAGACGACTAGGCTTTTTTCACTCCCACACATTCCTGTGATGAGCGATAGGGAAACAGAAAGGGAGCAATAGAATGTTTCTCTACAGATAGGCTACATTTTCCATCTGGAAGTTAAATCAATAACGTTATCAGTCCCACACTGAACCCAGTGAGCTCTTCTTGAACATTGTCTGAACTATATGACTCCATAACATTCTCGACTCCAGATCAGTGCGTTATTGCAGAATCAATTCATTAACAATAAATGGTCCTACTTGTTTTGAAGATATTTTAAATATGTGCTTGCATAATGTAAAAATAAGCGTTTCATGTCTTCACAATATCTGTGTTAAAATGAATATTCTTAAACTTATGCAGTAATTGCTGGAAAAGCTCAGCTTCTCTGTCAGCATGTAGGAACAGAATTCAGAATTCAATTTTTCGGTCCAATGACCTTTCCTTTGAACCTGACTTATTCTTAAATTGTTTCCCCAGTTTTATTTTCTTACACAAGAAGAAATATCCATCCAGTATTCACCAACTACACTCTTCTCAAGATCTTATATGGTCAATAAAACATCCCTCATTCTCAGGCCGAACTGTTAATTCTTCATAACGTAATGCCTTCATCCCAAGAATGCGAAAAGAGAAACATCTTTGAGACGTTTCAAAAGCAATTTTGTTTTTTTTTCAGTTTAGGCAGTTATAACTACAAATAATACAACAGACATAACCTCAGCAATGCCCTGTACTGATGCAGAAAACATCGCTAAGATCATACCCAACACCCCTTGCACGAAACAGGATCACGACATTTACCTTCCAAATCACTTGCTACATCTTCAGGTTAAGTTGATGTAATTCATGTACTAAGACACACAAATCCCTCTGTAACACTGTGTTCTGCATTCTCCTTGCATTTAAATAAATTTCTGCTGTTCCATCTTTTCCACAAAACAGAAAATTTCCATCACATATGTATTGTACTTTTTTTTCTGCTGAAGCTTTGCTCACCGCCATCCTCTGTCTGAATGCCATTGCTTATTGCTGTGCCCGACCCAGTCTGCGTCCCATTGCAGAAGCACTGCCCTCCTCCATCTATATCCCATTGCTGATGCTCTGCCTCCCCATCTGGATCCAACAGCAGACCCTCTGCCCTCCCCCCGCCTGTATCCCATTGCAGGCGCTCTGCCCTCCCCTGTCTGTATCCCATTACAGACGCACTGCCCTAGATGTTTGTATCGCATTGTAGACGCTCTGCCCTCCCGCTGTCTGTATCCCATTGCAGACGCTTTGCCTTCCCCTAGCTGTATCCCATTTCATACACTCTTCCCTTCCCCTGTCTGTATTCCATTGCAGATGCTCTGCCCTCCCCGTCTGTATCCCACTGCAGATGCTATGCCTCCCCGGTCTGTATCCCACAGCAGACGCTCTACCTCCCCCTGTCTGTATTCCATTGCAGATGCTCTTCCCTCCCCCTGTCTGTATCCCATTTCAGGCGTTCTGCCCTCCCCTGTCTGTATCCCATTGCAGACAGTCAGACCTCCGCTGTCTGTATCCCATTGCAGACGCTCTGCCTCCCCTGTCTGTACCCTGTTGCAGACGCTCTACCTCCCCTGTCTGTATCCCATTGTAGACGCACTGCCCTCGCTCTGCCCTCCGCTGTCTGTATCTCATTGCAGGCGTTTTTCCCTCCCCCTGTCTGTCTCCTATTGCAGATGCTCTGACCTCACTTGTCTGTATTCCATTGTAGACACTCTGCCCTCCCCCGTCTGTATCCAATTGCAGGTGATCTGTCCTTGCCCTGTCTGTATTCCATTGCAGACGCTCTGCTGTCCCCTGTCTGTATCCCATTGCAGATGCTCTGTCTCGTTTGACATCTTATTGAATGACTATCCTGGTGCATGAGCAAACTGAGTTCCATCTCCTTCATCCGGTTCATTAGAATAGATTGTAATTTGTTGATGACCTCATACAGATCCCTGAAGATTTCCACTCGATACAGCTTTCCAAACACAAAATGAGTAATGATCTATACACTGCATTTCCTGACAACTACCCAGGGCGTTCCTGCTTCTGCATAACAGCCTGGGATGGTTATATGGTGTCCTCCTGTGCTGTGTAATTTACTGAATACTTCATTCTGTTTGGTGGGATCTGTTTGGTGCAGACCATTTTGCCGCAGACCCATTCAGGCGCAGAACTATTTCAGCGCAGCTCATATTTATTCCTTTTCAGGCTTCGAGAAAAGCATTAATCTAAGCAATAAAAATAAAAATAATGTTTATTCCCTTCAGTAAAAATGTTAAAAAGACACTTGAGTAAGTATAACATTGACTCAGAGCTGTCTTTCAGAGCTAAAATGATAATTGGTCTTGCATTTATTCAGGTTAAAAACATTCATGAAGCTATTGAACGTTTGACTGATGCGGTTCCAGATGAATTGCAACCACTGCTGGACTGGTTCGAGGATAACTATGGAGGTAGAAGATTACGCAGAGGAAATGGTCGGCGTCCACCGCTTTTTCCAGTTGGAATATGGAATTTATATGAAAGAACTTTAAACAATGAGGACAAAAAAAATAATACAGAAGCTGCCCACAGGTGCTGACAATGCGAACTTGTTGTGGAACATCCAGTTATTTGGAAACATATTGACAATTTACGAAAAGTTCAGAGAGGAAGGGACATTTACTGTGAGCATTTGATAGCAGGGCACGATATTCCGTTGAAATTAAAGAAACAGAAGCTAGAATGCAAACACTCATAAGAAGATTTAGTGAGAGAAATGATGTCTAGTATTTACGAGGTTTGCCGATAATTTTGAATGAACGTCATGATTTAGATTTTTCGTAATGAACTTATATCGTTTATTTTTTTCTTTTTAACATTTTTACTGAAGAGAATAAACATTTTTTCGATTTTTAGTCTTTCATTAATGCTTTTAACTAAGCCTGAAAAGTGAGAGAAATGAGATTGGAAATGCCACCGAGTTTAAATAGAGAATTCCTCTTTGCAGAACATTGATGCTTACTTGGTTGGTGGGACGTCGATGTTTCAGAATCTCCACACAAGGTGTCCTGGTCCTCTCTGGTTAAATCCAGGATCCGCCCCACATGTCGAGGTAGAGGGTGAGGGAATGGATATCGGGCACTCTAACACCCGGCTTGGCCCTTTATGTCCTATTCCAGGATGTTTCTCCTGTAATGGGAGAAGAGGAGGGATGGAGTGAGGGTGGGAGTGGGTGTCACTGCTGTTAATGCTGGTATAGGAGAAGGGGAAGGGTGAGATGTACGGAGGGAGTCTGACCACAGTGTTGTATCCGTGCAGTGGTATTAGTGTGCGGGGCTATTGCGTCCGTGACAGAAAAAGTGAGGGAAGGAAGGTGCTGAGTTCAACAGTGAGAGTGGTCGTGCTTGTGCCTTATTTGGAGATAGAGTGGGAGCCTTGTTCGGGGGTAGATGTTATAACAGATATACAGTGAGTGCGACGGAGCAGAAGAATATGGTGACACGGATTCTGGCAAAGTGGGGGAAAGAATATTGATGCTTGCCCTGTATTGCTGACCAATTCTTCAGATTATCTCAGCATTGAGGTGAGTCTCCCTGAACGTCTTGTCCACGTCTATCGGTAATAATGCCACAGACCCTTTCCGTCACTTCCCACAGAAATCGTTTGGGTGGATCTTACAAATAGCAAGGTGAAGCAAATATTAGTGTGTTATATATAAAAACCAAATCTGTCACGTAAATACTTTACAACATATGCTCTGGAAATTAGGTATGCAAGTATATGCAACGGGGAGCAATGACACAGTGATATTATCGCTGGACTCTTAACCCAGAGATCCAGGTAATATTCTGGGGGCATGAATTCAAATCCTTCCATGGTGGAATTTGAATTCAATGTGTATCTGGAATCAAGGGTTTATGATGACCAGGAATCCATTGTCGATTGTTGGAAAAACTCATCTGGTTCACTGATGTTCTTGAGGGAAGGATACTGCTGTCCTTACCTGGTGTGGCCTGCATGTGACTCCAGACTCAAGACAACGCTGCTGACTCGTAACTGCCCTCTGGCATGGGCAATAAATACAGGTTATCCAGCGACGCCCTCATCCTGTTAATGAGTAACAAATAATCGTGGGTACCGCAGTAATACTGGATGGTCTCAAGTTGCACCGAAACTGCGGTGACTGCTAATACTGTGATGATAAACTTCCATAAGTGTATATCAGATAGGTTGAACAGTGTATTGTGAACCAAACTAGAGAGCAGGTTATTTCAGATTTGGTGTTGTGTTGTCAGGAGGACTAATTAATAACCTTGCTCTGAAGCAGCCTTGGAGGAATAGTGACATCAATATGTTGCATAATTACACGGCGTCTGAATACAATATCGAATGTTTGAACATTCTGGTCAATCATCATGGAAACCTGGAGGCTAGAGGGTCAAGTTCGCTCCAATGAATTGGGGAAGTATAATACAACATTCAATGGGAAAAGCAATGATTGTGAGAGTCATAGAGTCCGACATCACGGAGAAAAGCCCTTCAGCTCAAACTGGTCCATTCCAAACAAAATGTCCATTCACATTGACCCCATTTCCCTGCCCTTGCACCATATCCTTCTTATTCTTTCCTATCCGTGTATTTGTCCAAATGCATTTTAAATTTTGTGAATGTACCTCCCTGAACCACTTCTGCTGGCAGCTCATTCTTTGTGCATACCACCCTGTGTGTAAAAGAAATTGCCCCCCCCCCCCCCCCCAGGTTCCCTTTTACTCTTTCCCCTCGGATCTTAAATTGATGCCCGCTAGTCCGTGGGTTGCTCAATCCTGTGAAAAAAGACTGAGAGCATTCACTCTATCCATGCTTCCCATGATCCTATACACTTCTATCAGATCCCCCTCTGTCTCATACACTCTAAAGTAAAAACTCCTAGCTTGCCCAACCTCTCACTATATCTCAGACCATTGAGTGCGGGCATCATCCTTGTAAATTTCTTCTGCATAATAACATCCTTCCTATAGCAAAGTGAGCAACACTGAACATAACACGACCAGTATTGCCTCACCAGCATCATGTACAACTGCAACATAACTCGCTAATTTCGATACTAATTACTCTGACTGATGAAGGGCAGTTTGCCAAATGCCTTTTTCACTGCCCTATCTCCCTGTGACTTCACGTTCAGAGAACCTTGAACCTGAATTCCAAGGTCCCTTTGTCTCGATACACTCCTTAAGACCCTGTCATTCACCATGAAACTCCTACCTTGATTTGACTCTAAAATGCAAGAACTGACACTTATCTGTAAATATATATCCAATATACATGCATAAAACAAACAGTAATAGTCCCAGAACCAACTCCTGAGGCATTCCACTCATCACAGGCCTTCAGTCCGACAGGCATGTTTCCACTTTAACACTATGTTTCCTTCCATCAAGCAAATTTTGGATATGATTTGCCAGCTCCCCCTCAATTCCATATGATCTAAACTTCCAGAGCAGCCTACCATGTGGAACCTTACTGAAGGCCTTACTGAAATCCACGTACACCATCATGCCCTTGTCAAAGTTACTTGTCATTTCACCAAAGCACTCTCACAAATTTTTGAGCCTTGATCCCCCATGCACAAAGACGTGCTGACTGCTCATAATCACACACTGCTTTGCCAAATGCATGTATATCGTCTCTCTCAGAGCCTTCTCAAGAAACTTACCTACTAGAGACGTTAGGTTTGCTGGTCTATAATTCCCAGGTTTTTCTTTGTAGCTCTTCTTGAATAAGGGCACAGCATTCGCTACCCTCCAGTCCTCCGGGACCTCACCCGTTGGCTACCGATGATACAAAAGTACCAACCAGGGCCTCCACCATTACTTCTCTGTCCTCCTCCAGTGTTCCTGAATATATCTGGTCAGGACCAGGAGATTTATAGAAATACTGCATAGTCTGAAAGATATGTCTACCTATTTCAGATGAAAACACCAAAGAGTGAGTAAGTGACTCAATGATGATTAACATAACAAATTAGAGAATATATTAATCACAGGAAGTGATTTCAGAAGAATTCCAGACATTGTGGAATCCTAAGAATTCTCAGAAAATTGCAATCCAGAAAAGGAGGGCCATGAAACTGATCAGGAAATCAAAACGCGACCATGCATGCAAACAAACAGGAACACAAAGACTGCAAAAATCTATGATCTATATTTCAACAACAAAAAAAACATAGTCAAATGTGGAAATTTGCAATCGGGAGAGACGAGTTTCTGGTGGATAACAGGGAAATGGCAAAACAAATGACCAGTTACTTTACGTCTGTCTTAATGGAGTAAGATCCAGAAAATCACCCAGAAATACGAAGTGATTGTATAGGACTTGTGGAAGTAAAGACATAAAGTCAATTCATATCAGTAACAAGGCAATATTGAACATGCAGCTGGATTGAGCATTGCTAAGCTTGACAAAACAGATGTACTTCATACCAAAATCTTCAGAAATAAATCACAAATAGAAGTATTGATTGCATTGCCGATGACTGCGTTCTATTTTCCTATATATTCTGCGGAGTGTGGAAGCCGTTGTAGATAAATGTACATGAGTAAACATGATCCAAGCACTATAGATGAATGGGAGGGATCCAAGCATCTACAAAGGGAAGAAGAGATAGTGTGGAGAACTGCTGACAAATTAACTTGACATTTGTGGGGAAACTGTTGGAATCTATTATATAGGATGCGATATTGGATACTTAGACATTAACAGCAACATTGGAGAGACTCAGTATGCATTTCTGAAAGGGAAATCATACTTGATAAACTTTGGAATTGTTTGAAGTTGATTCTTACAGCATAGATAATGGGGATCCAGTAGAATTGGCATATTTTAGATTATCAGAAGGTTTTCTATAAGAACTCACACAGAGAGTTCGAAAATGCAATGATGTGAAGGGTATTTGGAGGTATATATGTAAGTGGAAACTTAAAGTTTGGCTTGCCTTCCTTTAAGGGAGTCAGAATATAGATGTAAAGACATGTTGAAGCAATTTAACAGAGTGTTGGTGAGACTGTACCTGGAGTATTGAGAACAGTTTTGGTGACCAAATCTAAGAAAGAATATACTAACCACAGAGGAAGTGTAATGGACATTATCCAGATAAATCCCTCAGATGGCGAGATTGCGTGATGAGAAAACTCGGTGGGTCACTGTGAACTTTATAAAACTCACAAAACATACGGCAAGTTGGAAATTAATAGAAAATTTATCAGTCTGTCTAATCCACATTCAAGGCAAATAATGACAGGATAAGGGACAAACCTTTTAAGACTGCAATAAGTAGGAAATTCCGCGATTGGAGGGGACTGACTCACACAGGGGTAAGGCAGGACAAAAGAACTAAAGAAAAAAGAATACAAACATGGACTACTTTCTAAACGGCGAGAAAATTCATAAAGCCAAATTACAGAGGGATCTGGTAGTGCTAGTTGAGCATTCTCTAAAGGTAACCATGCAGGTTGAGTCCGTGATTAAGAAATTGAATGCAATGTTGTCAATTATCTCAAGAGGGTTGGAATATAAAATTACCATTGCACTACTGAGACTGTATAGAGCTCTGGTTAGGCCCCATTTGGAGTACTGTGTCCAGTTTTGGTCCCCACACCTCAGGAAGGACATACTGGCACTGGAGCATGTCCAGCGGAGATTCACACGGTTGATCCCTGAAATGGTAGGTCTAACATATGAGGAACGGCTGAGGATCCTGGGATTGTATTCATTGGGGTTTAGAAGATTAAGGGGAGATCTAATAGAAACTTACAAGATAATACATGGCTTGGAAAGGGTGGATGCTAGGAAATTGTTTCCGTTAGGCGAGGAGACTAGGATCCGTGGACACAGCCTTAGAATTAGAGGGGGTCAATTCAGAACAGAAATGCGGAGACCTTTCTTCAGCCAGAGAGTGGTGGGCCTGTGGAATTCATTGTCGCAGAGTGCAGTGGAGGCCGGGACGCTAAGTGTCTTCAAGGCAGAAATTGAGAAATTCGTGATGTCACAAGAATTAAGGGCTACGGGGAGAATGTGGGTAAATGGAGTTGAAATGCCCATCAGCCATGATTGAATGGCGGAGTAGACTCGATGGGCCGAATGGCCTTAAATCCGCTCCTATGCCTTATGGTCTTATGGCCAAGATTACAGAGAATCCCCAGATAACCTACAAGTGTTTCAAGCGGAACAGAATAACCAATGAACATGTAGGACTCATTCGTGACTTGCCAAGTTGCATCTAAATCAACTTTAGTAATAGGAGAAAGGGGGGGTGGTAGAAGGCTGTTTGTGTGACTGGAGGCCAGTGTTCAATGCTGTACCAATGGGCATCAGTGCTGGGTCCCTTATTATTTGTGATTCGGAGGTGCTAGTGTTGGGCTGCCGTGTTGGGCAGACCATAGTCTAACATGTTTATTCGGCAGCACTAGCTTTCAAAACGCTGCTTCTTCATCAACGTGCACAACCACCTGATATAACTGATGTTGAGAGATTTTTAACATTACTATTTGTGGTATTCATAAATGATGCAGCTGTGAGTATGGACGAGTGGTGGGGTGTGTAAGAAATAAGTTTGTATTTGATACAAAGATTGACTGGGTGGTTGGCAGTGAGGAGGAAGGCCTTATGTTACAGGTAAATACTGATGGAATGGTCAGATGGGTGGATCAATGGCAGATGGAATGTAACCCTGATAACTATGAGGTGATGCACTTTGGAAGAAGGAACCAGTAAGGGGAGTACTCAATGAAGGCAGCACACTAGAAAGCTCAGAGGATGCTTCTCCACACATCGCTCAATGTGACTGCACAGGTTAAGACACAATCTGGGAAAGGTTGGGGGAATGTAAACATAGCCTTTATTAATCGAGGCATAGATTATAAGAACTATGCGGAACTTTGGTGAGGGCAAAATGGAATACTGTGTATAGGTCTGGAAACAAGATTACAGGAAGGATGTGATTGTAATGGAGTGGGTGCAGAGATTTTCCCTGGGATGGAGCATAATAGCTATGGAGAGAGGCTGGATAACCTCAGGTTGTTTAGTTTCGAGGAAAGAAGGCTGCAAGGTCTGTGATTCAGAAGGATAGGATTATGAGGTACATGGACAGGGTGGATAGACAGCAGCTGTTGCTGTTACTCAAAGGGCCACACTTTAAAAGTGAAGGATTTGCGGTTTAGTGAAGATTTGAGAATTGTTTTTCAACCAGAGGATGTTGAGGTCTGGAATGCACTTCTTGAGAGTGGAGTTGTCATGCTAACCTCAAACCATTAGAAAGGACACAGTTGTGCACTTCAAATGCTTTAAGATTCACGGCTAAGGTCTTGTGTCGGAAAGTGGGCCGAATGTAGACTCTGCTGTATTTCTGGTAGTACAGAGTCTGTGCTTCTGTGATTGCATGGCTGTGGAAGGTCAATCATTGAGTAGCTTAAGATAGGAATTGATGGTTTTCTGAAGATTATCTTAATAAAGTTGATAAGAGAGAACTTGTAATATTTTCTGGAAATTAATCAATGGCAAAATTAAGAGAAAAAGTTGCAGATTTCTTACAGTCTGATACCAGATAATTGAGGACCGGGAAATAGCAGAACTATGGAGCAAATACTTTAGTTATGCCTTCACAGAAGAAAACAAAACAAAAAAGAAAACTTCCTAGCAATACTAGGGAACTTTAGTCTGGTGAGAAAAATGGAATAGAATGAAAATAGCAACTAAACAGTTTAGAGAAAGTATTGGACTGAAATGAATGGGCATAGACAAAGTCAACATATTTATGAAATGGGAATCATATTTGATAAAGTAGCTTTTAGCAAAATTATGTAGGAGGTATCAATGCCATGCGAGTGGATTAAAGGAAAGATTTTTGGTAAAGCCCCGAGCCTATTGTGCAAATTTGAATCCTATGGGACTCGGGCGAATATATGGTCATAGATTTAGAATGGGAGAGCTGGCAGGAAACAGTGAGTAGGAATAGAACAATGTTTTATTTTTAAATGGAAGGCTTGGAGGATATTGTACGGATCGTGTCTTGGGCTCCAGCTATTCCCAATACACATCCTATCTTTGGGTGAGGGGCGCAAATGCAATATTCCCAAGTCCGCTGACAGCACTAAACGATGTCAGCCTGTGAGTGGATGAGGAGGATGTGAAAAAGTTCCAAGGTGATCGAGACAAGTGGAGTGACTGGGCAAATACGTAGCAGGTGGAGAGTAATGGGGGAGATTGAGATGTTGTGTACTTTGATGGGAACAATGGACTGGCAGCCTCTCATTTGAAAAAGGAGTGGATGAAAAATGTTACACTATAAATCAACTTCAGCTGCATTTTTGTTTATTTCTGCGTAGCCCTCCGAATCCATGTGTGGCAGTGAGTTCTGAAACCAGAAGTCAATACTGGGAATGGCATTGGCACGCTGACCATTGTATGTAGGCCCAGCAAGTGGAGAACTGTAACTTTAAAAGGAATCTGGATCTCCCTGTACACCAGTCACTGAAAGCAATATTGTAGGAGCAGAAAGCAGGAAGGAAGATGAATGCTGTATTCACCTTCATTTCAGGGGGATTTCAGTACAGGAGTAAATGTATCTTTCTGCAGCTGTACAGGGCCTGGGTGAGACCCCATCTCGAACATTGTGCAGTATTGTGTGCAGTTTTAGTCTGTTTTCCTAACAGATGACAAACCTGACATTGAGGAAGAGTAGCAAAGGATGACCAGACTGATCTCTCGGATGACAGACTTGTTGTGGGAGCAGAGTTTGGGGTAACTGGACCTGTATTCAATGGGGTTTAGGAAAATGAGAGGAAATCTCAGTGAAATATATAACACTCTGACAGGGCGAGACAGATTAGAAGCAGGGATGGTAATTCCCGTGGCTGGGACGTCTAAAACAAGGGGCGACAATATTAGGTACAGACAGGCCACTTTGCATTGAGATGAGATTAAAAGCTTTGAGACTGGCGAACCAGGGGTACTCTCTCCCAGATCAGGCTGTGGGAGTCAACGGGCTGAATATAAATAAGGATTTCTGGAAACTAAAGGGATAGGGAGAGAGCAGGAGTATGGTGTGAAGATAGAAAATCAACTATCATTCCAGGTTGTTCTCCAATAAAGCAGTAACTGTGTTCCTGTGCAACACAATGTTATACAAAATCGTGCAATATTAATAATGAGGTCTATGGAAAAAAAGAGGGTCAGTGGCAAACCCCCAAAAATATCAGTAAAAACCAAAAATTAAATTTGGTCTAACACACAATAGGACAGTCTAAATAAATCTTTAAATTACATGTTGTAATGGAACAGTGCTGTAAATGTAACACATTCACACGACAGTCACTCACTGTAGCACCCTACCTTTCACCACAATCTTCACCAGAAAGCACGCGGGGGCTGACTGACCATGTGATGCCGATGCTGCATTCCAGTTCTCTCCAAGCTTATCCCCACAGTTTGAAATAAAGTTCTTTGGAAATATAGAGTACAATTCCCAGTTTCAGGCACAGTTTCAAGGCCTGCAGAGTTGATTGCATTCCTGTTTTTGCTGAACACATTGATTGTACCTTTTGTAGACAGAGGGTTTCTGAGGCAGGATTTGCTGTTCAGCTGGTGCCCGCCAAGGAATCGCGTCACAGTGAACGCCAGTTCACTTTATCGAAAAAGGTTCATGAATTGCAATGCAGCCAAAATGTATTTAATCAACACGCGTTATCAGTGAACTGTCTGTATATAGAATGGAGGGGCAAAACTGGTGGGCTGAATGGACTACAGCAGTTCTCATTTTATGTTTCGCAATGTTTAAACATATTAAGGGATATGTATATTGTATGGGGAAAACTGCGTTGAGGAGATGTTCGGCCATTAACTAGAATAGGGAAAGCTCAATGAGTTGTATGACATATTCTTTTCCCGATGCTTCTGTGCAGTGTGCGGGAAAGCTCTGTAAATGTTGTCACAAGCTCTCAACTGTTAGGAAGGAGGTCTCTGCAGGGTCGACAGGATTGCGTTTCCCATTCCCTTTTCTGATAACGAGGCTGGTGCCGGCTGTTCTCTCCGGGTTTATCCTTTAAGACCTCGGAGCAGTTTGATACAATTAAGTGCCTTGCTTGGCTGTTTCAGAGCCCATTGAAGAGTTTATCACATGCCTGTGTGTCTGGAGTCACTTTTAGGTCAGACCAGGAAGGCACGGGAGATTCACTTCCTGAAAGTACACTGGGGAAGGAGATCGACATCTATAATGGACCTTGAAAACACGATCATTATTACTGACACCAGGTATTAGATCTCGATATTTTATGAATTGTTTTTAACTTGCACTAATTGCCAAAGAATTATCCTGGTCTGGATTAGCAATCCAATGACAATTCCACAACACCATCATCTCCACATGGGGACTTATTGGAACCACACTGAACCGATTATTTCTGTGCTGTGTGACAGCTCTATCAAAAATAACCCTAACCAATTTGACTATCATGATGGGACTGAGGGCGTGGTAATTGGTCTGATTGTAATTATTCCCTTCTTAGGGGATGGGACATAGTTGAGTAATTACCCACATTGCCAGGGAGATGTCAGAGTTGGATCTGGAATGATACAGCTTCCTCAGGTACACGGCTTGTTGTGTAGCAACAGTCCTCAGTCCTATTGCAGGAATGGTGTCAGGGCCAAATGCCTTTGTCATATCTACAGTGTCCAGCTGTTGCTTCATGTCACGTGCAGTGAATTGAATTGGTTGAAGACGGGCATCTGTGATTCTGAGGGTATCATAGTGAGGGTGAGGTGGGTAATCGACTCAACACGTCTGGCTGAGGATGGTGCAGATACTGCATCTTTTACATGGATGCACAGGGCTGTTCCAATATTTAGGATGGAGATATTTGTGGAGTCCTCTCCTCCAGTAAGTTGTTTAATGGTCCAACGACTTTTATGCATGGATTGGACAGGATGAGAGAGCGTATATCTGATTTGTTAGTCTTGGAATCATCTCTCTCTCTGTCTCAGATGTTAGTCCTGTTGTTCATAGTGTAACCAGTCAAGTGCGGTAGCTTTAATGGATTGTCATAGGTGTAGGTGCACGTGATTCCGACCCGACCATGTTCACCCACACTCGTCACTGACCCATGGATCAGCTTGATGGAAATGGTAGATGGATGGACTATCCTGGGGGAAAGTTACAGATTGTCATTGAAATCCACAGCATCAGATGATAACCCAATTTTAGCTGCAGTATCTACAAGTCAATTCTATTGGCTGACACCCCCTTCCCCCCCCCCCCTCCCCAGTTCGCACCGAGACCCATTCACCCATCAGCCCTGTACTCAGTGACGTACTCTGGTTTCTGATGCGGAAATACTTCCATTTTCATATTCTTATTCTACTGCAAGTCTTTCCTTGGTGTCACGCCTCCAATTTGTTACATAAACAATATCCATTTAAGGTACTAATCTGAATCTTTTCCTTTCAGTAATGCCATCTTCTGTATTTGAAGTGAATGTGTTTCCTTCTGTTTTTCTCCCTGACCATAATTCAGAGATCTGCAGTGTCAGTGATGCCAGCCTTATGCAGTTTTAGAGTCAAGGAACTTGTCATCATGCGTTACTGTTCAGTTCCCAGTGTACGGCATTCCATGTTGGACAGGATGTTTGGACATCTTTGACAATATGTCGTTGGAAATTGTTCATAAACAGAAATTGCTGAAGAAATTTCTAAATGTGTTGCAGAATTTTCTGGAGTGAATGCAGAGTTAAACGTTCAGGTCCAGTGAACCTTCTATAAAGTTTTTTTATTTTTATTTCCAGTATCCATAATTATTTATTTAATTGAAAACTTGTTCTGCGCCTATTCTTTTCTGGAGAAACTCAGCAGGTCTGTCAACATTTGTAAAGAAAGAGAAACAGAGTTAGCGTTTCCAGTCCAGTGCGACAATTCTTCAAAACTGAATACAATTGCAAAATGGTCTTTAAATCACTTGCCAGATGTGGAGGATGGGTGGCAGGGAAAAGAGGGTGTGGCAAAAGATAAACGGGATTTTAGCAGTGGTGAAAGGGAATATTCTGTATAACGGGTCGAATTTCAAGTGTGAATGGGGGAAAGGGGTTTTCTCTATTGAATGCAAGATAAAGAAGACACAACCACACAAAGTTATACGGAGGCCAGGAGGGAGAATATTGACCATGTGGTATTATATAGATCTGGCCACAGATCCGTTTTCACTTTCGTGAACATCACCCCCCTTTAGATAAAGGAATTCAGGTGCATGACTTCTTATTGGCACTAGTAAGCTTTTCATGCTGCCTTAGTATTGTAACATGGAGGAAAATAAATCGCAGTTTGACTTTTGGGCCGAGTGTTGGTTACCTGTCATTTTTAATATTGTTTAATTTTGCAGTGCTTATCTTTAAACGCTTGTTCTTGAAGTTAGTATCAAATGGCGTGTAGGATGTTGAGGAGTGACATTATAGAAACTTATAAGATCATGAGAAGTATGGATAGGGTGAATAGTCAAGGTCTTTTCCAAAGGGTAGGGGAATGCAAACATAGAGGGAATAGGTTTAAGGTGAAAGAGGGTAGATTTAAAAGGGACTAAAGGGCAGCATTTTTACACAAAGGGCGGTGTGGGTATGGAATGAGCTTCCAGAGGTAGAGTGGGAGATGCAAGAACAGCTACAACATTTAAAACTCATTTCGGCAAACATATGAATGGGAAACATTTGGAGGCACATGGACCTAATGAAAACAGATGGAAAACCTGGCAAGCATGGACATTTAGAAAAGCTTCACGCAGAGTCAGGGTGGTTTTGTGAAAGGGAAATGATATTTTGCCCTGTAAATTATGCAAAGTATTTCTGGAGACGCCTGTAAATGTAACAACGGACTTGATAAAGGGGATCTGGTGGACACGAGGCTTTCCAGAGATTTTCCACAAGGTATTACAAAACAAAAGTTCTTACACAAAACAGAAGCTCCAGGACGTCGGATACTGTGTTAACATGGGATGATGATTGTTTAACACAGAAATTGGAGAGTCAGGATTAATGGATCTTTATGGTAAAGGTTTATCTGCTGGAGTACCACAAGTATCAGTCTGATGGCATCAGTTATTTACAATCTATACTGATAGCCTGAAGGAGGGAGTTGAGTGCAATATACATCCGGGTTTGAGGATGACACTGAGAATCAAAAGGCAGGCTGTTACTTAATGGGGAGGACTTCC
Organism: Chiloscyllium punctatum; assembly: GCF_047496795.1. Taxonomy (NCBI): domain Eukaryota; kingdom Metazoa; phylum Chordata; class Chondrichthyes; order Orectolobiformes; family Hemiscylliidae; genus Chiloscyllium; species Chiloscyllium punctatum. The sequence goes on along the minus strand of NW_027309907.1, from coordinate 80,323 downwards.
AGAAAAGGAACAGTAAAGGCATTAGAGTCTTATGTGTATGAAACATAAAGTCTGCATGATGATGCAGCAAGGAACTCGGTTGGTACATTAGGCGGGTTCCTGGGAAGAAAGGGTTGTGTTATTGAGAATCTCTAAGATGGTGAGGCGATAATTCATTGAGGCTTAAATGAATGAGGAGTGATACTGCTGAAACATACAAGACACAGAAGGGGTTGGAGAAGGTAGATGTTGAGAAGTTGTTTCCATTCTTGGGCAAAGTGTTGAACTCGAGAACATAGATACCGAATAAGGAACATCGATTTCAATCTGAGATGCAGAGTCATGTCTTCTCTCCGAAGGTAGTGAATGTCTGGAATTCCCTAACTCAGAGAGGTGTGGAGGGATACAAGGAGTCGGCAAGAAAGTGGAATTGAGCCCTGGAATAGATCAGCCATGTTCTTTTTAAATGACAGGATTAGCTTGAGGGGCCGATTGACCTACTCCTGTTCCTATTTATTCATTTCACATGTTATGCTTTTGGAAAGTAACGGGTTATTTTGCTGGAAATCGTATTGTACAATGTTGCATTCAGGGAGAGCAGAGGATTTGTTGTTTTAACCCTAGGTGGGGTATGTAGCTGTATTCCAAGCATATCTGGGTCTGCAACATGACCCACATCTGGAGCAGAAGTTACAAAGAGGAGAAGCCTGGAAACAGGGATTGGGGGTGTGGGTGGTGGTCGCTTCCTGATCTAGTCTGGATTTTCCAAGTACATTTCTAAAACTCCACCTAAACATCGGAGTGGCTTCGATCGGCCCTGTTTAGCATGTCCAAGGGCTGAATGGAACATCAGAACATAGGGCTGAGGGACACAAGTGGGCTATTCGTCCTTTTGACACTACTCCACTAATAAATAAGGTCATGGCTCATCTCATTGTGGTCCCTGCTGCACGTTTGTTTCCATGCACCATTATCCGTGATACACCTGTCCATGGAAAATCAGACAAAGCTAGCTTAGATATAATTTAAAGATCCAGCCATCCCAAACTTCTGGGTAAGAGAATTCCCACTTGACTGAAATCCTACTTTGTATATTTCTCCTAATTCCTGCTCTGATGGAGGTTGGAGGGTATCACTGTTTCCTTTTCTCGTCTCATTCCTCCACTGCTGACACATAATTTTAAATGTAACCAGGTTGGTGATATGGCCGATGATAAAGTTCTCAGACTGAGTCGGGTTCAGTGACAGGAACAAGTCAGGAAGATTTCATTAGTCAGCCACTAGTAACTAATATAACTAAAAGATGTGCATGGTGAATCTGTGGTTAGCACTACTACCTCCCATCACCAAGTAGATGCGTTCAATTCCAACTTCGGGCAACCCTCGATGTGGATTTTGAACATTCTCCCCATGTCTGTGTGGGTTTCCTCCCAGTGTTCCAATTTCCTCCCACTGTCCAAAGGTATCCAGCTTAGAGCGGATTGGCTATGCTAAATTGCCTATAGCGCCCAGGGATGTGTTGGTTAGATAGGTTAGTCATGGGAAATGCAGGGTTACATGTATAGAGTGGGGGGGGGGGGCAGGTACGGGGATGGTGGAATACTGTTATGAGGGTCAATGTGGACTTGATGGACAGAATGTCCTGCTTCCACAATGTCGAGATTCTATAAAAACAACAAGAAGTTTTACTATACAAACACCCAGTGGGTATCTATCTGATCACTCTCCTCTAGGTTTTGTATGTTACAATAAGATCACCTCTCATCACCTGTTAAAGCCTTCAAAAAATAAGACCCTCATCCCTGGAATACATGAAGTGAAATATCTATGAACTGCTTCCAATTTATTTATATACTTTTTCAGGTAAGGAGACAAAAATAATCTCATGAAGTTATTTTTTGTTTTCTCAGTGGTGAGAGTATTTGGAAATCTCTTCCCTGCAGAGCATTGGAGGCAGATATATTGAATATGTTTGAGGTACAGAGAAAAGGTTCATAAATAATAACGGAGTCAAGGATTATTGAGGAATGGCATGAATGTGCAGTGTTGGTGAAATGCTGACAGCGGTAAAAAAATCACATTGCTCCAGAACATCCAGGAATATAATGCAAAATGAAATGATAATATCGATAAAATATTAAGGGGAAATTCAAGATGGTGGCGATCTGGAAGGTCTGCTTTGTTGGGCTCTGCATCACAGCACGGGCAAAGGGGTTCCCTAACCCACTCCATCCCAGCCATTTACTTAAAATGCTTAGTTTTCGAAAGATTTGAGATTTGGCAGTTGTAGTAGTTTTAGTTTGTGTAGCTTTTAAGCTTTATGAGACTTTGTTTATTAATGATCAGTTATTCGAGTTCTTCCTCTCTCTAATTCAAATGTTGCTACAGTGTGTTCTGGATAATTATGTGCTTAAATTGTGTACCTGGAGCATTAAGGGGAGACATTAGCCAGAAAAGAGTTAAGATTTACTTTCTAGTCTTAAAAAGAGAGGATGGATGTTGTCCTATTGCAGGAGATGCACCTTGATGACAAAGAACATTTGACTTTCCAGCAGGTCGCGTTTGATCGGGTTTATTTCTCCTCTTTTAATATTACGAGTTGGGGAGAAGCCATAATGGATAAAAAGAATCTTCCATTTAACCTACTAGATTGTATTTGATACTCACGGGAGGCTCATAATCCCCAAAGCCTTGAACTATGGTAAATAATACAGTATTTTGAATGTTTATTGCACCCCCTCCTCACCACCAATCCCCCCACCCCCCCCCCACCCCACCCCCCACCCCCGGCGCACCCTCTTAAAATCCTGGTCGATGCATTTTCCAAATTGAGTTATCTTGCATCATGGCACATTATTGTAGAAGATTTCAACTGTCTGATGGACTCCACGGTGGACAGAATGTCCTAAGGTACCCCAATACCCTCGTTATAATGTAAGCAATTAGTGGATTTGTGTGCAGAAAGAGAGCTGGTGGATATCTGAAAACAGATCCACATCACAAGTAAGGATTTTATTTTCTCCTTTAACCGGCATAAATGCCACACGAGGGTTGATATCTTCCCCATTCCTGCAACAATCTTAGATTCGGTGGCATCCTGCACAATTAGGAATATTACCATTTCTAACCATGAAGCAGTATACTTATTGATGAAGATTAAGGGCAATACAACAGCTTCGAGACACCAGCGAATCAATCTCTTTAGTAGTGAGACTAGTTGGTTAATTAAGTATTTAGATTAGATTACTTACAGTGTAGAAACAGGCCCTTCGGCCCAACAAGTCCACACCGACCCGCCGAAGAGCAACCCACACAGACCCATTCGCTGACATTTACCTCTTCACCTAACACTACAGGCAATTTAGCATGGCCAATTCACCTAGCCTGCACATGTTTGGACTGTGGGAGGAAACCGGAGCACCCAGAGAAAACCCACGCAGACACAGCGGTAATGTGTAAACTCCACACAAACTGTCACCTCAGGCAGGAATTGAACTGGGGTCTCTGGCGCTGTGAGGCAGCAGTGCTAACCACTGTGCCACCGTGCCACCCACTGCAATGAATTCAGATCTTTCTTAGCCATTCATTCTGATTTAACCAGTTAACCATCCATTCGATGGGAAATTGGTAAGGCTTCTGCCGAGGGAATAATTAATCCTTAGAATGTCGCAGAAGGGGGAGCAGGAACGCTGGTTTGAGGCAGAGCTGAGGCCAGCCAAGAGGGCATACTGTGATAGACCCTCAGTGGCTAAGCTGCAGAGGATCACAATGCTTCAGTCTACAGTGAATTCCACGCTCACACAGACAGCCAAGAAGGTACTTACTTTTGCAAAACAAAGGCTGTTTGAACATGGTGATAAGACAGGCAGGTATTTATTCTATCTTGCCAGGAAAACGAACGCCCCTCTTAAGCCATTACCTCAATTAGGGAAGGTACTGGGATCCTCACCTTCAATTCCAAAACGATTAATGCCTCCTGTCCAAGATTTTTCACAAATTATTTCAGCCTGATCATTTTGAGAATACATGGATTAAGATGGAGTCATTTTTCAAGAACCTGGGTCTTCCAGGAATATCCCTTGAATAAGTGTTGTGGCTTAATGCACCATTGTCAGCGCAGGAGGGTGTGAAGCAGCTTCAGAATGTAAAGGTGGAAGTTCCTGACGGATTTCTGAGTGAATTTTATAAATAATTTATAAAGCTATTGTCAGGGCAGATGTTTAACATGTTCTGTCACTCATACAGTCACGAACCCCTCCCTCCATCCTTAAGAGAGACTCATATCTCTCTGATGCTGAAGAAATGAAGACCCCAGAGGATTGTGCTTCTTACACACCAATCTCACGTTTAAATGTTGGTCTCAAAATCCCGTCTGAAACCCGTGCATTAAAGCTGGAAACTTTGCTGCCTTCCATTACCAAAGAGGACTAAACAGGCTTTATAAAGGGCGGCAGATCTTCCTACAATGTTAAGTGGTTACTCAATATGATCTCAGAGTGTCAACATCAATCTGTCCAGGGATTATTGATCTCTTTAGATGAGAGAAGGCACTTGATTGGGTTCAGTGGCCGGATCTCTTCTGTACATTAGAACGGTGTGGTCTACGCAAAGTTTTCATCAAGTGGGTGAGGGTCATTTACCGTGATCCTCTGGCTGTAGTTCTCACTAATGGTGTGCCAACCAGTAATATTAATATTTCTCCAGGCAGCCGACAAGATTGACACCTTTCACCATTGTTGTTTATGTTGGCTATTGAGCCACTGGCGGAGGCCATCCATAGGGATGTCAACATATCTGCCCCAGAGGTGGGATAGAAGTCACGAAAGATTACATTGTATGCAGATGAGGGTCTTATGTTTTTTGTCAAATCCCGCAATTTCGGTTGTTCATGTGATGCAATGCATTAATTCGCTTGTTGCCTTTCTGGGCAATAAGATTAATTTTACAATGTTGGAGGCCATGCCTATGGGAGGTCTTAGTGAAATACCTGATACTGAGGGCAAATCCTGGTTTCCTTTTAAATGGTCCCTGGTGTGGTTTCCCTATTTCAGTATAATCATTACGTCTGTCTTTGATCATTTATTTAACGTGAACTATGTCCATTTGTTGGACAAAATTAAACAAGACCTTCAAAGATGGGAGGCATTTCCAAAATCCTGGCTAGGTCAGACAGCTGTTATTAAAATGAATGTCCTTCCACATTTCCTACACTCCGTGTGAATGCTTTTTTTGATGTTCCCCAGACAAATGAGGCATGTGGGCTGTACTGTGGCACAGTGGTTAGCACTGCTGCCTCATACTGCCAGTGACCCGGTTCACTTCCCACCTCAGGCGACTGGCTGCGTGGAGTTTGCACATTCTCCCCGTGTCTGCGTGGGTTTTCTCTGGGTGCTCCGGTTTCCTCCCACAGTAGAAAAATGTGCAGGTTAGGTGAATTGGCCACGCTAAATTGCCCATAGTGTTAGGTGAAGGGGTAAATGTAGGGGAATGGGTGTGGGTGGGTCGTGCTTCGGCGGGTCGGTGTGGACTTGTTGGGCCGAAGGGCCTGTTTCCACACTGTAAGTAATCTAATCAAAGTTTTTTTTTGAAAAAATTTGCTGGTTTAGCCCTTTTATTTGGCACCATAAGCGATTCTTTATCAAGCTAACAAAATTGCAACTGCCCCAAAGATTGTGGGGAGTTGATCTCCCCGATTAATAGCAATCAGTTTATTTTTATTGTATTTGAGTGCCTGGGCCGCTGTGGTCTTGGCGTCAATATGGCGAGACATTGAGCCCTCTCAGACAAAGTGAACCCTTTTAGTCTGTCGTTCTTAGATAAATTGACAACGTTTATGGAGTATTGTCAGAAACTAATGATAATCAATACTGTTAAAGCATGAAGGACAATCCGTCAGATTGAGGGCAATACAGCCAAAACCATGTTTTTTAACCCCTATAATTGGTATACCAGGTTGTCAACCAGGGATAATGGATTCCAGATGTAAACTGTGGGCAGCGAGGGGGATACCTTGCTTGGGTGATTTAGAATTAGTAGAAGCCCTACAGTGTGGAATCAGGTCCTTGGGCCCAGCAAGTCCACTTCGACCCTCTGAAGAGTGACCCACTCAGACCCATTCCCCTACCATGCTATATTTACCCTGGTTAATGCCCCAACTTACAGATCCTGGAACACTATGAGCGATTTAGCAATGACCAATTCATCTAACCTGCACATCTGCGTGACTGTGGGAGGAAACCTACGCAGACACAGTTGAGAATATACTAACTTCGGACAGCCAGTCACCCAAGGCTGGAACCAAACCCATGACCCTGGTGTTGTGAGTCAGCAGTGCAAACCACTGAGCCACCACGTGTTACTTGAGGGATAAACAATTATATCATTTGGTCAAATAATTCGTAAGTATGGGGTACCTAGTAGAGACTCCTTCTGTTTTTTTTCCAAATTAGAGATTTGATTAAAAAATTACTTTTAACAGACGCATATAGATCCGATATAGAGAAGTGGGTTCTTACTGCTAAGAATACGCTCTCTGTCAGTATCCTTTATCATTAGTTGGATAGTGTCCGCTCAGACAAGACTGTGCAGCTTCGTGACGTCTGTGCGAGAGAGTTGGGGGTTTAGATCTCTTCGGAGACATGGGAGGATATTTGTGAAAATGCTCTAAGGATTTTGATCTGAAATAGGACCCATTCCATGCAGCTGAAAATTCTACGCAGGGTCTATCTGAGCCCAGATTTTCTCTCAAAATTCAATGTGGGATTATCTTCAGCGTGTCCTAAATGCAGAATGACGACAGGCACTCTTACTAATTGCATGTGGTCCTGCTGCAGGCTTCGTATTTATTGGAGCACTGTGTTCGGTGTGATAGAGTTGGTCATTGGGACCGAATTGGAGATGGACCTGGTTTCTCTTTTCCTGGGCCTGCCCAGAGTATCTTACACAGATGCACGTGGGAAAAAAAATATATCCTTACTTTCTGGGCTAGGGAAAATATTATGTTGTGTTGTATGTCTGAAAACTCCCCGGATCTGTTGGGACTTTGTAAACTCATCATGGAGAATATCCCTTTGGACTTTCACACCAGCATGGTGCAACAAAAAAACAGATTAATATAAGTCAGAGAGTCATAGAGTCATAGAGATGTTCAGCATAGAAACAGACCCTTTGGTCCAACCCATCCATGCCGGCCAGATATCCCAAACCAATCTATATCCACCTGCCAGCACCCGCCCCATATCCCTCCAAACCCTTCTTATTCATTTACCCATCCAAATGCCTCTTAAATGTTACACTTGCATCAGCCTCCCTGACATCACCTGGCAGTTCATTCCATACATGTACCATTCTCTGTGTGAAATAGTTGCCCTGTAGTTCTCTATTATATCTTTCCCCTCTCACCCTAAACTTATACTCTCTCGTTCTGACTCCCCGACCCCTGGGAAAAGACTTTACTATTTACCCTGTCCATGCCCCTCATAACTTTGTAAAACTCTATAATGTCAGCACTCAGCCTCCGACACTCCAGGAAAAACAGCCCCAGTTTGTTCAGCCCCTCTCTATAGCTCAAATCCTCCAACGCTGGCAACATCCTTGAAATCTTTTCTGAACCCTTTAAAGTTTCACGACATCTTTCCGATAGGAAGGAGACCAGAATTGCATGCACTATTCCAACACTGGCCGAACTCGTGTCCTGTACAGCCGCAACATGATCTTACAACTCCTGTACTCTATACTCTGACCAATAAAGGAGATGCCTTCATCACTATCCTTTCTACCTGCAACTCCCCTTTCAATGAGCTTTGAACTTGCACTCCAAGGTCTCTTTTTTCAGCAACACTCTCGGCGACCTTACCATTAAGTGAAAAAGTCTGGCTAAGATTTTTTAGATTACTTACAGTGTGGAAACAGGCCCTTCGGCCCAACAAGTCCACACCGACCCGCAACCCACCCATTCCCGTACATTCACCCCTTTTACCTAATACTACGGGCAATTTAGCATGGCCAATCACCTGACGTGCAAATCTTTGGACTGTGGGAGGAAACCGGAACACCCGGAGGAAACCCACGCAGACACTGGGAGAATGTGCAAACTTCACACAGTCAGTCGCCTGAGTTCGGGAATTGAACCTGGGTCTGTGGCGCTGTGAGGCAGCAGTGCTAACCACTGTGCCACCGTGCCGCCCACTATTTTCTTTCCCAAAATGCAGCACCTCGCATTTATCTGAATCAAACTTCAGCTGCCACTTCTCAGCCCATTGGCCATTTGGTCAATCTGAGGTGACCCTCTCCGCTCTCCACTACACCTCCAATTTTGGTGTCATCTGCAAACTGACTAATTGTACCTCTTCTGCTTGCATCCAAATCATGTATGTCAATGACAAAATGTAATGAATCCTGCACCGATCCTTGTGGCACTGAACTTGTCACAGGCCTCCAGTCTGAAAAACAACCCTTCACCACAACCCTATGTTTTCTACCTTTGAGTCAGTCCTGTATCCAAATGGCTAGTTCTCCATGTATTCCATGAGATCTAACCATGCCATTCAGTCTCCCATGGGGAACCTCATCAAAACCCTTACTGAAGTCCATATAGATAACATCTACCCCTCTGGCCTCCTCAATCCTCTTTGTTACTTCCTCAAGAAACTAAATCAATTTTGTGAGACATGATTTCTCACGCACAAAGCCATGTTGACTATCCCTAAGCAGTCCTTGCCTTTCCAAATACAAGCATCCTGGCCCTCACGATTCCCTCCAACAACTTGCCCATCACCAATGTCAGGTTCACTGGTCTATAGTTCCCTGGCGTGTACATAACACCCTTCTTATGCAATAGCACAGCGTTAGCGAACCTCCAGTCTTCCGGCACCTCACCTCTGACGAGCAATGATAGAAATATCTCAGCAAGACGCCCAGCAATCACTTCTCTAGCTTCCCACAGAGTTCTGGGGTCACCTGATCAGGTCCTGGGGATTTATCCACCTTTACCCGCTTCAAGACATCTAGCACTTCCTCGTCTGTAATATCAACATTTTGCAAGGTGTCACCATGTATTTCACTACAATTTATATCTTCCACATCATTTTCCACAGTAAATACTGATGCACAATACTCCTTTAGAATCTCCCCCATACTTCCTGTTCTAGGAAAAATACTCTGTTGTTTTGGATGTCTGAAAACCCCCCGGGTCTATTGGGTCGTTGTAAACTCTTCATGGAGAATATCCCTTTGGGCGTTCTCATTAGTATGGTGCACCGAAAAGCAGAGATTTTTATAAGGTATGGCAACCCATTCTGGATTACCGCGATGCAGGCTTATTTGCCACCCTAAAAAGGTCTTTTATATAGCCATGACGATAGTGCCTAATGAATCACATATTAGGAATTATGAACGTATGAATGTGTATCAGTTGATGCTCTCAAAGAACAAGAGCTATCACTTTGTTATTATTTATTTATTATTTATTGTTTATTTTTGTTTTCTTCTGTCCGTTTAGAGACTTTAACTTATTTTGTATATACATGCACATGGGTGTAATTTTGTTCAGTTATTTGAGTTGTTTTGTTATTGGTTTAATATAATAATAAAAATATCTTTTTCAATAAAATATTTTGCTAAAAATTACAATGCTCATATGGATAGATTAGAGTCCGAAATAACTCTCATTAGAGAGACCACTCGTGGTGGTTTACGTTGAAGGTCACCACACGGGTGATAGGGCAAGGTTGAGAGAGGATCCCCTTCATGGTAACCTCTGGGGAATTAAACCTGCGCTGGTGGCCTCCCTCTGCATCACAAACCAACCATCCAACCAACTGAGTGGGAGACTGTGTAACTGCTACACACAGAATCAGCCACAGAGAAAAGGGCAAGAGAAGTTTTAATGACAAGGAAAAAGGTGTATTTGATACTAAAACGTTCTCTGCTCGAAATTGTATTTTATTATGAGACAAGTGTTTGGAAGCTGTCTTTGGCTGAATACAATAAGGTGAGACAAGTGGAATAACCAGAATGACTAATTGTGGTTGAATACCGATAACCATAAAATAAGTGCATGTTTTTGATTGGTCTGTGGAAACCATGCTGACTGTTGCATGAATTTATAAATCAGATGAAATATATTGAAAGGAGAGTCCGTCCCCATGGGAAATGCCTTCTGAACACATGGTGGAAGAAACCCGGGGTATGAAGTGTCTGAGAATCGTCTGCTCGGTAACAGGAACCTGGGGGTTGAATGACTGAAAGTTCCTGTAACATGGAGCTGAGAAAACCATCAGATCACCCCCAAACGTATTGAATGTTGGAGAATATTTGAAGTACTGAATGGCCTCATGATGGATTTTAATTGTGTGTGATTTGAAAAACGTACATCTCTACTCCATCCTCTTACGTGTTACACACTGGGGCACAGCCGTTTTCCTGAAACTGGGAATAAGTTGGAACAATACCTGGAACATTCCATAATTGGCATTCCCCAGAATATTCTCTAACTATGAGAGGGGCATTAAAAAGGCAAGAGAGAAAGATAGGGAAGGTGCTGCATGCAGTCGTGAGAGTGGTGGAGCATGAGCCTTGTTCGGGGGTCGGTGCTATAACAGATATACAGTGAGTGTGAGGGAGCAGAGAGAATACGGTGAGCCTTATCCCTACAGAGTGGGCAAGGTTATTGATGCTTGTCCTGTATTGCTGGGCATTTCTTCAGACCGTAGATACTGCACTGAGCTGGGTGGGGAGAGCAGACCATGCTCGGTGGGTCTGGTAGTGTGGCCCCCTCTGGGAAGAGAATGGTCCCCTTTTGTACTTGCCCATTCACCGGGACCTCCATGTTGCTGTCGACAAACCATGGTGTAATTTCCCCTTCGCTGCCATGCTTGGGGAAAATGTGCAGGGAAGCTCCAAACTGAGAAAGCGCAACCGTGTGACCATCGACCTTTTAAAAATGGCACCAGTGTCAGTGATCACAGAATATCCAGGGGCATCCAGGTGATTGTGAGTACCTCCAGTCATGATGGGTGGGAGAATCGGGCTGGCATTGTATGAGAGGGACACTATGGAGTGGGGTGGCTAGTTAATGAGATGAGTTTGGTAAGATAGCACCAGGAAACTAGCTCGGCCTCGTGCAGACAACCCCTCTGTCACACTTAATTAAAATGTCACTGTGACAGTTTTTTGTTAGATTTAGCCCAGTGAGGCGAAGACTCTGCTGTCCTCATTCGCAGTTACAAAGCTGCAGAACAAATGCTCATCCAAAACTCTCCATCGCCTGAACTCACAGCAATATCCCTTTCACTAATAATTCTTCGAAATACAGACCCGTGTTGCATGATACTATCGAAATGTCTTCATTCTGAAACCTGTGAACATATCCTTCCATGACATTTTATCTCAGTCTCCCCCGCGCATCCTATGTCCACCCCAAAACACACTCATTTACAGTCATATTGCACGAGACTGCCAGTGTGACTGGTCATTTGGCCTAGCTGGTCCATGGCAAACAAAATGTACATCCAGACTCACCCCATTTCCCTGCCCTTGTTCTGTATCCCTCCAATTCTTTTCCCATCTGTGTATTTGTCCAATTGCCTTTTCATTGTTGTTATTGTACCCACCTCAATCACTTCCACTGAGAGCTCAGTCCATATGCGTACCACACTCTATGTAAAAAAGTTGCCCCTCAGTTTCCTTTTTATATTTTTTATCCTTTCCAAATATTAATGGATGTCCTCTAGTCATCGATTCACCAAACATGAGAAAAATGTTTGAAGTATTCACCCCATGCACGCCTCTCATGATTTTATAAGGGCTACACTTCTATAAGAACCCCCTCCGTTTCCTAAGCTGTAAAGAAATAAGTTCTAACCTGTCCAACCTCTGCCTATAACTTAGAGCTTTTAGCACAGGAACATCTTTGGAAATTTGTTCTGCATACTTTCTAGTTCAATAATCTCCTTTCTAGAGCAAGATGAATAAAACTGAACACAATACTCCAACTGCAGCCTTACCAACATCCTGTACAATTGCAGCATAACGTCCCAACTTCTTTCCTCAATGTGTTGATGAAGGCCAATGTGCCAATAGCCTTCTTCACTGTCCTGTGTATCTGTGACTCAAATTTCAGACAACCGTGCACCTGATCTCCAACGACCTTTTGTTCCACTACACGTCTTAAGGCACTATCATTCGTCATTAAACTCCTACCTGGATTTGACTTTCCAAAATGCAAGACGTCACACTTATCTAAATTAAACTCCGTCTGCTATTTCTCAAGGTACTGCTGCAATTTCTGATAACGCTCCTCACTGTAAATGATGTCTCCTAATTTAGTGTCATCTGCAAACCTACGAACCTTGCGTTCTGCACTCTGGTCCAAATCATTAATATCGATAACAAACAGCAGTGGGCCCAGGACCGACCACTAATGCACTCCACTAGTTACAGGCCTCCAGTCTGACAATCATACCTCCACCATGTCCATTTGTTTCAGAACATTAAGCCAAATGTGTCGCCAATTTGCCAGTTTACATTGGAGTCAATGCGATCTAACCTTCTAGAGTGGCCTACCATGTGGAGCCTTATCAAAGGTCTTACTGAAATCCACATAGACTATGTCCACCATCTTTCCTCGTCAACCTTCCAGGTCACTTCCTCAAAAATCTCTATCAAAATTTGTCAGGCATGATCTGCCACACACAAAGCTATGCTGACTGCTCCAAGTCAAACTCTGTCTTCCCAAATGCATCCATATCTTGTATCTCCGAAACTTCTCAAGTGGGTTCCGAAACAGATGTGAAGCTTACTGGTCTATATTTCCCAGGCTATTCTTTGCAGCCCTTCTGAATAAGGGCATTACATTTGCTACTTCCCAGTCTTCCGAGACCTTGCCCCTGAACTACCTTCTCTCGCCTTGTGCAGTGCTCTTACATATATCTGGTCAGGGCCAAGAGATTTATCTGACTTTATGCATTCTAATATGTCCAACAACACCTCTACTGTGATATTGACTGTACCAAGATATCGCAACTAATCCCCCAAAGGTCACAGGTCTTCATGTCTTTCTTCATGATAAACACAGAGGGGAAATTGAGGACCTCACCCATCTCTTGAGGTTTTACACATGCATGTCCATTTTGGATTGTAAGGCGTCCTATCTCTCTAGTTCTTTTTATTTACTATACTGAATTTGGATTCATCTTAATCTGCTCAGCCAAGGCTATCTCATACCCCATTTTAGCCCTGCTGATTTCCTTCTTCAGTAAACTCCTGAAACCCCTGTGTACCTCCAGAGATTCCCTTGGAACCAGCTGCCTGTACTTGAGTGACGCCTCCTTTCTTTCTGGTCAGAGCCTCAATATCTCTTGTCATCCAGGGTTCTCTCTTCCAGCCTCACTTTCCCTTCATCATCACAGGAACATGCAGACCTTGAACTCGAGCTATCTCACTTTGAAGCCCTCCCACTTGCCCTGGATCCTTTTATATGGAAACACACTGCTCCAATCAAGCCCTGCAATCCCCTGTCTAATTTCAACAAAATTCGCCTTGCCCCAATTTAGAACTTGAATTTGTGGGCCAATTTTTTTACCTACCATACCTATTTTAACATTAATACATCTCTGGTCACTTTTCCCAAAATGCTCCCCCACTTTACCTCCGTCACCTATCCTGCCCTGTTTCCCAACAGTACGTCGAGTTTGTCCCTTCCCGAGTAGGACCCTGTACATGCTGCTTGTGGAAGCTTTCCTGAACACACTTAACAAATTACGTTCCACCTAAGTTTTTAACCCTCTGGAAGTCCCAGTCTATGTTAGGATAATTAAAATCACCTAATATGACCACCCTATTGCTCCTGCAAGTCTCGCCAGTCTTCCTGCATATTTGTTCTTCTAATTCCCATTGATTATTTGAAGGCTTATAGTGCAACCACTATAACGTTACCAACCCCTCTTATTGTTTGCATCATTTACAAAATCTCATTGGATATTATTTCAGTTATTTCATCTTTAAATACTAGAGTGATACGCGCCTTAATCAGAACTATTGGTATTTAAATTGTTTCCATTTACATCTCTTCCTCGCAGTGACTTTCACATTCGCAGCATCCCTTGTCAAGGCACAGTGGAGATATGGAGCTGTAAATGGATGGGAGCTGCACATCCTGTCAGTTCCAAAATTGGCTGCAAGTTTCCCCACACTGAGCTGCGATCTAACACAGTGTTACCGAACAATGCAACAATCTGGGTTTATATATGAATGAACCAGTGCGGACTGCACAGTCCCCCACGCTGGACATTTAGCCCAGGATTATCGATCCAGCATTGGTGTGGGCTGCACAGTTTCACTCTGCACATAACTGGGTTACGTACAGCAGTACACTAGCCGGATCTGCACAGTGGTCCATCCTGAATATGTAATGGTTATGTGAGTTAGATTGTGAATGTGAGAGAACTAAACATCCGCCTATGCCTTTATTTTTGTTTTATTTCTTGTGATTGGACTCTTCAAATCCTTACTCATCCGGTTAGACCCGACCCTCTGGATGAGTGATGGTGACTGTTGTTACAGCATCTGGGTCGGCAACATGACCAACAATGGAGCACAGGCTGCAGAGAGGGGAAGCTCTGTAAAATGGAATGAGGGAATCACCATCAGATCAACCGTGGTCTTAGTGAATGGTGGGGCAGGATTGAATGGACCACTGATGCAACTTATCATATATTTCTCTTGTTCCAAACAAACTCCCCTTCTCTCCCAGTGTCCCATACTGGTGGGGAGTGAGTCCCCTCCTCCTGTTCCTGCGTAACAGGATCCTCGGACCTCACTAGCCTCCAGATTTCCCTGTGCCCCAGTTTTGAGCAGTTGAATAACTGGCTCCTGTTCCTGTGTCCCTGTCTCGAACAGTTGAGTGACTGTCTCCTGTCCCTGTGCCCCAGTTTCAAGCAATTGAATGACTCCCTCCTGATCCCAAGTTTGTGAAAGTAGATGTCCCTCCTCCTGCTCCTGAGTAACAGGCTCTAATAGCTCTGTGCTCACCTGCTGCTCCTGTGGAATGGAGGTGAGGGACTGAATGGCCTCTTCCTATTCTTTACAGCTTTTTCTTGACTAAAGGCCTTTCCCCTGTTTCTGTAAAGCACCATCAAAATCTGAATGATGTATTTTTGTATTTGACTCTCTGTGATTGAGCAAACAAGCCGATTGGCAAAATTCAGATGCTGAATAGCCTCCTCCTGTTCCCGTATTATACACTGAAGAGTCAATAGACTCTCAGAGATGTACAGCACGGAAAAAGATCGTTCGGTCTGGTCATCCATACCGTCAAATATCCTAAATTAATCTCGTCCCCCTTGCCAGCACTTGGCCCATCTCCCTCTAAACACTTCCCATTCATGTATCCATCCAAATGCCTTTTTAAATGGTGTAACTGCACCTGCCTCCACCACCTCTTTTGTCTGTTCAATCCATACACACAGCAGTCTCTGTGTGAAAATGTTGTCCCTCATGTCCCTTTTTAAACCATTCTCCTCTCACCTTAAACCTTTGTCTGCTAATTTTGGACTCGTCTATCCTGGGAAGACATTGACTGTTTATCTTATCTATGCCCCTCATGATTTAATAAACCTCTTTAAGGATTCCCCCAGCCTCAACACTTGAAAATAGCCCCAGCCCATTCAAACTCTCCCTATGACTCTAACCCTCCAACACCTGCAACATTCTTTTAAATCTCTTCTGCACCTTTCAAGTTTGACAACATCTTTCTGACAGTAGAGAGACCAGAATTAAAGGCAATATTACAAAAGTGGCCAAACCAATGTCCTGTACAGATTTAACATGTCATGCAAATGCTTCGACTCAAAGGACGCACCAATAAAGGGAAGATCACCAAATGCCTTCTTCACTGCACTGTCTACCTGTGACGGCACTGTCAAGGAACGGAGAACCTGCACCACGAGGCTCGCTTTGCTGCCTCACAGGGCATCGACCTGGGTTTAATTCCATCCTTGAATGACTCGCTGTGTGGAGTTTGTACATTCTCCCCGTGTCATTGTGAGTTTCCTCCGGGTGCTATGTTTTACTCCAACTGTATAAAGATGTACAGATAAGGGTAGATTGGCCATGCTAAATTGCGCACCGTACCCAGGGATGTGTAGGGTAGGTGGATTAGCCATGGGAAATGCAGGCTCAGAGGGATAGGGCAGGTGGTTGTCCAGTGGGATACTGTTTAGAGGTTCGGTGTGGCCTCGATGGGCCGAAAAGCCTGTTTCTTCACTGTAGGGATTCAATAATTTCAATGGAGTTCTCCTTCACTGGCAGATTTCGACACGGCACTGCCTGTAAGTCTTACCTTGATTTGTCTTGCCAAAATGGAACACCTCATATGTAACTAAAATATACTCTATCTGCCACTCCTCGGTTCACCTAAAAAGGTCCCATTATCGTCTGAGAGATCATTCTTCATTGTCGACAACACCACCAAATTTGGAATTATCTACAAACTTACTGACCATACTTCATATACTCAAATGTAAATGATTTGTATCAGTGACAAAAGGCAGTGGACCCCCTATTGATCTTTGCGGCACGCCACTGGTCACAGGTCTGCAAGTTTAATGAACAAATGTCCACTGTCACGCCCTGTCTCCAATATTCAAGAAAATTTTGGATATAAATGGCGAATTCTCCCTGGATCCGAGAAAGTCTAACCTTGCTAACCAGTCTACCATGTAGAACATTTTGGTAATCTTACTGAATTCTATAAAGACAACATCCACTGGCCTGTCTTCATCAATCATCTTCATCACTTCCTCAAAAGATTACACCGAGTCAGTGAGACGTGATCTCCAATGTACAAAGCCCTCTTCAGTCCTTGTCTTTTCAAATGCATTTATATCCTTTCCAACAAAATCCCCTCCAACACTTTAGTCACCATTGACGTCAGGCTCAGCGATCTATGGTTACCTGTTTTTTTTTCCTTACTTTTTAAATAATGTCACTATGTTAGCAGCCCTCCAGTCTTTTGACACCTCACCTGTGGAAATCAATGATACAAATATATCAGCAAAATGCTGACCAATTTCTTTCCTAGCTTCTCACAAACATTTGGGATACAACTGATCAGGTCCCAGGGATTAGTTCACCTTTATGTGTTTTAAAATGTCAAACACCTCCTTGTAATATAGACACCTTTCAATGTTTCACTGTATATTTATTCATTCTCTCGCTCTTGTAACCTCCTCCTCATTAAATACTGAGGATAATTTTTTGTTTCATATCCCTCCAATCTCGGGTGGTTCCACACATAGGTAGTCTTACTGATCTTTAAGGGGCCCTGTTCTCCCCCTAGTTAATCTTTTACTATTAAAGGATTTGTAGAATTTCTTTCATGCCTCGTTAACCCTATTTCTAAAGCCATCTCATGTCCACATTTTTCTGGCCCGAATTCCCCATTGACTATACACTTATTGCCCTTATACTCCTCTCGGGATTCACTTAATCTCAGCTCTGTTTACCGGACATATGCCTCCTTCCTTACCTTGACCATAACATCAATATATCTAGCCATCCAGCACTCCCTGCACCCACCAGACTTCCCCATCTCACTAATAGGAATACGTTGGCTCTGGACTCTCTGAAACCACGTTTTGATGGCCTTGCATTTACCAACCATCCCATTACCTGTGAATAGGGTTACCCAATCAACCTTTCACAGGGCTCGCCTAACATTTTCAAAATTGGCCTTGTTCAAAGTTAGAACTTTAATGTTGACATCAGGTATTTCCTATTCCACAACTAATTTAAAACTAATATTTATGTGAAACAGACTTGAAAGTTAAATCAACACTTCCTACCCCTCTATAACGGGCTCGAAAGTCTGACTAGGCTCCTCCCTCTGTAATAGACTCAAGAGGCTTAATGGCCTCCTCCAGTTCTTGTAAACACACTCGAGAGGCTGCACGGCCTCCTCCTGTCCTTGTGTAACAGATCCGAGACACAGCAACCCGTGGATTACGAGCAGCCGTTAAACTGTATCTGATGGAGGTCCATCCTTTCTCAGATACAGAAACACAGATAACACAATGTAATCCAGGTGCCCTCTCAGTAACACTTTATGCAGCTGCAGCAACACATCTCTTTGTTCTGAATGATTCTGTTGACAAAATTTTCCAATATTCCAGCTTTCCACCTTTTCAAGTAGCAACAGGCTAATATGGACTGATTGGTCTTCTCTTCTCCCTCTGTAAGAGGCACATAGTGACAGAATTTCTTCGGCCTGTTCCTGAACAGCAGTCCCAATGCTCTGTCTCAAGGTTATGAAAGGATTTGATAACAGGGTATTAAAACCAGGAGTGGCCGCATACTGGTCAATAAGTACTGTACTTTGTGTTCAGGTATCTAGAAACTTGCCCACCCTTCCCCCGTTTTTTCTGCAGCCGATCTGTTATTTTAAAACTGCCTCCTTTCATAAACAGAATGGAACACACATAGGCCCCTGCAGTGTTCT
The DNA here is from genome assembly GCF_047496795.1 of Chiloscyllium punctatum. Taxonomy (NCBI): domain Eukaryota; kingdom Metazoa; phylum Chordata; class Chondrichthyes; order Orectolobiformes; family Hemiscylliidae; genus Chiloscyllium; species Chiloscyllium punctatum. The sequence goes on along the minus strand of NW_027309907.1, from coordinate 61,848 downwards.
GTTAATACTCTCATATACAAGGAAAAAAAGATATAAAATATTGAAAGATTTATGGTCCATCCCTCAGCAAACCTCATCCATTGCATCCAGTATACGAAAAGTGATTTATTGAACTGGTTAACTGAGCCTATTTGTTCAGTGACTGCGATTAATGCCAATCTCCATAGATTCTAATTATCCCAGTTGAGCGTTTCCATCTTTTAATGATAAATGGGCTCCGTTCAATGTGTCAACCCATAACATGAGCGGGTGCATCACCGACAGCACTGATTAGGATCAGCAGATCCAGAGACAGGGGGAGGAGAGATCAGAATCTGAGAACATGAGACTGGAATGTTCCAACAATGGACCAGAATCTGAGAACATTAGACAGAAATATACCAACAATAGACAGGAGCTTAGCCGATTATGTTTGGTATCTTTCTGCATTTTATTGGTTGTCATTATCATTGCAGATCTATTACGCTCTTCTCATTATTCAATACTTTTATTTTCCCTTCCTGGCTGTCGTTGGTGTTCCTGGTGAGTGTCACTATCCAGATTTTGTTTTCTATAAACCAGTTATGACTGTATTATTGTTATTTCATATTGTCTACACTTCCTGCCACTATTATTGTTCCAATCCAATCCAATCTCTCAATCTAGATATTCACTCGACAGACCACTTCTAACTGCATCAATGAAGGTGTTCAATTACTGTCTCGCTCTCTGCTCTGGCAGTGTTACTCACGGATCTCTGTGTTGAACTATTCAGTTTCAGGGGAGAATCATAATGCATCGTATCATTGCCTTTGCTGTTGAGACCATGGAGGTCACTGTCTACTGTTCTGGTTACAAACTCCACTTCCTGCCACTGTTTCCATCCCATCCCTGGCCAATATCTGCAGTTGAAGCAGACAAGTCACAACTGTGGGAGATCCCTTTGACAATGAGCTGATTCTTGACACCATTCCCTGACATTTCTAACTTGAAATACTCACTACTCCAGAATATATCTCACTGGTTTAGTCCATCTGCTGTTTGAACCTTGAGCTATGAAGAACAGGCTTAATGAAGCCAATAATCTGCTGCTGATGCTCCCGGCTTCAAACCTGCCAAAGCAAATCTGATTCGAACTCACACCAAACTCCCATCCATCTGTCATTCATGTGCATGCGGATGTATGTTGCTGTTGTGTCTGGCAATGCCTTTATTTTTACATTCTCAAACACTTTACCTCATCTGTCCATGAAATTTCCCTCGTTCTCTCTATTGATAAACAAAAAGCCTGCCAGCTGTTCTTATTTAAAATTGTTTTCTCCATGTGCGTTCCTTCTCAAACAATGAGTTTCGCATTAAACCACGCCTATCGCACACATTCTCTCAGTCTCTGATGAACACACAGAGAGAGCAAACCTTCCCATTATAGGCAGTAATCTGAGGCGAGTATAGTTAGCATATGTTAGTAAATTTTACAATACTCTCCAGATAGTGCAGTTCACTGAGCAACACACTAGCATGGTGTGCACAGCTCTCCACGCTGGGCTGTCATCTTGTCCCAGTTTATGTTTGTTTGTGGTGTTCTGTGAAGCAGATTCAGAATTTGATGTAACAAACCATTCCAGCTGATCTGACAATGCCTGTATTCAATGTTCTCATTCTTGTAATTTTACTCACGAAGATCTCACTTCTGCAGTTTGCCCCACTGCCCTGTCTTTTTCCTCATATTTCCACAACATCTTTTCAGTTAATTAACTGCCTGTTTCTGTCTTTAATGTGAATCTCTCTGTCCCTTTGTATCTTTCCCTGGCCTTGGGTTTTGTCTCCCTAGTGTATCGAGTGCTGGCATTGTGTAGCTCAGAAATAATGAAATGGCGTGTGTCAGGCTGTTGTTCACTTCCCGGTATGTCCCATGTGATGGTTCATGGACAGGTGTGTTTCAGAAGTTATGAGACACATTCTTGTAACTTGGTGTGTACCTGTGGCTGTCCCTCTCAGGTGACCTTGCGATCAGTAACATGAGGAAGACCACTGAGTAAAGGACCAGGCATCTAAATTGCCTGACAATGCTGTCACTTTTTTAATAAAAGGTTATTTTCTCCTTATTTTTAGTAAGAGGTCTTAAAGGCCAAACTTCCGACTGAAAATGGCTCAAGTAAACAACTTAGGGGGATTTTAGGGTTTTTAATAAATAGTAGTAACAATGGCCAGCTCGCATAGACCAGGCTTTCTAGGTTTCTTTTCATTGTAGCAATAACAATCACCAGGTGCTTGGGGTCCCAGAACGGAAGTAAGTTTTCGTAAATTATCCCTAGCTGCTATTCACTCTGGAAACTCACTTGATGCTCTTTCCTCCTGGATTGGAGAACTGTATGCAAGAATGCATGTTTGAATGTTCCTTTTTGCCAAGGGGTGTGTTTAGGTGATGTTAGTATATTGGAACAGTTCATTTGTAGAAGGTACTGTATCCATTATTCGGTTAAGGTTTCCAATAGTTAAGTTAGTCTAAATTCCTCTTCATTGTGTATGGATTTTCATTAGAGTTTTTAAATACATTGTGTTTTGCTTAATGGTGAGTGGTTTGACGAGTACAATCACATCTGGAACACCCAACTCTCATCTACCTTTAAAATAAGAAAAGGTTCGCATCCACACTACCTCCTTAAACTAGTTTGAGTCAGCCTGGTTTGTCTATAACAAACTGGGGACTCTTGTCTGGTTCTAAATCGATAATACCAAATTGGGTTTAGAATTACAATCCCTACAGTGTGCAAACAGGCCATTTGACCCAACAAGTCCACACCGACCCTCCGAGGAGTAACCTACCCAGACCCATTCCTCTACCCTTTTGTTACACGTTTACCCCGACTAAGGCTCCTAACCCACACATCTCTGAAAACTACAAACAATTTAGCATGGCCAATTCACCTGACATGCACACTTTTGGATTGTGGGAGGAAACTAGAGAATCCAGAATAAGCTCATGAAAACACTGGAGAGTGTGCATCGGGAGGCTATTGGGTTCAAAGGTCCCGTATGGTAGTTGTTAGTGTCTTTGGTTCTGGATGTTGAATTCGGTTGGTTTAAACAGTGTGTTGAGTATAAAGACAATTTCAGTCACTAAGAGTTCTCTGGTTGTCGAAGAAGTAAAGTTGGGGTTTTACAAAAGGTAATGAAGGGAAGCTGTAGGAATTGGCAGACAAGCTGGAGTTGGAATTGTGTTTGTCTGTGCGAAAATGAGGGATAATTACAGCTAGAGCTTGGCAATTACATTTGTTGGAACCGCCATCAGAATTTTTGGAAATGGCTAGAATTCAATTTCAAATGAGGCACCTTGAACATGAGAAGGAATTGAAAGAGTTTGAATTATGATGAAAAGTAGAAATAAAAGAAAAGGAAATGAAGACGAAAGAGAGAAAAAGAGAGAAGAAAAGCAGAGAGTTTCAACTTCAAAAGTTAGTAATTTGAGAAGAAAGTTGACATAGAAGGTGGAGATGAAGGCAGACAGTCGGCTGGATAAGGAGGATAGTGAGGATGAGCAACCCTATATAGCCAAAGGTCTGATGGGGATCTGTTTAAAGACATCCAGGTATTATCTTTTTTTGGTGACAATGATGGAGGGAGCCTTTTTAATATCATTTCAGAAAGTGGCTAAACAAATGCAGTTGCCAGAGAACATGTGGATTAAGTTGATTCAAACAAAGACGATAGGCATTTGCATCCCTATCAGAGGAGGTATCTGCTGAGTATGAGGTGGTAAAGAAAGCCATCTGAAGTGCATATGAGCTTGTGCCAGAAGCTGACAGACAGTGTTTCAGGAATCTAAAATTGCATGCCTGGTTAAACGCACGTTGTGTTTGAAAGGATCAAACAAATTTTGAAAGGTGGGGAAGGGTATTAAAACAGAGCAAACCTATGACCCTTAGAGAGATTCTTATTTTCGAGAAGTTCGACAATTTGCTTCCTGCAGTCATGAGAACTCATGTGGAAGAGCAGAGAGTAACAATGGGAAGATTAGAAGCTAAAATGCTGCTGATGATGATTGAGTTCAGAAATCAAAGTTTGGTTTCTGTGAGAGATTGAGAAGAATGTGTGAGATTTTCTTAGAACATATCCCTGTGAGAGTAAGGTTTACTGGCATAGGCCAGGAGTAGCAGGTAAAGAGGTTACAGCATTAAGAGGTAAAGAAGGATATGATCCTTTTATGCTGAGACATGAGGAGCTATGTCATTCAGAAGGACTATTGGAGAGAGGAGAAGTGCTCCATTATGTAACGTGCGATTGGAGTGTCGATTGGAAACATCAACAGATTTATTCCACAATGGGGAAGGAGGCCTTGAGCTTGGTGTTGGTGTTACAACATTTCAGCATTTACATTGAAAATAACGTATCTGAGACAAATCGTTTTCACTGATCGTGACGCCTTAAAGTTTTTGGAGAAGTTTTGGGAGACAAATACCAGTCTGTGTCGACTGAGCTTATTATTTCCGCTATTCAATATGAAATTATACATGTGACGGGGGTAGAAAACCTAAGTTTTGACACGTTGTGGAAACTTGAGTGAAGAAAGACAAAGGCATTCAGTGGCAGGAGTAAAATGACTAAAATAGAATCTCGTTGTGAACATTTGTTCAATGTAATACATATGCATTGCAGTCAATAGACAATAGGTGCAGGAGTAGGCCATTCTGCCCTTCGAGCCTGCACCACCATTCAATATGATCATGGCTGATCATTCCTAATCAGTATCCTCTTCCTGCCTTATCTCCATAACCCTTGATTCCACTATCTTTGAGAGCTCTATCCAACTCTTTCTTAAATTAAACCAGAGACTGGCCCTCCACTGCCCGCTGGGGCAGAGCATTCCACACAGCCACCACTCTCTGGGTGAAGAAGGTTCTCCTCATCTCTATCCAAAATGGTCTACCCCGTATTTTTAAGCTGTGTCCTCTGATTCGGCACTCACCCATCAGCGAAAACATGTTTCCTGCTGCCAGAGTGTCCAATCCTTTCATAATCTTATATGTCTCAATCAGATCCCCTCTTAGTCTTCTAAACTCAAGGGTATGCAAGCCCAGTCACTTCAGTCTTTCAGTGTAAGGTAATCCCGCCAGTCTACTCATAGAGGAAGATTAGGAGGTCTAAAATGAATCACTTTTTGTATATTGATGAATCATTTTATTAAAGGTGGAGTTGCGAGTATACTATCATTGTAAAAGGGTTATTTTATCTTGGGATTTTTTTTGAAGAGAGGTTATAAAGGCAGAGGTGCAGAACTGCTGTCTGAAAACAGTTTAAGTAAAAAATTGAGAAAGCCTTTAGGTTTTATTAAAACATTGGGAACAATGGAAGGGCAGCGGCCAGCTCTCCCAGACCAGGTTTCCTCGGTTTGTTTTTAGCTGCAGCATTCAGAAGCTGTTGGGGATCCCAGAAGGGTTGGAGGTTTCAATACATGATCCCCAGCTGCTTTTCTCTCTCTGAGATCTCTGTTGATGTTGATATCTCTTCGATCGGAAAACTGCATGTAAGGATCTGTATTTGAATATATCTTTGTGCCAAGCGGTGTATACCAAGAAGGTACGCTATCTATTGTTTGTGTAAGTGTTCAAACATATAAGCTATCTCAAAATGTTCTTTTCTTCGATTGTATTTGAACGAAAGCATTTGAATAGATTATATTTGTCTTAATGTCGAGTGGTTTGACCAGTCACAACATATCTGGAACGCACACATCACATCTATTTTTAAAATAAGGAAAGGTTTGGGTCTAAGCGACCTTCTTAAAATATTTTGCAGGGATCTGGTCTGGTCCACAACACTTATAGATGAGGAGTTTCTGACTGACTCCTGTTATTGAAAATTTAGTGGAGGGGTTGGGGATTGTTTGCTGGAGGTTTGTGCTGTGAGCTGCTTGAGACATTCAGGGACACCTGAGGATTTGCTGACCCATCATTGGATGGAGCCTGGGGACTGTAGTTACAGCATCTGGGTCTTTAACATGCGCAACAAATGGAACAAAGGTTACAGAGTGGGGACCTTTGAAAACACAGAGTTAGTGTATGTGTGCAAAGGGATCTGTTGGACCCACCCGAGTTTTCCATTAACAGCCTCGCAAGCTACACGTAATCCAGGAGCAGAATGTGAGGGGAAACTGATTGAACAAGGAGCTGGTCACAGAGCAGTGTCACCTCCTTTAACACGTCCTGCAGCTTCACCCCAGGGGAAAGGACGGTGCTGCCAGTGGCTGTTCAGGTCACAGTTTCATTCAGATTCTATGTTCTGGAACTTTCCAAACAGGACTGGGTGACATAGCCATCATCTCCCAGTATGTTGCCATCAATGTAACCATTCGGTGATGGAGGATATATATGGTGGATGAGGTAAATGCATCGTTTCGCCCACAGCAGGGAGCTGCCGGGTGTATCCAGTATAATGGGATTCCCGATGGTGTACATGGCATCTGCAGAGTACCCAAGTCAATGGGGAGAGGTAGAGGAACTGAAGGAGCTCTCTCTCTGTTAATGTTACCGTGTGTCCATGCACAGTACACTATGTTGGTGAATACCTCTGTCCTGACAGCAGCCACAGTTCCTTCATTCACAAGCAGACAGCAATCCCATCGTCTTCGGGTCTCCATGTAGAAATGAATGAATGTATCTTGGATAAAGGCTGTCCCCTTAATACATGTTTGAAAACAGAATCCCCATCACCAACCAAACACTTCAAAACATTCCATGTGTACAGAGAGCAATGGGGTCACTTGGAGTGTGAAGGAGCAGACGACCAGGGATGGAGCAAAACCTCCCATGTCTGAACGGGTCTGAGAGAACCCCCCAGTACACAGTATCATTAATCCCTGTAATCCCTCTCCATTTCAGTAACATACTACCTTCCATTATTCCTGTAAATGGAATGACAGGTTATATCATGTTATATTGCACTTGCCAAATTATTATCCATTGCCTTTACCTCTCTTGATAATTTAATCTCTTGCTTATCACAGCAACATGACCAAACTCAGTATCTCTATATCTGTTCCATCCTCCTGATCATTGATATAGATTGTAAATAGTGGAGGACCCAGCACTGGTCACTGTGTGACTCCACTGGTGACGTTCTGTCAAACTGATTAAGACTGATTTATCCGGAGCGCCTGCTTCCTGCTTGATACACAGTCCTCTTCCATTACTGTGTAACACAGTGGAAAAGCTGAATATGAATGAGGAGAATCAGTCAGGAATCCAACCCCTCGAATCTGCTCCGCCATGGAATACAATCATGGCTGATGTCATCGTGGCCTCTGTTCCACATCCCTGCTATCTCTCGAACGTCAAACTCGAGTCTCTTGTTGGAGATTGCGGCTGATGAAAAAAATATCCACTCCACATCTACACTTTCAATTATATTTCGCATCTTACAGACCTCAATGAGCTCTCCTATCGTTCTTATAAAATCGAGAGTATAGGCCTGAACTGCCTAATTTCTCTTCATAAGACAAAATATGGAATCATTCCAATGAAGCTCTTTTGAATTGCCTCCAATGGAAATACCTCATTCTGCAGGACACCCAAACTGTACTCCAGTTGCAGCCTCACTAATGCCTTACATAGCTACAGCAACACTCCCTACCTTTCTACTCTATTCTTTTATAAATAAACGATGAAGTTATGCTTGCATTTCTCAGTATTTGAAGTTCCTGCAAGCAAGTTTTCTGTGATATGCAAGCAGGCACCCAGATCCCTCTGCACTTAAGCACTTTGAAGTTTCTCTCCATTTAGATAATTATTTGCCTTTTTAGTAGGCGGGCCAATTCGAATAACCCCATATTTATCCACTTTAATTTTCATTGCCAAATGTTTGCCCATTCACCCAACCTATTCATATAGTTTTTAAATCTATTGCATTATCATTCTGAAGTAATGTTCCACCAATGTTAGTGTCATCTGAAAATGTACCTATAGTATTTTCTATCCCGTCAACCGAGTAATAATATCGATCCCAAATGGTTGAGGCATGAGTACTGAAATCTATGGCACCCAACAAATTGCATTTTCCAATATAAAATTATACATTTAATTCATCTGACTGCACTTTGTTACTTAACCAAGCCTCCATCCAAGCTAATAAATTACTCCTAAACTGATGCTGTCTGATCTTACCACTCACTCTTTGGAGAAGCGACATATCCGATGCCTTCACGAAGACCAGATATATTCCATCTCCAGGATTCCCACCATCCACCTTGTTTGTCGCATCTTTAAATAACTCAAGAAAACACTTCAATCATGGTTTATCTTTTGTAAAACCATGTTGACTCCGATGAATTGTGGTTTATGTTTGCAAATGTTCTCAACAATTGATTCTAATAATTTGCCTTAAATTACAATACTTTATTGTAACATTTTACTCCCTAATGTATTCAGTTATTATAAGTTCTTCCCTTTTGAAAACCTTTACGTTTTCTTTGAATTCCTGTTTGATGGGAAAAAGGGTTTTAAGAGATGTGCTCCAATTGCTGCATAAGCGGTATGTGTGGCTGACTGGACTCATCATCCTGCTTGTGTGCAAAATCGATGGGATGAAGTCTTTCTGGTGTTCCCATGTTGTCATCTACAAGGCCAGAATGACCACCTCCTGTTGATGCGTTAGAGGGGTGGGGGATTATGGAATCTTCCCGTTACTGAGTAACATTTTGAGGGTCTGTTGGGTCTTCTCATATTTCTCCATAATCGTTGGAGATACTGAACGGTCTCCTCATGTATCCCTGAGATGGGACGAAGGGAGTGATTGGTCTTCTCTTGTTCCCATACAACAGACTCGTGTCTGAATTACCTCCTCCTATCTCATGAAAAAAGTCTCAGATAGTTTTTATCCTAACACATTTCCCTTGCAACAGACTCGGTGAGTCTGAATGGCCTCCTGTTATGCCAGTATAACAATCTGCAGTCACTGTGTGACCACTTCCAGTTCCTATGTTACGGACTTGAGGAGGCTGAATGGACTGATCCTGTTGCTATGTAACAGGATACTGGTGCAGCATGGCCTACTCTGGGTCCAGTGTTATAGATTCGAGGGGCTGATTGGCCTCCTCCTGTAAATTTGCATCAGGCTCGAGGGGCTGAACAGTGTCGTCCTATTCTGGTGTAACAGGCTGGAAGGCCTGAATATCCTCCTGTTGTTCCTGTGTAACAGGCTGGAGAACGGAATGGATTCCCCCACTATCTGTGTAATTCTCTTCAGTTGTTGACTCCTTCCTGTCATGTATGTTGAAATAAGATCATCCTTTATTTTTGTAAACTCCAATGGCTATTGGATCAACCTGATCATCCTTTCGTTATAAGCTAGCACCTTCATTGCAGGAATCAGCTGAGGGAACCATCTCTAAGCTGCTTCCAATATAACAACATCTTTTCTCATTGAAGAGACTAAATCTGTACACACTACTCCAGATGTGATCTCACTAAGATCCTGTTCAGTAGTAGCAATGCTTTACCAGCCTGCTGTAAGGTTAGAGCAGTCTCAGCTCTCTGGGGGAAATACAGAGCATTTATGAACGATCATTGTCCTTCTCTACTCCACTAGCATAACGGGAGATCTGGAGAAAATGTCACAATGATGTTTAAGAAGATCATAAATGATGTGGCGAAATGATCTCGACCATTTATCTCCCCAAATTCCGCATCGCTCAGATTCTCCAGAATCTAGTAAGGTGGAGTGCAAAAACAGCAAGGAGAAGGAAACATTGATGGGAGTTATATATCAAAGTGAAAGCTGCAATACAAATGCTGGACATGTTATAAAACGGGAAATGAGATATACACATTTGTGGGTACTTCAGTAATAATGTACCGTTTACATTATATCTAAACTGTGTTAATCCAACTGAATGCTAATGCTGGGAAAAATGGATTTCATGAGCATGTGTTAGATAGCTGGCATTAACATTTTGTCGTGCACTGAGCTAGAGATCAGGTTATTTAGAAATTGGTGTTGAATGCTCAAAAGAACTAATGGAAATCTTTGCTGTAAAGGACCTTTTGGGGACAGTGACCACAATGCATTGTTTTTTCTTTTATGCTGTTTGAGTACGCGGTAGTTTTTGTTTTATTTGAAGTAACTGTCATCAATCTGAATCATGCAAGCCCTGAAGGTGTGAGGAGAAATTGGGGACTGCAGATGCTGGAGATCAGAGTCGAAGAGTGTGGTGCTAGAAGATCAGAGTCGAAGAGTGTGCTGCTGGAAAAGCACAGTCAGGCAGCGTACTAGGAGAAGGAGAATTGACGTTTTGGGCATAAGCCCTTTATCAGGAATGAGGATTATGGATGAAGGGGGCTGAGAGATAAATCAGAAGGCGGTGTGGCAGGAGGGAGGTAGCTAGGAATGCGATAGGTAGATGAAGGTGGGGTTGAACGTGATAGCTGATGAAGGGAGACAGAACGCCTCATCTACTACCTACATTAAAGCCAGTGTGGTCTTTTCTACATTGGTAAGGCAGGTGGATCATTTCAGAGAACATATCTGGTATAGCCACATTGATCAACTCCACCGCCTTGTGGCTGAACACTTTAACTCCCCTTTCCACTCTGCCAAGGACGTGAGAGTCCTGGGCCTCCTCTATCGCCAACCCTAACCACCCGCAGCATGGATGAAGAAAGGTACCTCTTCTAACCTTGGGACCCTCCAACCAGAGGGGATTAATGTAGGTTTCACCAGTTTCCCCATTTACCCTAACTCCACCTTATCCCAGTCCAATCTTCCAACTCAGCATCCTCCCCCCTTTTGAACGTTCCTATGTGTTCATCTTCCTTCCGATCAATCTGGTCCACCCGCCTCTCTGACCTCACCCTTTCAGCCTCACCTTCAACTATCTATTAGATCACAGGAATTAGCTTAGAAAAATGCCAAGTACCGTAGTAAGCCAGTGGACTCGGAGAAATATAGGACCCAGCAACGGATGACCAAGAAAAAAAAATCAAAAAGACAAAAAGCATACAAACAAAAGAAAAACATAAAGACTGCTTCAAAAAAAGTACATCAGTGTATGAAACAAAAGTAAAAACAAGGTCAAATATGGAACAGTGAGTGTGCGGACAGAATAATTTATTGAAGACAACAGAGAAATCGCAGGGAAAAGAAACAGTTTCTTTGTGTCTATCTTCAAGGCAGAATATCCAGAAATTCTCCCAGAAATACCAAGTGACCATGGGGCTTGTGTAAGTAAAGTCTAAGATCATTCTTATCAGTGTTGAGGTCATGTTTTAAAAGAAAGCTGGATTGAGTATTTATAAATCTGACAGATCGGATGTACTTCATACAAGAGTTTCAGAGAAAGCAGCAATAGGCATATTGATTGCATCGCAGATTATCACGTTATTTTCCAATACATTCCCGAAAGATATTTAGCCAATCTGGATAAGGCAAAGTTTATAAATATTATCCAACAGTTTAAGAAAGGATGAAGATGGAGAGTGGTGAACTACAGACCAGTAACTTGTCATCCGCTGTCGGGTGTCTGTTGGGCTCGAATATAAAGAACGTGTTACTGGATATATAGAAGGTAATGGGAAAACTGGGGAGGATGATAATCCATCGATGAAACGAAACCCATAAGTGGCAAACATTTTTTGGAATGGTTTGAAGATGATTCTTGTGGACGTAGGCAATGAGGAGCTAATGGATAACGTATAGTTGGATATTCAAGAAGATCATTTTTAAGAACTCTCCCACTAACATCATAAGAAAAGTTAAAATGAAAGGAATTGGGAAGAATTGGGCGGCACAGTGGCACCGTGGTTAGCACTGCTACCTCACAGCGCCAGAGACACGGGTTCAACTCCCGCCTCAGGTGACTGACTGTGTGGAGTTTGCACATTCTCCCCGTGTCTGTGTGGGTTTCCTCCGGGTGCTCCGGTTTCCTCCCACAGTCCAAAGATGTGCAGGTCAGGTGAATTGGCCATGCTAAATTGTCTGTAGTGTTAGGTACGGGTAAATGTAGGGGTATGGGTGGGTTGCGCTTCGGCGGGTCGGTGTGGACTTGTTGGGCCGAAGGGCCTGTTTCCGCACTGTAATGCAATGTAATCTAAACACAAGCAAATAGGAAACGAAAAATTAGGTTTACATTCATGTGAATGTAATTGAAATATAGAAGATGCCATGCGCCAGCTGCACAGAGTGTTGCTGAGACTAAACTGAGAGTATTGTGTACCAATCTAAGTCCCAATCTAAGATAGAATATTGAGTCCCAATCTAAGATAGAATATACTACAGACGAACTGCAAAAGGTATTCTCCAGATTAATCCCTAAAATGGCAAGATTGTCTGATGTGGAAACTCAGCCTGTGACCTCGACTTTCAAATGATGAGAGGTGATTTTACTGAAACTTAGAAACATAGAGGGGAGAGAATAACCGAGGGACATGAAGAAGTGCAAGCAGGAGACATGAGGGAGAATCCCATGATATTCTACACGTACAAGTAGAACAGAATAATCAGCAACAGTTAGTGTCCATTAGAAACCAAAGGGGGGCAATCAGTGTGTCAATCTGGAGAACATTGATAGATTGTTCCATGTAAACATCACAGCTGTTTTACTTGGGAGAAGGAGGATGCAGGTACAGAATTCGAGAAGATAGACTGGAAAGCTCTTGGAAAGAGATTGATGTAAAATACGAGCGGCGGTTTGAGGCTTTGTCTGATATAAAATTGGACCAATCCGCAGGTCTGGATACTGTTGGAGTCAAGGGAGGAAAGACACTGACTGGAAATTTTAATTAGAATCTGACAATAGGGGAGGTGCCAGAGGACTGGAGAACAGCTATTATGTTTGCACTTCACAGTAAGGGTGGTAGAGATAGACCAGGAAACTATAGACGAGCGAGTATTAAATCACTGTTTGGGAAACTCCTGGAGAAAATAGAGAAGGAGAAAATTGAACTCCAATCAGAATGGCAAGGTTTGATCAGGGATAATCATCATGACTTTATCAGAGGGAAGTCACACTAATGGAGTTGATTCAATTAGTTTGAGGAGGTCGCTTATTTAGTTTTGATGCAAGGCCTTTGACAAAGTTCCGCATGGGAAACTGAAAAAAATAAAGTAAAATCTCAGAGTATCAAGGATAACTTGAAAAGTTACAGTGAAAATTGTCTTAGTGTCAGGAGGCAGAGGGTGGTGGGAGAAGGCTGTTTGTGCGACTGGAGACCAGTGCCCCCTGGTGTACCACAGAGATCAGTGCTGTGTCCCTTATTGTCTGTAGCATTCATAAATGGTATAGATGTGAATCTGGAGGGGGAGTGGGTGGAGGGGTGGGAGTTGTGATAAGTAAGTTTGTGTTTGACACAAAGATTGGCCGGGTGGTTGGTAGTGAGGAGGAAGTTCTGATTTTACAGGAAAATACAAGTGGAATGATCAGATGGGCAGATCAATGGCAGATGGAATGTGATCCTGATAAATATGAGGTGATGTACTTTGGAAGGAAGAACCAGACATAGGGTGTACACAATGATTGGCAGCACACTAGGGAGCTCAGAGGGCGTTTCTCCACACTTCCCCGAATGTGACTGAACAGGGTAATGGACTAGTTAAGAATTAAACCTTGGGTGGAGCGTTTATTAATCAGGGAGTAGATTATAAGTGTTACACAGGGCTTGGTTTAGTCCATGATGGAATACTGTATGTCGTTCTGGGAGCCTCATTATATGGAAGAATGTGATTGTACTGGAGGGGGTTGCAGAGGAGATTCACCAGGATGTTCCCTGGGATGGAGCATATCAGCGCTGGAGAGAGGCTGGATAAGCTCGGGTTGTTTACTTTTGACAGAGAGGCTGAGGGGGATGTGATTCAGAAGGATAAGTTAACAAGGGGCATCGACAGGGTGGACAGACAGCAACTGTTCCTTTTAGACAGAGGCTCAAGAACAAAGGAGCACACTTCTAAAGTGAAGGGTTTGAGGTTCACAGAGGATTTAAAGATGACTTTTTCTTTACCCAGACGGTGTTGGGGTCTGGAAAGTACTTTCTGAGAGGGGAGTTATCAAGGTTAACCTCTCAACTGTTAAAAGTACTTGGACAAGCACTTGGAAGTGCCATAACATTCCAGGCTATGAGCCTTTTGTCGGAAAGTGGGACTAATATAGATCGTGCTGTATTTCTGTTGGCACAGAGACTATGCTCCTGTGAGTGTATGATGTGGAAGGTCAATGATTGAGCAGCTTAACACAAGAATTGATGGGTTTCTGAAGATAATGTTCACAACGGTTATAAGAGTGAACTGTTATAGCATGTCAAATTATGTCAATGTGAGAAGTATGAAAAAAAAGTGCAGGTTTTTTCCAGTTTGAAACCAGAGAATGGAGAATGGGAAACAGGGAAATGGCAAAACTATGAATCCACTACTTCAGTTCTGTCTTCACAGAACTTTCTGACAATACCAGGAAAACCGAGTCTGGCGTGGAAAACGAAATAGTACATGGAACACAGAACATAGTAAGTAAATCGTTTGGGAGAAATTATTGGGACTGAAAATAATGGTCATAGACAACACTAACACAGGTTTATGAAATGGGAATTATGTTTGAGAAACAGACTGGGAGACAAATGAAAGAGAAGCAATGGATATAAAACATGTGGATTTTCAGAAAGATTTTGGTAAAACTCCAAGCCTAGTTTGCAAAATCATATCTTCGTGGATTGGGGTGAATATATGGCCATGTTTCTAGAATGGGACAGCTGGCAGGAAACAGTGAATAGAAATAAACAGACTTGTGAAGCAACTGCCTGACATTGTATTTAAGGTCTGATTCTGTGAGTATGACTATATCCCTGACACCCCATCACCTTCCCCGGATATCTCCTCTCTCACCAGCAGGACAGACAAAGCAGAAGTGGTGGCACAGTGGAATACAGTTTGAAGGGAATTGTTCTGGGAGTCCTCAACAGTGACTCTGTATGCCATGAAGTCTCATGGCATTAGTTTACACATGGGAAAGGAAACCTCCTGCTGATTACCATGTACCAGCCTCTTCCAACTGATGAGTCAGTACTCCTCCAAGCTGACCAACACTTGGAGGAAGCGCTGAGGGTGGCAAAGGCACAAAATGTACTCTGGGTTAGGGACGTCAATGTCCACAAAAAGAGTGGTTCAGCAGCAGCATTGCTGATTGAGCTGGTTGGGTCCGAAAGGATGTAACTTCTCGACTCTGTCTGCGACAGGTGGTGAAGGAACCCACAAGAGGGAAAAGCCATATTTGACCACAGCCTTACTAATCTGCCAGCTGCAGAAGTATCTGTCCATGACAGCATCGAGTAAGAGTGACCACTGCATAGTCATTGTGGAGATAAAGTCACACTTGCATATTGAGAATAACCTCCACCATTTTAGGTGGCACTGTCACCATTCTAAATAGGACAGACTTTGAACAGATCTAGCAGCTCAAGTCTGGGTTTCGATAATATGTTGTGGGTCATCAATAGCAGCAAAATTGTACACCAGCACATCCTCATGGCCTGGCATATCCTCCTCACAACAATTACCATCAAGCCAGAGGATCAACCTTGATTCAATGGAGTGTGCAGGAGGGCAGGAGCAGCACTGGGAATACCTGAAAATGAGGTGTCTGCCTGATGAAGTCACCAACCAGGACTACCTGCGTGCCAAACAGCATAAACAGTAAGTGATAGACAGAGCTAAGTGATCCCACAAGCAACGGTTCAGATCTAAGCTCTGCAGTCCTTCTACTTCTAGTAGAGAATAGTTATGGACAATTAAACGAGTCATCGGAGGAAGACAGTCCACAAGTATCCCCTTCCTTAATGATGGAAGAGCCTAGCACTTCAGTGCAAAAGATAACGTTCATGCATTCGCAACAATCTTCAGTCAGAAGTGCTGAGTGGATGATCCATCTTGGCCTCCTCCAGTGGCCCTCAACAATTCAGTTACCAGTCATCAGCCAATTTGATTCACTCCATACGATATCCAGATTCAGTTGGAGACACTGGATACCTCAGAGGGTACATACCCTGACAACATTCTGGCAATAGTACTGAAACGTTGTTCTCCAGACCTTGTCACTGCCCTCACCAAGCTGTTCCAATACCTTTACAACATTTCCCCGATTACATGGAAAATTACCCCAAGTATCTCCTGGATATAAAAGCAGACCAAATCCAATCCGGCCAATTACCACCCCATCAGTCTACTCTCGATCATCAGTAAAGTGGTGGAAAGTCTCAGTGCTTTTAAGCAGCACCTGCTCAGCAATACCCTGGTCAATGACGCCCAGTTTGGGCTCCACCAGGGCCACTCAGCTCCTGACCTCATTACCGTAGTTCAAACATGGACAAAAGAGCTGAATTCCAGAGGTGGGGTGAAAGTGATAGCCCTTTAAAACAAGGCTGCCTTTGCCCAAGTGTGTTATCAAGGGGCCTTAGCAAAACTGGAATCAATGGGCATCAGGGGCAAACTCCCCGCTGGTTAGAATCATACCTGACACGTAGGAAGATGGTCATGGTTGATAAAGGTCAGTCAACTCAGCTCCAGGATAAATCTGTAGGAGTCCCTCGGGCAGTGGCCTAGGACCATACATCTTCAGGGCTGCTTGATCAATGACCTTGCCTCCATTTTAAGGTCAGAAGTGGAGATGTTTGCCAATGATTGCACCATGTTCAGCAACATTTGTGGCTCCTCAGATACTGAAGCAGTCCATGTTCAAATACAACAAGATCTGGACAGTATCCAGGCTAACAAGTGGCAAGTAATAGTCACGTCACACAAATGCCAGACCGTGAACATCACCACTAAAATACAATCTAACCTGCCCCTTGGCATTCAATGATGTTACTGTCACTGAATCCACAGTGGACTGCAGCGGTTCAACAAGGCAGCTCACCACCACCTTCTCAAGGGGCAACCAGGGACAGGCAATAAATGCCGGCCCAGCCAGTCACACCCAGATTCAGGAAATAAATATCATTTAAAAAAAATAACAGAGGAAGGTTTCTGGGATATCACAGAGATCGGTGCTCCAGTCCCAGTTGTTCACAAAACCCATTAAACATTTGGTTGCAGGAATCAAATACAATATATCCCAACCTGCTGATAGAACTAAAGGATGTTGGATTGCGAGTGGGTGAGGAGGTTGTAAAAAAGCTTCAAGGTGACTAAGACAAGTGAAGTGAATGGGCAAATACGTGGCAGATGGAGAGCAAGGTGAGTTGAGGTGACAGTGTGCCCTTTGGTGGGAACAAGAGATTGGCAGCTTTTCGTTTGAAAAGGGATTGTTTGAAACATGTTGATCTGAAAAGCGACGTATGGGCCTTTTTGTTGTTTCCTTCTGCGCGGCCCTCCGAGGTCCCTGCAGCACAGTGAAGTCTGAATCCACATGGAAATATTGGGAATGGCATTCACACGCTGCCCAGTGTACATAGACCTACCAAGTAGGGAGCTGTAACATTGCAAAGGATCTGGATCTCCCTGTAGACCAGTCAATGAAAGGAATATTGCAGGAGCAGAAAGCAGTTAGGAAGATCAACTGACCTTCATTTCAAGGGGATTTGAGTCCAGGGGTAAGCGTGTCTTACTGCAGCTGTAGAGGGCTTTGGTGAGACCCTATCTCAAACACTATGCAGTATTCTGTGCAGATTTGGTCTCAGTACATAATAAAGGACAAAGCTGACATTGAGGGAGATCAGTGAAGGATGACCAGACCGATCTTTGTGATGACAGGCTTGTTGTGGGAGCAGGGTTTGGGGCGAGTGGGCCTGTATTCCATGGGGTTTAGGAAAATGGGTGGAGATCTCAGTGAGATATGTAAAGCTCTGACAGGGTGAGACGGATTGGAAGCAGGGATAATAATTCCCCTGGCTGTGGTGTCTAAAACAAGGGTCCACAGTATTCGGTACAGACAGACCATTCTGCAATGAGATGACAATAAATGTCTGCACTCAGCGACTAGTGAACCTGGGGAATGCGCTCGAACCTGGAAGCCAAGACACTGAATATAAATAATTATTTAGAGGCAGTAAAGGAATGGTGGGAGAGAAGGAGAACGATATGGAAATAAAGGGCCAGGTATCATTATATTGAATTGGGGAGCAAACTCGACAGACCCAATAGACTACTGCACTTCCTATTTTATAACTTCCCAAGGTTAATCTCAAGCTGTCAGATGTTCGGAAGGAGGTCTCTGCAGGGTCAACTGGACTGTGTTTCTCATTCCCTTTTTTCGATACCGAGGCTGGGGCCGGGTGTCCTGTCTGGTTTTATCCTTTAGACCTCGGAACAGTTTGATACAATAGAATGTCTTGTTTGGTGGATTCAGAGACTATTGCAAAGTTTATCACATGTCTTTGTGTCTGCAGTCACGTTTAGGTCAGATCAGGAAAGCACGGGAGATTCACTTCCTGATGAGACATTTGTGAAGCAAATGGGTGTGTACAATCGACATTGGCTTGAACGTCACTCTTTACGGACACCAGATTTTGCATCCTAATATTTTGTCAATTGTGTTTAACTTCCACCAGCTGCCAGAGCATTAGCCTGGTCTGGATTAGTAATCCAGTGACCTTTCCACAGCAGCACCATCTCTACATGGGGACCTATCTGAAATCATACTGAGCAGGTTATTTCTGTGCTGCTTGATAACTCTGTCAAAAAGAACTCCCACCAATTTGACTGTCGAGGTGGGACTGAGGCGGAGGTAACTGGTCAGATTGTATTTATAATCCTCTTAGGAACTGGACATAGTTGAGTAATTTTCCACATTGCCAGGGAGATGTCAGAGTTGGAGTTGGAATGAAGCAGCTTCCCCAGGGACACGGCTTGTTGTGCAGCACAAGTCTTCAGTCCTATTACAGGAATGGTGTCAGTGACCATTGCCTTTTTCGTACGTACTGTGTTCAGCTGTTTCTTCATGTCACGAACATCAAATTGAATTGGTTGAAGATGAGCATCTGTGTTTCTGTGGCTATCATGGCGAGGGTGAGGTGGATCATCAACTCCACACTTCTGGCTGAGGGTGGTGCAGATACCACATCCTAGTCTTTTACACTGATGTATAGGACTGTTCAATTATTTAGGGTGGGGATATTTGTGGAGCCCTTTCCTCCGTCATTTGTTTAATCATCCATCACCATTTATGACAGAATGTGAGAGGATTGTGGAGCTTCGAACAGATCTTTTGGTCAAGAGTGGTAGCATTAATGGGTTAGCATCAGGTTGAGGTTCACGTGGTTCTGACCCTGTCATGTTCACCCACAGTCATTACTGAAACATAGACCGTATTGATGGTAATTGCAGACTGAGGAAATTATTCGAGGCTGAAAGTTACAGGTTGTGGTTGAATGCTGTTTTGCTCTCCAGCTGCTGTCGTCTACAGCACTACATAAAAACGCAGTTTTGAGCTGAAATATCTGCAATGCAATTCTGCTGTCTGTCCCTTAGTTCACATCGAGACCCATTCACCCATCAGTCATGTACTCAGTGACATACTCTGGTTTCTGGTGTGGTAACACTTCTATTTTCATACTTTCATTCTCCTGACGGTCTCTCCCCGGATCAGGCTTTCAATCTGACACATTCTTCAAAACCAAGTAACTGATTTTAATTCAATTGTTTAATTCACCTCAATTTTTTTTCCTTGAGTAATATCATCTTCTGTGTTTAAAGTGAATGTTTTTCCACTGTTTCTCTCCCTGACCATGATTAAGAGCTCTGTCGTGTCAGTGATGCCAGCCTTATGTAGTTTCCGAGCCAATGAATTCTCTGGATTCCCAATCATCTTCACCATATTGTATGTTTCCTCTTTTGGTTTGATGCCTTATCACTCATGGCTGCCTTGTCCTGCCATGAGTATGTTTCATCCCCTTTGGGAGAATTTCTGATATCCTCCGAAATATCCCCAGAAATTCCTGCTTTTGCTGTTCCATGGTCTGCCCTGCTCAGCTCCCCTTCCAATTAACTCTGGCCAGCTCCTCCTGAATGTCTTTGCAGTTACATTGCTCAATTATAATCACATTACATCTGGAAGAGAGCAATAGATATAAACCGAAAGAAGGAGCTTTGAGAGAAGGGACGCAAAGAATAATTGGTAAGTTTCTTAACTAGAAACAAAGAGAGAAAGAGCGCGACAACATAGATGAGGAAATGTGAAAAATGAGAAAACTAGATCATTGAAAGAATTAGATGTACATCCCTCAATGTTTTGGCAATTCCTGTGTGCTGTGGTCCTTAGTATAGTGCATGGACAACAGAGTAATGTGTTCAAATGCTGGCTGTGATGCCAGACTTTTTATCTCCAATAATATGACAGACACTAGCTTTGAAAAGAACCCAACAGGCCAATATATTGAATTCTGGTAGAAAAGGGATTAACTGAAATAAGTTGGGACACCAGAAGCAAGAATTTACAACACACATCCTGATAAGAAGGAGAGATTGGAGTAGAGAATTCTAGAAAAGAAGGGAACGTTGAGAGAAGGGGAAACATATCATTTTAGATGAGGATCCAATGATGTTTTAATGTTTTATAAATTTTATACATCATATGCATCACTTTTCGTGCGTCTCCGTTGTTCATTTAGAATGTGTTGTGCACATGTGAAAAATGTTACATATCTGCACACACGCATTCATTAAACAGTGTATATAAAATCATTTTCCGCCATTGAAATGGTCCTGTTGTCATGTTACCAAGATACACGAACACCAGCTGGCCACCAAAAGACATGACCCATTATCACTATGTTCCATACACACAGACAAAGAAGGGCACCACTTTGATTGGGACAATGCACACACACATACTAAGACACGCAAGGATGTTCTTAGAGGAATGGCATTCTGACCAGAAGTCCATCAATAAACGCATCAATTTAGATCCTATCTACCTACTCTTGTAAAACAAAAGAACTGGAAATGACATCACCCATCTTAAGAACCCAAGACCTATAAATGGAGAGGTACGACATACCACCAGCGCTTCAGCAGAGACTCTCACTGATGATGTTACCGAGTCATAGTATCGAATCATCAGCAAACAAACCTTCAAGCACAGTGAGCTAACTTGCATATATAAAAACTGTTATTTTTCTTTTATTAGTCGAAATTCGGAGTTCTTTGTCACTCATGTATTAACAGATTACGAGGTGAGGTGAGCTTTTTTGGATTTGTGGTTTTAATTAACAGAAGTCCTCGACATAGATGTCTTCACAGTTTGGGGCCCTGCCGTAAGGGACTTGGACAGATTTGAACAGATTTCTGGTACAAAAATTCCAACACGTTGCAATTAGTGACCTAGATCTTCAAATAAAACCAGTCGGAAAATCTGTTTAATTTTGTTTACTTGTGGTTGTTTAAATTAAAAGTGAGTGAAATGGGTTTTAACATTACTCAAGAGGTTCCCAAATTTGTCAAGAAAGTTTAGAAAGACAGAAGCAGGACATTTTTTAGAATTAGCAAATAGGTTGGAATTGGGTTTAACCAGGGACAAAAGGAAACCAGAAATTATAATGGGGTTGGTCAAGCACTTTGATGTATCAAAGAAACAGACAACTGCAGTTGAGTTAGAAAAAAACTTTAATTGCAGATATGGCAACTGAAGTTAGAAGATAAAGAAAGAGATGGAAACAGAGAGAAAAAAAAGAGAAGGAGAGGACAAAGAAAGAGAGAGAGAATTTGAGATTCAGAAGTTGGGAATTAGACAAGGAAGTTAAATTAACAGGATGGAGATGAAGGGAGAACGTCAGGATGTATACAACTATGTTAGTGCCTTGCCATATTTCGATAAGAAAATGTCAAAACTTTTTTTATTTCATTTGAAAAAAATGACTCGGCAGATTATGTGTCCAGTGTTCTTGTGGGTAATGCTCGTTCAGACTAAGCTGGTGGGCACAGCTGGTGAGGTATGTGCAGCGCTGTCAGATGAGGGGTCAAGAGATTCTCAAGATGTCAAATTGGCTATTTTGATTGGTTATGAATTGGTACCAGAAGCATATAGACAGAGGTTCATAAAAATAGAGACGGAACCAGGTCAGACTTATGTTAAGTTTGAAAGAATTAACCACAGTCATTTTGATAAATGGGTGCTGGAGATAAAAATAGATAAGACCTGTGAGGCTTGAAGGGAGATTAATCTGCTGGAGGAGTTTAAAGACTCACTTGCAGAGATGGTAAGAATTCATGTGGACGAACAGAAAGTTCAAGAAGCGAGAAGCGCGGCAGAAATGGCAGGTAAATATGCATTGGTGCATGAGATGAAATGTTGCTTCCGTGAGAATGTTCATCCTGTGAGGGATAGAAATTGGGAGAAGGGAAGTTCACACATTACAAAGCAAACAGTAGCGCACAATAGTTTACCACAAGTGAAAAAAGAAGCCCAAAGGGGTTGAAAGGAGGTGAAAGGCCTCAGGTGTTCTCAGTATAAGGGCGTGGAACACATAAAATGACAGTGCCGATGGTTTAAGAAGAGCACTAGGAAAAGGTGTTTTCATTGAAGTAAGCTGGGACACACTGCGATGGTCGTTGAAGGAAGGAACTTTGCGAAAGATGTGGCAGAAGAGGCTAAGCCCAGTGGCATTAGTGAAACTGGTAAAGGGGACCCCAAGTGGAGCCAAGGAGCTGCAGGAGAGTGCTCAGCCTAGACAGGGGCTGGGTATGGAGTCAGTACCTGATCTCTGAAAGAATTCGCCTCTGTAGATAAAGTTTACTCAGAAAGAACAGGGGGAGAAGGACAAGAAGTTATAATTTTGTGAGATACGGGATCTGATCAGTCTCTAATAGTTGATAAGTGAGGCGCCAGAAAAGCACAACAGATCAGGCAGCATCCAAACAGAAGGACAATCGAATATCAGGCAGAAACCCATCGTCAGGAATGTGGTGGGGGTACAATGGGGCTGAAAGATAAATACAGGGTAGTAGCTGAGCTGGTGGGAGGGTCACTGGGAAGGCGATAAGAAGATGTAGGTGAGAGTAATAGTGATATGTCAGAGGGGAGGGTGGATTCGGTAGGTGGGAAGGAAGATGGCCAGTTCAGGCGGTTCAAGAGGGCAGTGCTAGGTTGAACGGTTGGATCTGGGAGAGGTTGGTGGAGAGGAGATTTGGAATTTGGTGAAGTCAACGTTGATGATGGTTCTAGTTTGAGGTTTCTAGTTGTCCTACCACCTATCCACAACACCCTCCTCTCCGACATATCACCATCACGTCCCACCTGCGCCTACCTATCGCCTTCCAAACTATCTTCCACCCACTCCACCCCCACTCTCCTATTAATTTCTCGGCCCCCTTCCCCCTCCCTGACCCCACCCCCAACATTCCTGATGAAGGATTTATGCCTGAAACGTCAACTCTTCTGCACCTCAGATGCTGCCGATGTGCTGTGCTTTTCCAGCCCCACACTTTTCAACTCTCATCTCCAGCATCTTCAGCCCTCACTTTCTCTCGGCCTCTAATAGTGAGAGATGAAAGTATTTTCACTCTTTCTGACATATTAATCAAGATCGTAACAATTTGTGGAATGGGGTTAGAAATTAAGTATTCCCTAGTGTAACATCAGGATGGAATGCCAATTCAAGGTTGGGGAAGTAACAGTGATAGTGAGTAACAGAGTGTCAGTTCCAGGAAAACAGTTTGTTCTTGTGAACGATTTAACAGGATCCAAGGTGGGAGTGACACCCCATGTGTTGGAGAAGGCAAAAGGAAAACTAGGGAATTGGGGAGTTAAAAGAAAAATACCCAGGATTTTTCCAGACTGTATAGTGACAAGATTCTACTGTCATAAGTTAGAGCAGGAAGGAAAACCGTAATAAAAAGCCAAAGGAGTTGATGCTCGATGAACTGACCCCCTGTTTGATGTAACGGTGCAGGAAAAACCTGAACAGGCCGAGGATCAGGCAGAGGGGTTTAGTCCTGAAAGGCTAATGGACTTACAACAGATATATACACACACATTCACACACACATACACATGCACACACAGAAAAGGAATCAGAATATATTGTCGATCGTTATTAACTTAAAGATAGAATGCTAAAATTAAAATGGAGACCCCGATAGGTTAGTGCAGAAGGGGAATGGGCCTAAGTGCACCAGATTGTGTTAGAGGTAGCGTACAGTGTTACGGGTAGCACATAAACTAACTGCAGGGGGTCACCTAGGTGGACAGAAGACTGAAGTTAAGGTACAGAGGCATTTCTAGTGGCCTGGAATGCACACGAACGCGGTTATTTTTCGATGTACATGTCAAACATTCTAAATGGTAGGTAAGTCACAGGCAGGACTAAAGCCAGCATCTTTGTTACCAATTCCTGCATTCGAAGAACATTTCACGTAGGTTATGATGAGTTGTGTAGCTCCCCTATCTAAAATAAAAGTGGAAATGCCAGCCATAATGGATGTGTCTACCAGATTTCCAGAGGCAATTCTATTATGGAGTGTTAAGGTAAAAAGGAGGTGGAGGAGTTGGTAGCTTTCTTTACTCACTGTGTGCTCCGCAGAGAGATTCAGTCAAACCAAGGTCTCATTTTACCGCTCAGCTGTTTAAGGAAGTCATGGATGGCTTAGGCATACAGCACTTCAAATCAAGGGCGTTCCATCCTGAATCCCAGGGAGCCTTGGAAAGTTAGCATCAGACGCTGAAGACCATATTAACAGTGTACTGTCAGGATTACCGAAGTGATTGGAATGAAGGTGTCTCATTAAATTGTTTGCCATTAGACAACAATTATTTGCCCCAAATAAATCCACTCAGTTTACTTGCTTTGAGTTAATATTTGAAGTGAGAGGTCCTTTGGAATTAATTGAATATAAATTGACAGGACCGAAGTCAGAGATCTCACACTTGGATTATGTATGTGAGGTGAGGGAGAGATTAGATGGAGTAGGTGAGTTCGCTAAACAGCACCTGAAGGGCTCAGCATAGAATGAAGCACGTGGCATATAAAAACTCTGAAATTTTGACGATTTCCTGTGGAGATGACGTATTAGTATTGCCACCAGTGATAGGAATTCCCTTCAAAGCCAGGTTTAGTGACTCAGGAACAGAGTGCTGGTCAGATGAACAAATTGTATAGTTTATCTGTATGATGTAGTGATCTTTAGCAAGTGATTGAAAGCTCACATGTTACAGTTGCCAGAGCATGTTGAACGATTACAAGAAGCAAACTTGGGAATAAACTTAAAGAAAACAGAATTCGCAAAGGCAGAGGTGATGTTTTTGGGACATTATATTGGACATGGAAGGTTGACCCCATGGAACACAAAGACAAAGGGCTTTGAGGAATTTCCACAACCATCCTCGAAGAAAGAGATGCTTCGATTTTTGGAACTGAGTGGATTCTATCGGAAGTTTGTTCCAAACTTCAGCAGCGTATGGGCACCACTGATGGATTTATTAAAGGAGAACACAGAATTGAGGTGGATAGAACAATGCCAGGAGGCATTTGAGAATTTTAAAGCAGGATTAATCACCGCACCAGTTTTAGCTACACCAAATATTTTGAAACCCTTTGAAAATTCTATTTGCTTCTAGGGATATAGGGCTTGGAGATGTATTGATACAGAAAGGTTATGATGGATTTGAATGGCTAATTGGCTACTTGTGGAAAAACGCAATATCCACCAGAAAGAAAAATACAACATTCTCCATTATTGAAAAAGAATGATCAAGTTTTGCACTGACCTGACAATATTTTAATGTTTATGTGACAAATAAATTGTCGGAGATGGTTGTGGACAACGACAAACCTCTCACGTTTTTTTGGAATATTTAAAGACCAGAATATGAGAGTATTTCATTGGAGTCTTATCACACCAACTTTAAACTTACAAAATGTACATGCTGTGGGTCCTAAAATGTGATAGCAGATGCGTTATCGCGGATTTAAAGGAAAAATGTTTTGATAAGATTTAACTTATTCCAGTTTAAATAGGTGTACAAAATTAATATGAATGACATAATTGAGATTAATACTTTTGTATTTCATAATAATGGGATTAAGAATTAGAGGAAAAGAAAGAAGCCATCTTTTCATTCTGATGGTTCATTTTTTTTTCTGAAGGAGGGAGGTCTTATGAAGCCGAAAGCATGTATGGGCACTTTAAGACAGAACAGGTTTTGTTGAATAGAAAGTACAGCACAGATGCCAGCTAAATGTCAGATTGTTCCATATGTCACAATTAGCTGGGAAATGGAGACCTGAGTTTTGGTTGCTGTTTTGACAACAATTCAAATACAACCAAAGATTTTAAATAACGTTCAGGATACCAGAAGCCAACGGAACTTGAATATTATTGTTTGAACATCTGGAAGCAATCAAATTATGAGAATTGTTGTATCATGGGGAGTATATAAACCCAGCATTTGAACACGAGAGGGAGAGCCACTGCCATCCAACAGCAGAACAGCTGCTTTCGAGCAGGAGTGCTAACTGGCCATCTCAAACACTCTCTATCAAAGATACATGTTCATGTCAAACCTACTTGCAATAAAAAAAATGACCCGGGGAGATCAGCAGCTGGAAGAGTGAACACAGTGGGGAAGATAGAGGCTGTGTGGTCTTGAGATTGTAATGTTTAATATGTGGGTTTTTGGAACAGAATATTTTTCCAGATCAGAGTCAGATAGTAAGTAGCGAAGAAAAGAGGGGCTTTTATTTGTGAATAGCTGTTGTTTAGTTTTCACTATTAAAGTTAAGAAACTAACTTGCTAATTTTTGTGTAAATAGTGAAGTGTAGGAGATCTGTGTCACTCATATTTTAACAGACGACGAGGTGAGGCCAGCTTTTCTGGGTGTTTGGTTTTAATTAACAGAGGGGTTTCGACTCTACATTGTAAATGTCCATCCACGCTAACCCCAATTCCCTGCAGTTGGCCCATATCCTTCCAGTCCTTTCCTATCGACATATTTATCGAAATACTTTTGAAATGTTGTTAATATACCCCCCTCAACCACATCTGCTGGCAGCTCATCCATGTACCAGCCTCTGTGTAAAGAAGTGGCCCCTCAAGCTCCCTTTTATTCCTTCCCCTTTAACCTTAAACTGATCCTCTCTCGTCCTCGATTCTCTAAACCTTGGAAAAAGACTGAGAACATTAACCCTACCATCATGATCTTATTCAGCTCTATAAGGACTCCCTCAGTCTTCTACATGTTAAAGAAAAGGTCCTAGTTTGTCCAAACTCTCCCTATAACTCAGACCATTGGGTCCTGGCAACGTCCTTGAAAATTTCTTCTGCACTCTTTCTAATTTAATAACATCCTCCCTGTAACAAGGTGACAAAACTGAATACAATACTCTAAGTGCAGACTTACCAAAGTCCTGTGTAACTGCAACATAAATTCCCAACTTCTATACTCAATACCCTGCCTGATGAAAGCGAGTGTGCGAAAAGCCTTCTTCACTGCCCTGCCTACCTGTGACTCCACTCTCAGAGAACCATGCACCTGAACACCAAGGTCTCTCTGCCCACTACACACTTGAAGATCCTCCCATTCACCATGAGACTCCTACCTTGACTTGAGTTCCCAAAATGTAATACATCACCCATCTATATTAAATTCCATTTACCATTTCTCTGCCCATTTCTCCACCTGATTAAGGTCCTGCTGCAATTTCTGATAAACTTCCTCACTGATCATGCTCCCACTTATTTTAGTGTCATCTGCAAACTTACTAATCATGCCTTGTACATTCTCAACTAATTCATAGATAACAAACATCTATGGACCCAGCCTCCAGTCTGACAAGCATCCTTCCACTAAACCCTCTGCATTCTACCATCAAACCAACTGTGTATCCAATTTGCCAGTTCCCCCAGCATTCCACGTGATGTCCCCTTCCAGAGCAGCCTGCCGTATGGGAACTTATCAAAGGCCTTACTGAAATCCATAGAGACTATGTCTACCGCTCTGTCCTCATCAACCTTCCTGGTCACATCATCAAAGAACTCTAACAAATTTGGGAAGCATGATCTCCCACTCACAAATCTATGCTGACTGCTCCGAATCAAACCCTGTGTAAGTAATGGGTGCAGTCAATGGTATGCTGTCCTTCATTGTAAGATGATTCGAGTACATAAGTAAAGCCATCTTCCTGCTGTTGTAGAGCCTTGCTGAGAGAGCATTTGGGGCACTGTCTACAGATTTGATGACCTTTGTAAGGAATGATCTCCTTACCACAGACACCGGTTATGGTAACATGAGGATAGAGTAAAGAAGCTAAGTGTTTAACCTGTAGAGCTGTGAGAGACGAAGAAATGGTGACGCTGAAACACGAGGAGTGGCAGTGATCACTTATTTCCAAAAGACACATTGGTAGTGTGAGAAATTCCACTCTTTACCCAGGATAGATTGGTTTGATTTATTGTCACGTGTACCTCAGTACAGGGAAACACTTTGTTTATGAGCAGTGGAGGAAGATCATAGTAAGCATGACCAGACAGATCATAGGGTGGAAATATTCTTGGACAGAGTAAGGCATACAGGTTACACTGAACAGGACATGCACTAGATTAGGTCAACATGAACAAGACCAGCATTATTTGAACTTAGAGAGTCCACTCATCAATCTAACATGGCTTTCCGAATAGTTTATATGCCTTTACTAACTCTCCCCATGTTATTGTGCAGTCGGCGTGTGAACCCTGGACTGAGCGCCAGGTTGTTCACAATCCCCAACAGCAGCCACAATACATTCCATCTGAAACAGGTAGCCATTCCCACCAGCTTCCGCCCTACATAGAGGACACCAGGCTGGCTTCTCGGAGATGGAAGGTGCCTTCTTGAGATTTCACACAAGACATATGGCATCCCTCCTCACCATGTTAAAGTCCTACATGTGTATCATGAGCAACGGAGCCAGGAGGAACAACGTGGAGCAGTCTGTCTGTGCAGCCTCTGCTCCACTTGGTCATCATGTTAGAGCATCAATCTGGAGACACTTAAGACTGCCGATGCTGGAGATCAGAGTAGAGCGTTGATTGCTGGAAAAGCACAGCAGGTCAGGCAGCATCCGAGAATCAGGAGAATCGACGTTTCGGAATAAGACATTCATCAGGAATCAGCATCAATTACCACATTCTGCCCCCGTGTAAGTGCATTGAGGTGGGAATGGCCTCCTGCTGTTCCTGTGTAAGTGACTCAAGGGTCTGATTGGCATCTTCCTCGTCCGAATGGACAAGGCCAAGGGCCTGGCTGGGTTACCCCTGGTTCCTGTTTGGCAGGTCGATGTACTGACAAGTGTGATGATGCTGCAGCTTTAAGAGGTTATTTTGTCCTGGATTCTTTTAAGAGAGAGATTGAACGATCATTACCAAGCTGGTTAGTTAAGACATTTGAGTAAACAGCGAGGGAGGCCTTAGGTTAATTTTAATGCAGCCTGAATGAGTGTGTCCAGCTCTCACAGGTTAGGATCTCTGGGTTTTGGTTTCTCAGTAAAATCAGAAACTATAGGGGTCTCCACAGAGTTGGAAGCTTTGGGGAATGTCTCCTGACTGCTCCTCTCTCTGAATGTTCTCTTGATGCTGCCACATTGCATCTGGAACAGACCCTTTACATTCCCTTAAAATAAGAAAACATTAGAATCTAGGCTATTGCCTTCAAATATTTTCGAGGGGTCTGGTGAGCTCCATCACACATTGACTCCTTCTCTTCCTGAGTAATAGGCCGGAGGTACTGAGTGGGCGGTCCCTGTTCTTCTCCAATAGTGTCAATGGGCTGAATGGCTTCCTCATATTCCTGTGAAACTAGCGTGAGGTGCTGAATGAACCCTTGTTTTACTGTGGCACTGTGCAGTGTCAGGCAGGGCTGTTACATGAATGTTACCGACACTTTAACAGCACAAGCCTGAGTGTATCTGGGACCTGCTACACACGGACACAGACCAGTTCAGGAGCTGAGGGGGAACAAAATGTTCTGAACATTGTGGAATCTTCTGTGACCATCCCCACTTCTGATCTTATGGTGGGGAGTTCGGGGTGGGGGGTGGGGAGACATTGATGAAGCAGTTGAAGATGTTTGTGGAGACGAAGCTACCCTGAGGATCTCCCACAGAGCTGACCCAGGACTGAGATGATGAACATCTTCCTTTGAGCCATGTTTGACACCAAACACTGGAGAGTTTACTCTGATTCCCATTAAGTCAAGTTTTGTTAAGCTCCTTTACGTCAATAGAAGTTAACCACTGCCTTGATATCAGGGCCAGTCATTTGTACCTGAACCCTTGAGTCAACTTCTTTTGTTCACATCAATAAGCCATGATATAGGAGCAGCAAGTGTTTTCTTCAAACAGGTGGGATTGAATGTCAGGATTTCTCTCCTCAAGGGTGTTTGGGGAGCTAGATGATTGAAAGTATTTGAAAAGTAGGTAGATGGATATTGATCTGTCAGAGAGTTGAGGGCTATGAAGAATTGGGTATGAAAGAGGATTTGAGACCAAGAGCAGATCAATCATGATCTTAGTGAAGGGCAAGGCAGGTTTGGGGAGTGAACGACCTGCCCTGTTTCTGATGTTCTCACATTCCGTTATTGGAAAGTTAGTGGGTGTTATTTTCATGAATGGTCTGTTGTTGCATATTGCAGTCAGGGAGACCAGAAGATTCTGTGAGCCATCTCTGGGTGAGGTATGGGGGCTGTATTCTCAGTGAACTTGGGTCTAAACATGACCAACAAATGAAGCACAAGTTGCCGAGACGGGAAGCTCTGTAAAGAGAGATGAGGGGCCTCTTTCATACCCGTGCCTGGATTTTCCAATTACACTTCCCAAATCACCTCAAAGCGTGTGGGACAGTTTTGAAGGGTTGAATTGTCTGTGTTTCTGTGCACCAGTTTATAGCAGTAAGTAGCATAAATGCTTCTGTCTAGCAGGTTTGAAGGGCTGAATGGAACACAGAAACATGGGACTGCGGAGCAGGAGTGGGTCATTAGATACTTTGAGCCTTCTCCACCAGGCACTAAGATTTGGCTGATCAGGTTGTGATCTAAGCCCCACTTCCCTGTCTATATCCCATTATGCATGACTCATACTTCTGTCAAATATTTAACTAAAGCAGCTTTCAATCAATGTGAGCATGGAGGCACAATAAATTTCCAGTGAAGAGGATCCCGACTTGAAAGGGCCTTTCAGAATTATTCATCATCCTTCTTATCGAATCAGAGAGTCATGCAGAACGGAAACAGACCCGTTAGTCCAACCTGTTCACTACGATCAGATATCAAATCTGATCTCGTCCCATTTGCCAGCATTTGGCCAATATCCCTCCTCTTTCTGATACTTTTTAAATGTGCGATTGTAACCGCCTTCACCACTTCCTCTGACAGCACTTTCTGTACACACACCACTCTCTGTGTGAAACATTTATCTTCAGGTCCCTTCGAAATCATTCGCCCTTTCTCCTCCAACCTATGCCCTCTTGTTCTGGATTCCCCTACACTGGGGAGAAGAACGTGGCTGTTTAGAATATCCATGCTACTGTTGGTTTTGTGAACCTCTATAATGTCACCCCTCAGCCTCTGACACTCCAGGAGAAAGCACCTCGACCTAATCAACCTCTCGATGAAGCACAAACTTCCAGTCCTGGAACATCGGTGTCTAAATCATTTCTGCAGACAATGCGTTGTAAGTAGTATTCATAAAGTGGCCTCACCAACATCCTGTACAGATACAACATGCCACCACAACCCCTATACTCAATGCTCTGACTGATTAAGGCAAATGTGCCAAATGTGTTCTGTCTCAAATTGTCCAGCTGCGACTCCACTTTCAAGGAACAATGTACCTGCAGTCCTATGTCCCTTTGTTCCACAACACTCTCCAGGACCTTAACATCTGTGTATAATTTCTGCCATGATTTGCCTTCCCAAACTGCAAAACCTCGTATATATCTAAATTAAACTTCATCTGCCACTCCTTGCCCCTTTGCCCCATCTATAGTATAATGTGGTCTCGTTATACTCTGAGATAATCTACTACACCACCTTTCTGATGTAAACTGTAAACCTACTAACTATGGCCCCAATATTCACATCTAAAACCCTGACATAAATGATGAAATGCAGTGAACTCATTCCTGATTCTTACAGCACACTGCTGCTCACAAGCCTCTAGTCTGAAAAATACCCCTCTTCCTTCAAGCCAATTGTAACTAGCTTCCTCTGTATCCCATGTGACCGAACCTTACTAATCTGTCTACCAATCAGAATGAAATACTCGCTATGAAGAGAGGCTGAGTAGGTTAGGTTTACTTTCACGAGAAAAAAGGACATTGAGGGGGGACCTGATTGAGGTTTGCAAAATCATGAAGGGTATAGACAGGGTGGACAGAATTGAAAAATGTGGTGCTGGAAAAATACAGCAGGCCAGGCAGCATCCGAGGAGCAAGAGAATCAACGTTTCGGGCATAAGCCCTTCTTCAGGAATCAGTGTGGATAGAGACAAGCTTTTTCCCAGGTTGAAGGATTCAATAACGAGAGGTCGTGCTTTCAAAGTGAGAAGTGGAATGTTTAAGGAGGATACACGCGGTAAGTACTTCACACAGAGGGTGGTGGGCGTTTGGAAGACGTTGCTAGCAGAGGTGGTAGAGGCAGGCACGGTAGATTCATTTAAGATGCGTCTGGACAGATCCATGAGTAGGTGGGGAGCAGAGGGGTACAGATACTTAGGAATTGGGCGACAGGTTTAGACAGTACATTTGGATCGGCTCAGGCTTGGAGGGCTGAAGGGCCTGTTTCTGGGCTGTAGATTTTCTTTGCTCTTTGTTCTTTAAATTAACACCTTGCTGAAGTCCACAGAGACAATGTCTACCAAACTGTCTTCATCAATCTTCTTTGTTACCTCTTCAAAAAACTCAACCAAATTAATGAGACATGATTTCCCATGCAGAATGCCACGTTGTCTACCCCGATCAGCCCTTGGCTTCCCAAATGTATGTAAATGCTATCCCTCAGAATCCCCTCCAACAACTTTCCCACCGCTGACATCAGGCTCAGGGGTCTATAGTTCAGGGGTTTTGGGGTCACTGTTTCCTTTTCTAGTCCCACTCCTCCACTGCTCCCAACAAATGTTAAATGTCACCAGGTTTGTGATATGGCCGATCATATCGGTCTCAGACTGGGTCAGGGTCAGTTTTAGGAACAAGTCAGGCTAGTTTCTTTAATCTGCTCAAATAGCACATTTATGATCCAGAGCAATGTTACTCAAACTGTGATGGAAAGATGAATGGTAAACGGTATGGGTATTGCAAGTATATAATCAATATTTCCCTTTCTAAACACACACACACACACACACCACACACGTTTAACTTGAAAGTATTCTGTTCAGATATTATTGGAACTCATGACTAAAGGGAAAATTGTGAGATTGTCCAAAACGCTATTCTGTTTCTGAAGATATTGTACACACACAGTTCCTAGCAATGGGATTCCATCCTGGGACAGTTGGATTTGGCTTAATTCCCTTTGCTTTAGGCAGAGAGGAGATTCCAGTGAATTCTGGTCAGTGATCACCCAAAGGTGGTTAGCACTGCTGCCTCACAGCACCAGGGACTTGGGGTCGATTCCAGCCTTGGGTGACTGTATGTGTGGAGTGTGCACATTCTCCACTTTTCTGTGTGAGCTTCTAATGGGTGGTCCAGTTTCCTACCACAAACTGTGTAGGTTCGGTGGATTTGTCATGCTAAATTGTCTGTAGTGTTCAGGGATGTCTAGGTTAGGTGAATTAGTCAGGGGTAAGTATAGGGAAATGGGTTGGGAAGGTTGGTATGGACTTGTTGCGTCGAAGGGCCTGTGTCAACACTGCAGGGATTCCATAAAAATAAGAATGGTAACGATGACTGTAGAGGTTTTTTTTTAGCTTGCACACATTGCTGTGATGAGGAACACTGAAGGAGAGAGAGAGAGCAATAGGCCATTCCTTCTCAGGCAGATTGCATTTTCTACCTCTCTGAGTTGAATCACACAATAATGCCATCCTCTCCCAAACTGGATCATGTGAGGTCTCCTTGTAGATTGTCCAAACTATGTCTCCATCACATTCCCTGTTCCATGTAGGTGCATCATTGCTGCTGTCATACACAGAGCCATACTCTTAGCAGAAAATGGTCTCGTTTGATTTGAAGTATGTTTACATGGCCCTGCGTCATTAAAAAATAAAACGTTTAATTTATTCAGAATACCTGTGTTAAAATGAATGCATTTTTTAAAGAAATACAGAAATTGCTGGAAAAGCTCGCCAGGTCTGTCAGCATCCAGATGCCTTTTACATGCTGCAGTTGTACCAGCCTCCACCACTTCCTCTGGCAGTTCATTCCATACACACACCACCCTCTGTGTGAAATGATGCCCTTTAGGCCTCATCAAAACTTTTCCCCTCTCACTTTCAACCAATCCTCTATCGTTCTTGACACCCCTAACCTGGGGAACAAAACCCTGACTACTCACCCTATCCATGACCATTCTGATTTTATAAACCTTTACTGCTGCGAAATGTGCCTCCAATCAACACGAATGGCTGTACTTTCAGTCATCCTGGGCCTCAATTCTGAAATTCAATACTGACACCTCTTCCTTCTCCATCAGGTCACAATTCTAAATCCATTTTAATCACTTTGTTCAGTTGTATCCTGAGACACTTCTGTGGGCTTTACACCTAGACCTTTGTGCCCGGAGGTAGGGACGCTAGCATCACTCAGCAATACCCATAAAGCTGGAACATTATTCTCCTGTGTGTTTGCTCATCAGCCTGTTCTGACATGATGTGACATACCTCTGCAATAGGCAGGACTTGAATCCAGGCCTTCTAGTCCAGAGCTAGGAACACTACCACACAAGTTCAGGAATTGTATTAAATTCAGAGCATTGACTGAGAGGCAGGGACACTACCCACTACACTACCATACCCAGATTTTGGGACATATTTTAGTGCCCGCTTTCAGCTTGGTGTAGATTTATTATAATCAGAACTGAAAAATGTGTTGCTGGTAAAGCACAGCAGGTCAGGCAGCATCCAATGAGCAGGAGAATCGACGTTTCGGGCATAAGCCCTTCTTCAGGAAGAGGCGGGTGTGCCAAGCAGGCTAAGATAAAAGGTAGGGAGGAGAGATTTGGGGAGGGGCGTTGGAAATGTGATAGGTGGAAGGAGGTTAAGGGAAGGGTGATAGGGCGGAGAGGGGGTGGGGGTGGAGAGGTCGGGAAGAAGATTGCAGGTCAAGAAGGTGGTGCTGAATCTGAGGGTTAGGATTGAGATAAGGTGGGTGGAGGGGAAATGAGGAAGCTGGAGAAATCCGCATTCATCACTTGTGGTTGGAGGGTTCCTAGGCGGAAGATGAGGTGCTCTTCCTTCAGGCGTCTTGTTGCCATGGTCTGGCGATGGAAGAGTCCAAGAACCTGCATGTCCTTGGTGGAGTGGGAGAGGGAGTTGAAGTGTTCAGCCGCGGGGCGGTTGGTTTGGTTAGTGCGGGTGTCCCAGAGGTGTTCTCTGAAATGTTCCGCAAGTAGGCGGCCTGTCTCCCCAACATACAGGAGGCTACATCGGGTGCAGCGGATGCAGTAAATGATGTGTGTGGTGGTGCAGGTGAATTTGTGGCAGATATGGAAGGATCCCTTGGGGCCTTGGAGGGAAGTGAGGGGGGAGGTGTGGGCGCAAATTTTGCATTACTTGTGGTTGAAGGGGAAGGTGCCAGGAGTGGAGGTTGGCTTCGTGGGGGGTGTGGACCTGACGAGGGAGTGGTCTTTCCGAAACGCTGATAGGGGTGGGGAAGGAAATATATCCTTGGTGGTGGGGTCTGTTGGAGGAGGTGGAAATGACGAAGGATGATCCGATGTATTCCGTGGTTGGTGGGGTGGTAAGTGAGGACCAATGGGGTTCTGTTCTGGTGGTGATTGGAGGGGCAGGGTTCAAGGGCGGAGGCACGGGAAGTGAAGGAGATGTGGTGGAGAGCATCGTCAACCATGGCTGAGGGGAAGTTGCGGTCTTTGAAGAAGGAGGCCATCTGGGTTGTTCGGTATTGGAATTGGCCCTCCTGGGAGCAGTTGTAGCACAGGCAAAGGAATTGGGAATATGGGATGGCGTTTTTACAGGGGCCAGGGTTGGAGGAGGGGTAGTCTAGGCAGCTGTGGGAGTTGGTCTGTTTATCGAAAATGTCCGTGTTGAGTCGGTCGCCCGAGATAGAAATGGAGAGGTCTAGGAAGGGGAGGGAGGATTCTGAGACGGTCCAGTTGAATTTGATGTGGAAAGTGTGAGTAAAGTGGATGAACTGTTCAATCGCCTCGTTGGAGCACGAGGTAGCGACGATACAGTCGTCGATGTAGCGGAGGAAAAGGTGGGGGGTGGTGCCAGTGTAGCTGCGATAGGCCAATGTCCGGCCAAATAGCCTCACCTTGACCTCCTTCCAGCTATCACATTCCCAATGCCCCTCCCCCCCAGTCCCTCCTCCCTACCTTTTATCTTATCCTGCTTGGCACACCAGCCTCATTCCTGAAGACGGGCTTATGCTCGAAACATCGATTCTCCTGCTCCTTGGATGCTGCCTGACCTGCTGCGCTTTTCCAGCAACACATTTTCCATCTCTGATCTCCAGCATCTGCCATCCTCACTTTCTCCTATTTATTATAATCAGGTTGCCATTACTGAGTTACAAGAAAACACTTTGTATTGTTAAACAAATGCAAAATATTTGTCTTAACTAGTATATTGAGTGCACGTGCTGTGCCATCGAAATTAACTATGAACAGCTTTAATTGCTATGATCTGTAGTCTGCAATATTTAGGGAAAGAAATCCTGCAGACACACTCTGCCCAATGAAGGGTCTCAAATGGATATTTATTACTGAACACCAGAGACGAAGGAAGAGCTTAATTTCTGGCCCCAAAGCACCGAGCGGTATTACCCAACTCTAACATGTGACTCCCCTTTTCCTAAAGCCATGAAATGATACCAGGCCAGTGATAACTGTCCAGCCTCTCCTCTGCACTGACTGTATCTGCAATCCGTCCCTCCTCCCCCAACCCACACAATGCTACTCAAGCTCAGGGTCTTTGTGAAACTCAAGGCCAGAGTGTGCAGGCCTCCTGGAGAGGGATGGGAACTTTAAAATTGAAGGGGGACGGTGAGGTGGCATTAATATCACACACTGGGCTGAGGGGTGGCAGGTGGAGTTTAGTTTGGATTAATGCGAGCAATTGGATTTGGTAAATCAAACAACAGCAAGACCTATACAATTAAAAGTAGAGCCTTTGGCAGTGCTGTAGTACAGAAACCTAGGCCGTCAGGTATAATTCTTTAAAATTTGCAAATCATATAGATCTTGTGGTTAAGAAAGTGTTTAACACACTTGTCTTCATTGGTCAGACCTTTGAGTATCGGAATTGGGATGTCATGTTGTGGTTGTACAGAACATTGGTGAGACCCCTTCTGGAATACTCTGTCCAGTCTGGTCATCCTGCCCGCTCATTCCATAGGCACACCACCCTCTGGGTGAAAAAGTTGCCCCTTAGGTCAATTTTAAATGTTTCCCCTCTCACCTTAACCCTATGCCCTCTAGTTTTGGACTCCCCATACCCGTAGAAAACACCTAGACTATTCACTTTGATATTATTGACCTTGATATTATTAAGCTGGAGAGAGTTCAGAAGAGATTAACCTGGATGTTGCTGGGAATGGAGGGAGTGAGCTATAAGGAGAGGCTGGATAGGCTGGGACTTTTTTTCACTGGAGAGTATGAGATTAAGGGGTAACTTCACAGAAGTCTACAAAATCGTGAGGGGTAGAGATAAGCAGAAAGGCTGATGTCTTTTCCCTAGAGTTGGGGATTCAAAACTGAGGGATATTTTAAGATGCGAGGAAAAATGATTCACAAATGTCATGAGAGGTAATTTTTTTAGACAGAGTCTGGCTTGTGTGTGGAATGAACTTCCAGAGGAAGTGGCGAAAGCAGGGACAGTTATAATGTTTAAAGGACATTTAGATCAGTACATGGATAAGACATCAGTTTGGATGGTGCTGTGAGCAGCTGCCCTCTCCCTCCCAATCTCTGAATGAATCCCTGTTGGT
Source organism: Chiloscyllium punctatum (assembly GCF_047496795.1). Taxonomy (NCBI): domain Eukaryota; kingdom Metazoa; phylum Chordata; class Chondrichthyes; order Orectolobiformes; family Hemiscylliidae; genus Chiloscyllium; species Chiloscyllium punctatum. The sequence goes on along the minus strand of NW_027309907.1, from coordinate 23,831 downwards.
TTTCACCCTCTGCCAATGCCTGTGCAGTGGCGTGTGGAGGCCAGCAGAGGGTGGCAGTGCATCACTTTAAGCACCACAGAGACTGACAGACTTGCCCCACACAGAGACACACAGAGACACACACGGGAATTGTTAGGACACTGCATGAAGCTCATCTGGTAATTTAAACTAAACATAAGTTCGCCTCATAAACTGTTAAAATATGAGTGACAGACCTACCAAATTCTACTATTTAAATAATAACATCAATTTATTTTTTCATGCTGAAAGTGAACATTTTACATGAACTATTCACAACTCTGGGACTCTCTTTCTCTTAACTGCTTATTACCCGACTCCAGCTTTATAGCAATATATTGTTTCTGGGTCTGCCATCCTCTCATATCACAGGAGCTTGTAAACTCTCAGTTCAGAACGGCATTCACCCTCTCTTAAAGGTACAGTACACACTTTCAACTTCATCACATTATACTCTGATGAATATAGATAAGTGGAACCTTTCCGATTTCTCTTGCTCTGTGGTTTGTCAATATTTCATCTACCCTGTCTCGTATGTGTCAGGAGTTTTGTTGCTCCATTGACAGTATGTCATTATTCGACTCTGTCCGTGGGAATATATCAGTAGTTCACTTGCTCACACTCATGAGTGTGGCAGGATTTCAGTTCTTTCATGGGGACTGTGACACTATAACAATCTCAATGTTTGTAGGTGGCACCGAACCTGGAAGAACTCTGAAGTCTATGGAGGTCAGTGTGGAACTCGAACAGGACAATCACACGTTGGTGTAGTGTTCAGGTGTAAGGCAGATGGGGATCAATGCAGAGCATTGTGAGGTGATGGACTGTGGTAGGAAAGGCATTGAAAGGCAGTTTAATACAGGTCATACAGTTATAAAGGGAGTGCACGAGCAGAGAGCGCTGGGTGTATATGATCATAGATTGTTGAAGATGTCAAGACAAGTGGGGAGAGCAGTAACTATCACAGATCAGTTTCAGTATCTGAGCTGTTTATAGGGGGAGGTGTAGGAGGGAGTCTCGGTGCTCCCTTCCTGGGAGGTGGTGGTGACGATGTGTTGTGAGCCCACCCTCCTGCCCACCGAGACCGTGGGGATTCCATTTGTACCAGCTCGACACAAAAGGGAGATGGCATCAGGGCCACGGCTTCGAAGTTGTGCTGGGGGGGGAAACGGAGCTGCCAGTGGGTTTAAAGTGAGAATTGCCCATTACTGAACATTGCTCCTTACTCGGTTGGTGGGACGTGGATGTTGCAGAATCTCCACACGAGGTGTCCCAGTCCTCTCCGGCTCCTACCAGGGTCCTCCACACATGGCGGGGGGAGGGGGTGAGGGAACGGATATCGGACACTCCATCACCCGGATAGGCCCTTTCTGTCCTATTCCAGGCTGTTTCTCCTGGAATAGGAGAAGGGGAGGGAAGAAGGGTCGGGGTGTGTGGTCCTGCTGTTAGTGCTGGAAGAGGTGGGGAACAGGGTCATGATGAGGGGTCTGAGGGGAGTCAGTCCACAGTGTTGTATCCATGCAATGTTATTAGTTTAGGGAGGTAAAGCGGAGGGAGGGGGAGAGAGACAGAGAGACAGAGATAGACAGAGACAGACAAAGACAGAGACATAGACAGAGAGAGAGACAGAAGGTGCAGCATGCGGCAGTGAGAGTGGTGGACCATGAGCCTTGTTCGGGGTCGTTGCTATAACAGATATACAGTGAGTGTGAGGGAGCAGAGAGAATACGGTGACCCTTACCCTGACAGAGTGGGGAAGGTTATTGATGCTTATCCTGTATTGCTGGGCATTTCTTCAGACCCCAGATACTGCACTGAGCTGGGTGGGGAGCTCAGACCATGCTCGGTGGGTCTGGTGGTGTCGATCCCCTCTGGGAAGAGAATGCTCCCACTCTGTACTAGCCCATTCACCAGGACCTCCGTGTCCCTTTCGACAAACCGTGGTGTAATTGTCCCTTACCTGCCATGCTCGGGGTAAACTTTGCAGGGCAGCTCCTAACTGAGAAAGCTCAACCGTGTTCCCTTGGCCTTTTAAAGATTTCACCAGTGCCAGGGATCAGGGAATATCCAGGGGCACCCAGGCGATGGTGAGTATCTCCAGTCATGATGGGTGGAATAATCGGCCTCGTGCGGGTGATCACTCTGTCACAGTCAATGAAAATGGCACTGACACAAATTATTGTTAGATTTAGCTCAATGAGTCAAAGACTCTGCTGACCCTACACCCAGATACAAAGATGAAGAACAAATACTCATCCAATACTCTGCATCATCTGTACACCAACAATATCATGTTTACCTACCATTCCTGGAAACACTGGCTTATGTTACAGGATGCTGTTAAAATGTTTTCATTTCAGCATTCTGAAACCTGGGAACACATCCTTCCATAACATTGTCTCTCAGTCTCCCCCTCTCTGTCTATTTCCCAAACCCCTCTTATTTGTTATTGTTTAAACTGACTCCCTCGCCATCTCTCTCTGGCAATGATGTTCACACTCACAGCACCCCCTGAAGAGGGGCCCAATGGAGATATGGAGCTGTAAAAGGATGGGAGGTGCACATCCTGTCACTTCCAGCGTGGGCTGCAAGATTCCCCAAACTGGGCAGGGATCTAACACAGTGTTACAGAGCAATGCACTGGGGTGATGTACAGAGCTCTACATGCTGGGAGGGTAACTGCTCCTGGGTTAAACATCAATGCACTGGGGTGGGGTACACAGTCCCACATGCGGTGAGGGTAAATGCTTCTCTTTTACAGAATAATTCACGGTGATTACTGCACTGTTCCCTGTGCTGGTCAGACTAACTGGTTGAGGTTTATACATAGTGTCCGTGAAGGTCCACATACTGGAAGGATATTTCTTTTAGATTCACACATTATTGCACAGCGGAATTCTGCACAGCTTCCGGTGCTGGACAGATATGTACTCTGGGTTTATAGATCAATGCACTGCTGTGGTCTGCACAGCTCCCCATCCTGGACAGATATCTAGTCAGGGTTTATAGATCAATGCACTGCTATGGTCTGCAGAGCTCCCAATCCTGGAGAGATATCTTGTCCGGGTTTATAGATCAATGCACTGCTGTAGTCTCCACAGCTCCCCGTCCTGGACAGATATCTAGTCTGGGTTTATAGATCAATGAACTGCTCTGGACTGCACAGCTCCCCATCCTGGACAGATATCTATTCCGGGTTTATATATCAATGCACTGGTGTGGTCTGCACAGCTCCCCATCCTGGACAGATACCTAGTCTGGGTTTATAGATCAATGCACTGCTGTGGTTTGCACAGCTCCCCGTATTCCCGTGTATCAGCTTTGAAATGCTGAATGTTCCCTTCCGTTTCCTGTGTAACAGGCATGAAAGATTAAAAGTTCTGCTCCAATCGCTGAGTAACAGCCTCCAATGTCTGACTGGCCTCATTCTGTTCCTGTTTAAAACTCTTGATGGGCTGAATAGCCTGCTTCAGTATCGGTGCAGTTGTGAATGGTGCTGCATATTTTGAAACCATCAGTCAATAGGCCACTTCTGTCTTTATGATGGAGGGAAGGCCATTGATGCTGCAGCTGTTACTAGCCCACAGTGCCTCATGGATGGCCAGTTTCCATGTGCTCAGCCCTTTAGAAGTATGTCCTACTTCACAGGAGGGAGTGCCACATCACACAATGAGCAGTACGCCGAATATGATTTATCTCTCCATCCCGGAGACTCGCAGTCTCATTCATGATGAAGGTCTGCTGCCCGAAACGGTGATTTTTCCTGCTCCTCGGATGCTGCCTGACCAGCTGTGCTTTTCAAGCAACACACTAATCTTGAGTATGTCAAATATGAGGCTGAGACTTTCCCTCCACCAGGACTGTGTGCTGGCTGCTCCTACAGATACTGTCAGGGACAGATCCATCTGGGACAAGGAATTTGGTGAGAATGTTTCCCCCAGTCTGGCTGTTGTGTATTGAAGCCTGTCCCTGCTCAGGCAGCAGTGGGCCTGTGGGGGCACTCTTAGTGATGGACATTGAAGTCCCACACCCAGAGGACTGTCTGTGTCCTTATCACACTCAGTGCTTCCTCTGATTTGTTTCCAAGAGGCGGGGTGGGGGGCAGGAGATAACCATCCTCAGGCGACTTCCTTGACCATGATCTGTTTCCATGAGATTTCCTGGGTTCTGGAATCAATGTTGGGGATTTGCAGGGTAACTCCTTCCCTGACTGTATCCCAGGGAGTCCCCACCACTAGTGGGTCTGTCCTGCTGTGGGACAGGATATGTCCCGGGATGGTGATGGGGTTTCATGAAACATTATTGGTGAGCACGGTGGCACAGTGGTTAGCACTGCTGCCTCACAGCGCCAGAGACCCGGGTTCACTTCCAGCCTCAGGCAACTGACTGTGTGCAGTTTGCACATTCTCCCCGTGTCTGCGTGGGTTTCCTCCAGGTGCTCCGGTTTCCTCCCACAATCCAAAGATATGCAGGTTAGGAAATTGTTCGTAGTGTGAGTTGAAGGGGTAAATGTAGGGGAATGGGTCTGGGTGGGTTGCGCTTCGGCGGGTCGGTGTGGACTTGTTTGGCTGAAGGGCCTGTTTCCACACTGTAGGTAATCTAATCTAATCTAAATTACACATCAGGCCTGAGTTTGTGAGTATGACGGTGTCGGACTGTTTCCTGACTGGGAGTGTGGTGCTGGAAAAGCACAGCAGGTCGGGCGGCATCCGGGGAGCAGGGGAATGAACGTTTCAGGCATAATCCCTTCATCAGGAATGAGGCTTGTGGGCCGGGGAGCTGAGAGATAAATGGGAGGGGGCTGGGGCTGCTGCAGGATGTGGGGCTGGGGTAAGGGAGCTGGGAATGTGATCGAGAGACGGGGGTGGGGGAGAGGGGATAGGTCAGAGGGGATGGGGAAGGTCATGGACAGATCAAGGAGTTCCCCGGAACGTTCTGTCCCTGACATTACATAACTGCCATTCTCCGGAAGGTTCTGTCCCTGACATTCTATAACTGACATTCCCCGGAAGTTCTGTCCCCAAAATTCTATAACTGCCATTCTCCGGAACATTCTGTCCCTGACATTGTTTGTGAATGGCCAGATGTCATGAATTGAACAAACGATAAGATCCCGAGGGAAGAGATCCCGTTCCAGGGAGAAGGAGACACTGTTCCGAAGGCCCCTCAGGCAGTTAAAGGGGTGAATACATTTTCCCTGCGTTTACATTTCTCCACGACACAGGATCGACCACAATTTAGACCAAAATACAGAAATTCCCAAACTCCGTTTGTCTTCAGGAAACTGGGAGAGAATCCTTCAGGACAGCAACGTTCCCACCCTCCGTATTAGGAACTGGGAAGGAGTGACCTGTGTCTGCTCTCGAGTGAGTGAGTGTGTGGGAATGTTCTAGAAACAATCTGTCCTTATGGGTGTGTCTCTTTTTTGGGGGAAGAGGGGTTTCTTGTGGTTTATGTCACATTTTTGTCAGTAATTCCGACCTTCCCATTTGTTATTCCAGCTCCAATTATTTTAATAAATCCCTGAATACAGGGACACATTTGAACATCTCACTGGGTCCCCGATCAAACGGGTCCCTTTGCCTCCAGGCTGATGGATAATGGGTGTGTTTTCCTTCCTCACAGTTAACGTAGTGACCATCTACGTCCTGCTTTATAAAGATTGTGGATTGTCTCCATGTGTCAGACGTTACCTGGGGGCCATGGCAGCGGCGGATCTCCTGGTCATTATCCTCGACCTGATCCTGAGACATATTCCCATTGTTTATTGGGAACAGTTTTATTTCCTGATGGACTCCGTCCCCGTGTGTAATATCCACGCCGTCCTGCTTTATGCAGCCACTGACTGCTCTGTCTGGTTCACTGTCACTTTCACCTTTGATCGGTTTGTGGCCATTTGTTGCCAGAAGCTGAAAAGTAAATATTGCAGTGAGAAAACGGCGGCTGTGGTTCTGGGAGCAGTGACTGTGCTGAGCTGTTTAAAGAACATTTTCTGGTATTTTATGCTCACGGCTCGGTATTTGCTGGGGAACCTCCCCTGGTTTTGTGACGTAACAGACGCTGTTCGATTCTCCATTGTCTGGGTCACAATCGAGTTCCTCCACCACATTCTATCCCCGTGTGTCCCATTTCTCCTGATTCTGCTGCTCAATGTTCTCACCGTCAGACACATTTTAGTGACCAGCAGAGCCCGCAGGAGACTCCGCGCTCACACCAATGGGGACGCTCAGTCTGACACTGAAATGAGAAACCGAAAAATATCCATCATTTTACTGTTTGTGATATCGGCCAATTTCATCCTGTTATGGTCAATGTTAATGCTGTATGCCATATGGTACCGGATGGATGATATTGGGTATCAGTCTATGTTTCTCCATGACTTTGTGCACGAATTGGGCTTCATGCTGCAGCTCCTCAGTTGCTGCACAAACACCGCGATTTATGCCGTGACCCAGACTAAGTTCAGGCAGCAGCTGAAGAATGTGTTGAAATATCCCTTCACCCAAATCCATCCATCCATCAAATTACCTCATTAATCACACCATCCAGGATTGTCTCATTTCAGTTCAGTGTTTCAGCGATGGAGCAGCCTGTCGCTATGATAACAGACTGAGGGTAGGGCTGTTTTGTCCATCCTTATCCCACAGGGGGTTACAGGGAAACATTTCAATGTTTCTCACAACTCAGGGGCCAGTGAGAAAAGGCACCAATCCACTGACTGTATCCGTCACTTCCATTTGTAAACAATAAAAATGTTGATTAAAGCGTGCCGAGCAGCAGAGTAACCGATGTTGTTGTGTGTCTTTGTGTTGGTGAAGCTGAGTTGGAGAGAGAAAACTCAGCCCCAAGTCCTGGTCCTCAGGGAATGGGAGGGCACCGCGCCCTGAGCTCAGGAGCTGGGTTCAACTCCCTCTGTCCCACCACTACAGCCTGGACTCCCCATTACCTCTCCCCTACACTTTCTCCTCAATTCTCTCTGTCGCTCTCTCGTTCAGCACACACACTCTTTTTCAACCCTCTCCCTCATTCCCCTCTCTCGCACACACACACCCCCCCAACCCTGGTTTGTACACCTGCGTCCACTCTTCCGTCTCACCCCCCTCTCTCTCCCTCCCACAACTCCATCTCTAGTTTCCCCACCTCCCACATCTCACCCCGACCCCTCACACGCAGCCTCACCCCCAAACACCCCAGTCTATGGGTCAGAGGGAGAGGGAAGGACCAGGGAGACAGAGTATGTCAGAGAGAGAGAGGGAGGGAGAGAGATTCAGTCAGAGGGAAAGAGGGAGCTGGGAGGAGAGAGACACTGAGGGAGGTGGAGAGCAAGAAGGGGGAGAGAGAGAGTTAGGGTGAGGGTGAGGGAGAGAGAGGGTGGGGGAGAGAGAGGGTGAGGGAGAGAGAGAGGGTGAGGGAGAGAGAGAGGGTGAGGGAGAGAGAGAGATGGTGAGGGAGAGAGAGAGAGCGTGAGGGAGAGAGAGAGAGAGGGCGAGAGAGAGAGAGAGAAAGAGAGGGAGGGTGTGAGAGAGACAGAGAAAAGGAAATGACAGAGAGAGAGACAATGAGGGGGCGAGAGAGAGAGACAGGGGTTGGGAGATGGGGGCAAGAGAAAGCAGGATGGCTAGAGACAGAAACAGGAGGGAAGAGAGAGAGAGAGATAGAGGTGTGAAGAGAGAGAGAGAGTGTCGAGAGATGGAGGTGAGAGAGAGAGAGAGGGAGAGGGAGAGACTGGATGAGAGAGCAAGGACGACAGACAGAGAGAGGGCGAGAGAGACAGAGAGAGACAGAGAGAGAGGGGTGAAAGAGAGAGAGAAGGAGGGGGTGAGAGAGAAAGAGGGAAGGGGTCGAGAGAGGGGGTGAGAGTGAGAGAGACAGAGAGAGACAGAGAGAGAGAGGGAGCGAGAGAGGGCGAGAGAGAGAGTGAGAGAGTGAGAGAGGGAGCGAGAGAGGGCGAGAGAGAGAGAGAGAGGGGGTGTATGTGAGAGAGAGGGGGGGAGAGAGAGAGAAGAGAGAGAGAGGGTGAGAGAGAGAGAGGGGTTGAGAGAGAGAGAGAGGGGGGTGAGAGAGAGGGAGGGGGTGAGAGAGAGGGGAATGGGGCAAGAGAGAGAGGGAGGGGGCAAGAGATACAGAGGGAACATGCATGAGAGAGGGTTAGAGAGAGAGAGAGAGAGAGGGCAGAGAGAGGGCCGAGAGAGGGCCGAGAGAGGGAGGGGACAGGTGAGAGAGAGAAGGAGGAAGGGGGCTGAGAGAGAGAAGGAGGGACAGGGCTGAGAGACAGAGAGAGAGAGAGAGAGAGAGAGCGAGAGAGAAGGCGAGAGAAGGCGAGAGAGAGAGAGGGCGAGAGAGAGAGAGAGAGAGGGGGGTGTGTGAGAGAGAGAGAGAGAGGGTGTGTATGTGTGTGTGAGAGAGAGAGAGGGGGGAGAGAAAGAGAAGAGAGGGAGAGGGTGAGAGAGAGAGAGGGGGGGGGTTGAGAGAGAGAGAGAGAAGGAGGGAGGGGGCTGAGAGAGAGAGAGAGAGGGTGAGAGAGGTCGAGAGAGAGAGAGGGTGAGAGAGAGAGAGAGAGGGCGAGAGAGGGCGAGAGAGAGGGCGAGAGAGAGAGAGAGAGAGAGAGAGAGAGGGGGCGAGAGAGAGAGAGAGGGGGGCGAAAGAGGGCGAGAGAGAGAGAGAGGGCGAAAGAGAGAGAAGGAGGGGGTGAGAGAGAAAGAGGGAGGGGGTCGAGAGAGAGAGGGGTGAGGGAGGGGGTCGAGAGAGAGAGGGGCGAGAGAGAGAGAGGGGGCGAGAGAGAGCGGGGGCGAGAGTGAGGGTGGGTGAGAGAGGAGGTGAGGGAGAGAGAGAGGGTGTGGGAGAGAGAGGGAGTGGGACGGGAGAGAGAGAGGGAGGGGCAAGAGAGAGAGAAGGAGGGGGCGAGACGGGGGAGGGGGTGAGAGAGAGAAGGTGGGGGGGAGAGAGAGAGCAAGAGAGATAGGGGTGAGAGAGAGGGGGCGGTGGGAGAGAGGGGAATGGAGCGAGAGAGAGAGGGAGGGGGCAAGAGATAGAGAGGGAACATGCGTAACAGAGGGAGGGGGTGAGTGAGAGAGAGGGAGGGGGAGAGAGAGAGAGGGGTGAGAGAGAGGGAGGGGGTGAGAGAGAGGGGAATGGGGCAAGAGAGAGAGGGAGGGGGCAAGAGATAGAGAGGGAACATGCCTGAGAGAGGGTTAGAGAGAGAGAGAGAGGGCAGAGAGAGGGCCGAGAGAGGGCCGAGAGAGGGAGGGGACAGGTGAGAGAGAGAAGGAGGAAGGGGGCTGAGAGAGAGAAGGAGGGAGGGGGCTGAGAGACAGAGAGAGAGAGAGAGAGAGAGGGCGAGAGAGAGAGAGAGAGAGGGGGTGTGTGAGAGAGAGAGAGAGAGAGAGAGGGTGTGTATGTGTGTGTGAGAGAGAGAGGGGGGGGGAAGAGAGAGAGAGAAGAGAGGGAGAGGGTGAGAGAGAGAGAGGGGTTGAGAGAGAGAGAGAGAGAAGGAGGGAGGGGGCTGAGAGAGAGAGAGAGGGCGAGAGAGGTCGAGAGAGAGAGAGGGTGAGAGAGAGAGAGAGAGAGAGAGAGGGGGCGAGAGAGAGAGAGAGAGAGAGCGGGGGCGAAAGAGGGGGGGAGAGAGAGAGAGAGAGGGCGAAATAGAGAGAAGGAGGGGGTGAGAGAGAAAGAGGGAGGGGGTCGAGAGAGAGAGGGGGCGAAAGAGGGCGAGAGAGAGAGAGAGAGGGCGAAATAGAGAGAAGGAGGGGGTGAGAGAGAAAGAGGGAGGGGGTCGAGAGAGAGAGGGGTGAGAGAGAGAGAGGGGGCGAGAGAGCGTGAGAGAGAGAGAGAGAGACAGTGAGAGAGAGAGAGACAGAGAGAGAGAGAGCGCGAAAGAGAGAGAGGGCAAAAGAGAGAGAAGGAGGGGGTGAGAGAGAAAGAGGGAGGGAGTCGAGAGAGAGAGGGGGCGAGAGAGAGAGAGGGGGCGAGAGAGAGAGGGAGGGGGTGAGACAGAGAGAGAGAGAGGGTGTGGGAGAGAGAGGGAGTGGGGCGGGAGAGAGAGAGGGAGGGGGCGAGAGTGGGGAGGGGGTGAGAGAGAGAAGGTGGGGGCGAGAGAGAGAGCGAGAGGGGTGAGAGAGAGGGAGGGGGTGAGAGAGAGGGGAATGGGGCGAGAGAGGAGGGGGCAAGAGATAGAGAGGGAGCATGCGGAAGAGAGGGAGGGGTGAGAGGGAGAGAGGGCCGAGAGAGGGCCGAGAGAGGGCTGAGAGAGGGCTGAAAGAGGGCCGAGAGATGTCCGAGAGAGAGCCGAGAGAGGGAGGGGACAGGTGAGAGAGAGGAGGAGGGAGGGGCTGAGAGAGAGAAGGAGGGAGGGGGCTGAGAGAGAGAGAGAGAGAGAGAGAGTGAGAGAGAGAGAGAAAGCGAGAGAGAGAGAGAGAGAGAGAGGGCGAGAGAGGGGGGGTGAGAGAGAGAGAGAGAGAGAGCGGGTTTGCGAGAGAGAGGGGTGAGAGAGAGAGAGAGAGGGGGGGCGAGAGAGGGAGGGAGAGGGGGCGAGAGAGGGCGAGAGAGAGAGAGAGGGTGCGGAAGAGAGAGAGAGAGAGAGACAGAGAGAGAGAGAAGGCGAGAGAGAGAGAGAGAGGGTGACAGAGAGAGAGTGAGGGCGAGAGAGAGAGAGAGGGCGAGAGAGAGAGAGGGCGAGAGAGAGAGAGAAAGACGGCGAGAGAGAGAGGGGGCGAGAGAGAGAGAGAGAGGGTGAGAGAGAGAGAGAGAGGGGTGTGTGAGAGAGAGAGAGTGAAGGAGGGGGGCAGAGAGAGAGAAGGAGGGAGGGGGCTGAGAGACAGAGAGAGAGAGAGAGAGAGAGACAGAGACAGAGAGAGAGAGAGAGACAGAGAGTGAGAGAGCGCGAAAGAGAGAGGGGGCGAAAGAGAGAGAAGGATGGGGTGAGAGAGAAAGAGGGAGGGGGTCGAGAGAGAAAGGGGGCGAGAGAGAGAGGCGGGTGAGAGAGAGAGAGAGGGGGCGGGAGAGAGAGAGAGAGAGACGGTGAGAGAGAGAGGGGGCGAGAGAGAGAGAGAGGGTGAGAGAGAGAGAGAGATGGGTGTGTGAGAGAGAGAGAGAGAGAAGGAGGGGGGGCAGAGAGAGAGAAGGAGGGAGGGGGCTGAGAGACAGAGAGAGAGAGAGAGAGACAGAGAGAGACAGAGACAGAGAGAGAGAGAGAGACAGAGAGTGAGAGAGCGCGAAAGAGAGAGGGGGCGAAAGAGAGAGAAGGATGGGGTGAGAGAGAAAGAGGGAGGGGGTCGAGAGAGAAAGGGGGCGAGAGAGAGAGGCGGGTGAGAGAGAGAGAGAGGGGGCGAGAGAGAGAGAGAGTGAGGGCGAGAGAGAGAGAGAGAGGGCGAGAGAGAGGGAGAGAGGGCGAGAGAGAGAGAGAGAGAGGGTCGAAAGAGGACAGAGAGAGGGCCGAGAGAGCGAGGGGACAGGTGAGAGAGAGGAGGAGGGAGGGGCTGAGAGAGAGAGAGAGAGAGAGAGAGAGAGAGAGAGAGAGAGAGAGAGAGAGCAAGAGAGAGATAGGGCGAGAGAGAGAGAGAGGGCGAGAGAGAGAGAAAAAGCGAGACAGAGAGAGTGAGAGAGAGGGCGAGAGAGAGAGAGGGGGGTGTGAGAGAGAGAGAGATAAAGAGAGGTGGTGAGAGAGAGGGGTGAGAGAGAGAGAGAGGGGGCGAGAGAGAGAGGGAGAGGGGGCGAGAGAGGGCGAGAGATAGAGACAGAGAGGGGGTGCGAGAGAGAGAGAGAGAGAGAGGGCGAGAGAGAGAGAGTGGGAGAGGGAGAGAGAGTGAGGGCGAGAGAGAGAGAGGGTGAGAGAGAGAGAGAGATGGCGAGAGAGACAGAGAGGGCGAGAGAGTGAGAGAGAGGGTGAGAGAGAGAGGGGGGTGTGTGAGAGAGAAAGAGAGAGTGAAGGAGGGAGGGAGCAGAGAGAGAGAAGGAGGGAGGGGGCTGAGAGACAGAGAGAGAGGGAGGGCGAGAGAGGGCGAGAGAGGGGGAAAGAGAGGGGGGCAAGAGAGAGAGAGAGAGAGAGTGGGGGCGAGAGAGAGAGAGAGAGAGGCGAGAGAGGGGGAGAGAGAAAGAGAGAGAGAGGGTGAGAGGGAGAGGGAGGGGGCAAGAGAGGGCGAGAGAGAGAGAGGGGGGCGAGAGAGAGAGAGTGAGAGAGAGAGAGGGGGCGAGAGAGGACGAGAGAGAGAGAGAGTGGGCGAGAGAGAGAGAGGGGGAGAGAGAAGGGGGGCGAGAGAGGGCGAGAGCGAAAGAAAGAGAGAAAGAGGGCGAGAGGAAGAGAGAGAGGGGGGAGAGGCAGGGTGAGAGAGAAAGAGAGAGAGAGGTCGAGAGAGAGAGAGAGGGGCGAGAGAGGGCGAGAGAGAAAGAGAGAGAGAGAGAGAGAGAGGGCGAGAGAGAGAGAGGGCGAGAGAGAGAGGGGGGCGAGAGAGAGAGAGAGGGCGAGTGAGAGAGAGGGGGTGAGAGAGGGCGAGAGAGAAAGAGAGAGAGAGAGAGGGCGAGAGAGAGAGAGAGGGCGAGAGAGAGAGAGAGAGTGGGCGAGAGAGAGAGAGGAAGGGGGTGAGAGAGGGTGAGAGAGAGAGAGAGAGGGGGGGCGAGAGAGGGCGAGAGAGAGAGAGAGAGTGGACGAGAGAGAGAGAGGAAGGGGGTGAGAGAGGGTGAGAGAGAGAGAGAGGAGGGGCGAGAGAGGGCGGCAGAGAGTGCGAGAGAGAGAGAGGGCGAGAGAGAGAGAGAGGGGCGAGAGAGAGAGGGGGGGCGAGGAAGGGCGAGAGAGAAAGAGAGAGAGAGAGATAGGGAGAGAGAGAGGGGGCGAGAGAGGGCGAGAGAGAAAGAGAGAGAGGGGCGAGAGAGGGCGAGAGAGGGGGCAAGAGAGAGAGAGAGAGAGAGGGGGGTGAGAAAGCGAGAGAGTGAGGTGAGAGACGGGGCGAGAGAGGGCGAGAGAGGGCGAGAGAGAGAGAGGGGCGAGAGAGGGCGAGAGAGAAAGAGAGAGAGAGAGAGGGTGAGTGGGAGAGAGAGGGGCGAGAGAGAAAGAGAGAGAGAGGGGGCGAGAGAGGGTGAGAGAGAGAGAGGGGCGGCGAGAGAGAGAGAGCGAGAGAGAGAGAGGGGGCGAGAGAGGGGGAGAGAGAGAGTGGGTGAGAGAGAGAGAGAGGTAGAGAGAAGGGGGGGGCGAGACAGTGCGAGAGAGAAAGAGAGAGAGTAAGAGGGCGAGAGGGGGGGGTGGCGAGAGAGGGCGAGAGAGAGGGTGAGAGAGAGAGGGGGGCGAGAGAGAGAGAGAGAGAGCGAGAGAGAGAGGGGGCGAGAGAGGGGGAGAGAGAGAGAGTGGGCGAGAGAGTGAGCGAGAGGGAGAGAGAAGGGGGGGCGAGAGAGAGAGAGAGAGAAAGAGAGAGAGAGAGAGAAAGAGAGAGAGGGGAGCGAGAGAGGGCGAGAGAGAGGTCGAGAGAGAGAGAGGTCGAGAGAGAGAGAGGGCGAGAGAGAGAGAGAGGGGGGCGAGAGAGAGAGAGAGAGAGCGCGAGAGAGGGCGAGAGAGAAAGAGAGAGAGAGGGAGGCGCGAGAGAGAGAGAGAGAGAGGGGGGTGAGAGAGGGCGAGTGAGAAAGAGAGAGAGAGAGAGGGCGAGAGAGAGAGAGAGGGGGGGCGGGAGAGAGAGAGAGAGGGCGAGTGAGAGAGAGGGGGTGAGAGAGGGCGAGAGAGAGAGAGAGTGGGCGAGAGAGAGAGAGGAAGGGGGTGAGAGAGGGCGAGAGAGAGAGAGAGAGAGAGGGGCGAGAGAGGGCGAGAGAGAGAGAGGAGGGTCGAGAGAGGGCGACAGAGAGTGCGAGATAGAGAGGGAGAGCGAGTGGGCGAGAGAGAGATAGGGAGAGAGAGAGAGAGGGGGCGAGAGAGGGCGAGAGAGTGGTCGAGAGAGGGGGGGTGAGAGAGCGAGAGAGAGAGGGGGCGAGAGAGAGAGGGGGCGAGAGACGGGGCGAGAGAGGGCGAGAGAGAAAGAGAGAGAGAGAGGGCGAGAGAGAGAGAGGGGGCGAGAGAGGGTGAGAGAGAGAGAGAGTGGGCGAGAGAGAGAGAGAGAGGTAGAGAGAGGGGGGGCGAGACAGTGCGAGAGAGAAAGAGAGAGAGTAAGAGGGCGAGAGACGGGGGGGTGGCGAGAGAGGGCGAGAGAGAGGGTGAGAGAGAGGGGGGTCGAGAGAGAGAGAGAGCGAGAGAGAGAGAGGGGGCGAGAGAGCGAGAGAGAGGGGGGCGAGAGAGAGAGAGAGAGCGAGAGAGAGAGGGGGCGAGAGAGAGAGAGAGAAGGAGAGAGAAGGGGGTCGAGAGCGAAAGAGAGAGAGAGAAAGAGGGGGGGAGAGAGAGAGAGAGGGTGGCGAGAGAGGGTGAGAGAGAAAGAGAGAGGAGGGGGCGAGAGAGGGCGAGAGAGAGAGTGGGCGAGAGAGAGAGAGGAAGGGGGTGGAGAGGGCGAGAGAGAGAGATGAGGGGCGAGAGAGGGCGGCAGAGAGTGCGAGAGAGAGAGAGAGGGGCGAGAGAGAGAGAGAGAGGGGGCGAGAGAGGGCGAGAGAGAAAGAGAGAGAGGGGGCGAGAGAGAGAGGGGGGGTGAGAGAGCGAGAGAGAGGGGGGCGGGAGACGGGACGAGAGAGGGCGAGAGGGAAAGAGAGAGAGAGAGGGGCGAGAGAGGGCGAGAGAGAAAGAGAGAGAGAGAGAGAGAGGGTGAGAGGGAGAGAGAGGGGCGAGAGAGAAAGAGAGAGAGAGGGGCGAAAGAGGGCGAGAGAGACGGCGAGAGAGAGGGGGGGCGAGAGAGAAAGAGAGAGCAAGAGAGAGAGAGGGGGCGAGAGAGGGTGAGAGAGAGAGAGAGTGGGCGAGAGAGAGAGAGAGAGGGAGAGAGAAGGGGTGCGAGAGAGTGCGAGAGAGAAAGAGAGAGAGAGGGGGCGATAGAGAGAGAGAGGGCGAGAGAGAGAGAGAGGGGGGCGAGTGAGAGAGAGAGAGGGCGAGTGAGAGAGAGGGGGCGAGAGAGGACGAGAGAGAGAGAGAGTGGGCGAGAGAGAGAGAGGAAGGGGGTGAGAGAGGGCGAGAGGGGGGGCGAGAGAGGGCGAGAGAGAGAGAGAGAGGAGGGGCGAGAGAGGGTGACAGAGAGTGCGAGAGAGAGAGATAGGGAGAGAGAGAGGGGCGAGAGAGAGAGAGAGGGCGAGAGAGAGAGAAAAAGCGAGACAGAGAGAGTGAGAGAGAGGGTGTGAGAGAGAGAGAGATAAAGAGAGGTGGTGAGAGAGAGGGGTGAGAGAGAGAGAGAGAGGGGGCGAGAGAGGGCGAGAGTGAGAGAGAGAGAGAGTGGGCGAGAGAGAGAGAGAGAGAGGGGGGGCGATAAAGGGCGAGAGAGATGTGAGAGAGAGAGAGGGGGGGCGAGAAAGAGAGAGAGAGAGGGCGAGAGAGAGAGGGGGGGAGGGAGATGGCGAGAGAGAGAGAGAGGTTGAGAGAGGGCGAGTGAGAGAGAGAGAGAGAGAAAGAGAGAGGGGGCGAGAGAGGGCGAGAGAGAAAGAGAGAGAGAGAGATAGGGAGAGAGATGGGGCGAGAGAGGGCGAGAGAGAAAGAGAGAGAGGCGACGAGAGAGGGCGAGAGAGGGGGCGATAGAGAGAGGGGGTGAGAGAGCGAGAGAGAGAGAGGGGGGAGAGAGAGAGAGGGGGGGGCGAGAGAGAGAGAGGGCGAGAGCGAGGTTGAGAGAGAGTGAAGTCGAGAGAGAGAGAGGGCGCTAGAGAGAGAGAGAGAGGGGGGGGGCGAGAGAGAGAGAGAGAGAGGGGCGCGAGAGAGGGCGAGGGAGAAAGAGAGAGAGAGAGGCACGAGAGAGAGAGAGAGGCGGGGCGAGAGATAAAGAGAGAGAGAGAGAGGGCGAGAGAGAGAGAGAGGGCGAGAGAGAGGGGGGCGAGAGAGTGAGAGGGCGAGTGAGAGAGAGGGGGCGAGAGAGGACGAGAGGGAGAGAGAGTAGGCGAGAGACAGAGGAAGGGGGTGAGAGAGGGCGAGAGAGAGAGAGAGAGGGGGGGCGAGAGAGGGCGAGAGAGAAAGAGAGAGGAGGGGCGAGAGAGGGCGACAGAGAGTGCGAGAGAGAGAGAGAGAGAGAGGGTGAGAGAGAGAGAGAAAGAGAGGGGGGCGAGAGTGGGCGAGAGAGAAAAGAGAGAGAGAGAGATAGGGAGAGAGAGAGAGGGGGCCGAGAGAGGGCGAAAGAGAGGGGGGGCGAGAGAGGGCGAGAGAGGGGGCGAGAGAGAGAGAGAGAGGAGAGAGAGAGAGAGAGAGGGGGCGAGAGGAGAGAGAGAGAGGGCGAGAGAGAGAGAGAGAGAAAGAGAGAGAGGGGAGCGAGAGAGGGCGAGAGAGAGGTAGAGAGAGAGAGAGAGGTCAAGAGAGAGAGAGGGGGCGAGAGAGGGCGAGAGAGAGAGAGAGAGTGGGTGAGAGAGAGAGAGAGAGGGAGAGAGAAGGGGGGCGAGAGAGTGCGAGAGAGAAAGAGAGAGAGTAAGAGGGCGAGAGAGCGGGGGTGGCGAGAGAGGGCGAGAGAGAAAGAGAGAGAGGGGGGGCGAGATAGGGCGAGAGAGAGGTCGAGAGAGAGAGAGAGGGGCGAGTGAGAGAGAGGGGGCGAGAGAGGACGAGAGGGAGAGAGAGTAGGCGAGAGACAGAGGAAGGGGGTGAGAGAGGGCGAGAGAGAGAGAGAGAGGGGGGCGAGAGAGGGCGAGAGAGAGAGAGAGAGGAGGGGTGAGAGAGGGCGACAGAGAGTGCGAGAGAGAGAGAGAGAGAGAGGGTGAGAGAGAGAGAGAGAGAGAGGGGGCGAGAGTGGGCGAGAGAGAAAGAGAGAGAGAGAGATAGGGAGAGAGAGAGAGGGGCCGAGAGAGGGCGAAAGAGAAAGAGAGAGAGGGGGCAAGAGAGGGCGAGAGAGGGGGCGAGAGAGAGAGAGAAGGGGGTGAGAGAGCGAGAGAGAGAGAGGGCGAGAGAGAGAGGGCGAGAGAGAGCGAGAGAGGGGGGCGAGAGAGGGTGAGAGAGAGGTCGTGAGAGAGAGGTCGAGAGAGAGAGAGGGCGAGGGCGGGGGCGAGAGAGAGAGAGAGAGGGTGAGAGAGGGCAAGTGAGAAAGAGAGAGAGAGAGATGGCGAGAGAGAGAGGGCGAGAGAGAGAGAGAGGGGGGGAGAGAGAGAGAGGGGGGGCGAGAGAGAGAGAGGGCGAGAGCGAGGTTGAGAGAGAGTGAAGTCGAGAGAGAGAGAGGGCGCTAGAGAGAGAGAGAGAGGGGGGGCGAGAGAGAGAGAGAGAGAGGGCGCGAGAGAGGGCGAGAGAGAAAGAGAGAGAGAGAGGCACGAGAGAGAGAGAGAGGCGGGGCGAGAGATGGCGAGAGATAAAGAGAGAGAGAGAGAGGGCGAGAGAGAGAGAGAGTGGGCGAGAGAGAGGGGGGCGAGAGAGAGAGAGGGCGAGTGAGAGAGAGGGGGCGAGAGAGGACGAGAGGGAGAGAGAGTAGGCGAGAGACAGAGGAAGGGGGTGAGAGAGGGCGAGAGAGAGAGAGAGAGGGGGGGCGAGAGAGGGCGAGAGAGAAAGAGAGAGAGAGAGAGAGAGAGGGCGAGAGAGAGAGAGGGCGAGAGAGAGAGGGGGGCGAGAGAGAGAGAGAGGGCGAGTGAGAGAGAGGGGGTGAGAGAGGGCGAGAGAGAAAGAGAGAGAGAGAGAGGGCGAGAGAGAGAGAGAGGGCGAGAGAGAGAGAGAGAGTGGGCGAGAGAGAGAGAGGAAGGGGGTGAGAGAGGGCGAGAGAGAGAGAGAGGGGGGGGCGAGAGAGGGCGAGAGAGAGAGAGAGAGTGGACGAGAGAGAGAGAGGAAGGGGGTGAGAGAGGGTGAGAGAGAGAGAGAGGAGGGGCGAGAGAGGGCGGCAGAGAGTGCGAGAGAGAGAGAGGGCGAGAGAGAGAGAGAGAGGGGCGAGAGAGAGAGGGGGGGTGAGGAAGGGCGAGAGAGAAAGAGAGAGAGAGAGATAGGGAGAGAGAGAGGGGGCGAGAGAGGGCGAGAGAGAAAGAGAGAGAGGGGCGAGAGAGGGCGAGAGAGGGGGCAAGAGAGAGAGAGAGAGAGGGGGGTGAGAAAGCGAGAGAGTGAGGTGAGAGACGGGGCGAGAGAGGGCGAGAGAGGGCGAGAGAGAGAGAGGGGCGAGAGAGGGCGAGAGAGAAAGAGAGAGAGAGAGAGGGTGAGTGGGAGAGAGAGGGGCGAGAGAGAAAGAGAGAGAGAGGGGGGCGAGAGAGGGTGAGAGAGAGAGAGGGGCGGCGAGAGAGAGAGAGCGAGAGAGAGAGAGGGGGCGAGAGAGGGGAAGAGAGAGAGTGGGTGAGAGAGAGAGAGAGGTAGAGAGAAGGGGGGGCGAGACAGTGCGAGAGAGAAAGAGAGAGAGTAAGAGGGCGAGAGGGGGGGGTGGCGAGAGAGGGCGAGAGAGAGGGTGAGAGAGAGAGGGGGGCGAGAGAGAGAGAGAGAGAGCGAGAGAGAGAGGGGGCGAGAGAGGGGGAGAGAGAGAGAGTGGGCGAGAGAGTGAGCGAGAGGGAGAGAGAAGGGGGGGCGAGAGAGAGAGAGAGAGAAAGAGAGAGAGAGAGAGAAAGAGAGAGAGGGGAGCGAGAGAGGGCGAGAGAGAGGTCGAGAGAGAGAGAGGTCGAGAGAGAGAGAGGGCGAGAGAGAGAGAGAGGGGGGGCGAGAGAGAGAGAGAGCGCGAGAGAGGGCGAGAGAGAAAGAGAGAGAGAGGGAGGCGCGAGAGAGAGAGAGAGAGAGGGGGGTGAGAGAGGGCGAGTGAGAAAGAGAGAGAGAGAGAGGGCGAGAGAGAGAGAGGGGGGCGGGAGAGAGAGAGAGAGGGCGAGTGAGAGAGAGGGGGTGAGAGAGGGCGAGAGAGAGAGAGAGTGGGCGAGAGAGAGAGAGGAAGGGGGTGAGAGAGGGCGAGAGAGAGAGAGAGAGAGAGAGGGGCGAGAGAGGGCGAGAGAGAGAGAGGAGGGTCGAGAGAGGGCGACAGAGAGTGCGAGATAGAGAGGGAGAGCGAGTGGGCGAGAGAGAGATAGGGAGAGAGAGAGAGAGGGGGCGAGAGAGGGCGAGAGAGTGGTCGAGAGAGAGGGGGGGTGAGAGAGCGAGAGAGAGAGGGGGCGAGAGAGAGAGGGGGCGAGAGACGGGGCGAGAGAGGGCGAGAGAGAAAGAGAGAGAGAGAGGGCGAGAGAGAGAGAGGGGGCGAGAGAGGGTGAGAGAGAGAGTGGGCGAGAGAGAGAGAGAGAGGTAGAGAGAGGGGGGGCGAGACAGTGCGAGAGAGAAAGAGAGAGAGTAAGAGGGCGAGAGACGGGGGGGTGGCGAGAGAGGGCGAGAGAGAGGGTGAGAGAGAGGGGGGGTCGAGAGAGAGAGAGAGCGAGAGAGAGAGAGGGGGCGAGAGAGGGCGAGAGAGAGGGCGAGAGAGCGAGAGAGAGGGGGGGCGAGAGAGAGAGAGAGAGCGAGAGAGAGAGGGGGCGAGAGAGAGAGAGAGAAGGAGAGAGAAGGGGGGCGAGAGCGAAAGAGAGAGAGAGAAAGAGGGGGAGGAGAGAGAGAGAGAGGGGGGCGAGAGAGGGTGAGAGAGAAAGAGAGAGGGAGGGGGCGAGAGAGGGCGAGAGAGAGAGTGGGCGAGAGAGAGAGAGGAAGGGGGTGAGAGAGGGCGAGAGAGAGAGATGAGGGGCGAGAGAGGGCGGCAGAGAGTGCGAGAGAGAGAGAGAGGGGCGAGAGAGAGAGAGAGAGGGGGCGAGAGAGGGCGAGAGAGAAAGAGAGAGAGGGGGCGAGAGAGAGAGGGGGGGTGAGAGAGCGAGAGAGAGGGGGGCGGGAGACGGTACGAGAGAGGGCGAGAGGGAAAGAGAGAGAGAGAGGGGCGAGAGAGGGCGAGAGAGAAAGAGAGAGAGAGAGAGAGGGTGAGAGGGAGAGAGAGGGGCGAGAGAGAAAGAGAGAGAGAGGGGGCGAAAGAGGGCGAGAGAGACGGCGAGAGAGAGGGGGGGCGAGAGAGAAAGAGAGAGCAAGAGAGAGAGAGGGGGCGAGAGAGGGTGAGAGAGAGAGAGAGTGGGCGAGAGAGAGAGAGAGAGGGAGAGAGAAGGGGTGCGAGAGAGTGCGAGAGAGAAAGAGAGAGAGAGGGGGCGATAGAGAGAGAGAGGGCGAGAGAGAGAGAGAGGGGGGCGAGTGAGAGAGAGAGAGGGCGAGTGAGAGAGAGGGGGCGAGAGAGGACGAGAGAGAGAGAGAGAGTGGGCGAGAGAGAGAGAGGAAGGGGGTGAGAGAGGGCGAGAGGGGGGGCGAGAGAGGGCGAGAGAGAGAGAGAGAGAGAGAGGAGGGGCGAGAGAGGGTGACAGAGAGTGCGAGAGAGAGAGAGAGGGAGAGAGTGGGCGAGAGAGAGATAGGGAGAGAGAGAGGGGCGAGAGAGAGAGAGAGGGCGAGAGAGAGAGAAAAAGCGAGACAGAGAGAGTGAGAGAGAGGGTGTGAGAGAGAGAGAGATAAAGAGAGGTGGTGAGAGAGAGGGGTGAGAGAGAGAGAGAGAGGGGGCGAGAGAGGGCGAGAGTGAGAGAGAGAGAGAGTGGGCGAGAGAGAGAGAGAGAGAGGGGGGGCGATAAAGGGCGAGAGAGATGTGAGAGAGAGAGAGGGGGGGCGAGAAGAGAGAGAGAGAGGGCGAGAGAGAGAGGGGGGGAGGGAGAGGGCGAGAGAGAGAGAGAGGTTGAGAGAGGGCGAGTGAGAGAGAGAGAGAGAGAGAAAGAGAGAGGGGGCGAGAGAGGGCGAGAGAGAAAGAGAGAGAGAGAGATAGGGAGAGAGATGGGGCGAGAGAGGGCGAGAGAGAAAGAGAGAGAGGCGACGAGAGAGGGCGAGAGAGGGGGCGATAGAGAGAGGGGGTGAGAGAGCGAGAGAGAGAGGGGGGGAGAGAGAGAGAGGGGGGGGCGAGAGAGAGAGAGGGCGAGAGCGAGGTTGAGAGAGAGTGAAGTCGAGAGAGAGAGAGGGCGCTAGAGAGAGAGAGAGAGGGGGGGGCGAGAGAGAGAGAGAGAGAGGGGCGCGAGAGAGGGCGAGGGAGAAAGAGAGAGAGAGAGGCACGAGAGAGAGAGAGAGGCGGGGCGAGAGATAAAGAGAGAGAGAGAGAGGGGCGAGAGAGAGAGAGAGAGGGGCGAGAGAGAGGGGGGCGAGAGAGAGAGAGGGCGAGTGAGAGAGAGGGGGCGAGAGAGGACGAGAGGGAGAGAGAGTAGGCGAGAGACAGAGGAAGGGGGTGAGAGAGGGCGAGAGAGAGAGAGAGAGGGGGGGCGAGAGAGGGCGAGAGAGAAAGAGAGAGGAGGGGCGAGAGAGGGCGACAGAGAGTGCGAGAGAGAGAGAGAGAGAGAGGGTGAGAGAGAGAGAGAGAGAGAGGGGGCGAGAGTGGGCGAGAGAGAAAGAGAGAGAGAGAGATAGGGAGAGAGAGAGAGGGGCCGAGAGAGGGCGAAAGAGAAAGAGAAAGAGGGGGCGAGAGAGGGCGAGAGAGGGGGCGAGA
Organism: Chiloscyllium punctatum; assembly: GCF_047496795.1. NCBI lineage: Eukaryota > Metazoa > Chordata > Chondrichthyes > Orectolobiformes > Hemiscylliidae > Chiloscyllium > Chiloscyllium punctatum. The sequence continues at coordinate 2,346 of NW_027309907.1, read as the reverse complement.
GAGAGAGAGAGGGGGGTGAGAGAGCGAGAGAGAGAGAGGGCGAGAGAGAGAGAGAGAGAAAGAGAGAGAGGGGAGCGAGAGAGGGCGAGAGAGAGGTAGAGAGAGAGAGAGGTCAAGAGAGAGAGAGGGGGGCGAGAGAGGGCGAGAGAGAGAGAGAGAGTGGTGTGAGAGAGAGAGAGAGGGAGAGAGAAGGGGGGCGAGAGAGTGCGAGAGAGAAAGAGAGAGAGTAAGAGGGCGAGAGAGCGGGGGTGGCGAGAGAGGGCGAGAGAGAAAGAGAGAGGGGGGGGCGAGATAGGGCGAGAGAGAGGTCGAGAGAGAGAGAGGGCGAGTGAGAGAGAGGGGGCGAGAGACAGAGGAAGGGGGTGAGAGAGGGCGAGAGAGAGAGAGAGAGGGGGGCGAGAGAGGGCGAGAGAGAGAGAGAGAGAGAGAAGAGAGAGGGGGCGAGAGAGGGCGAGAGAGAAAGAGAGAGAGAGAGATAGGGAGAGAGAGGGGGCGAGAGAGGGCGAGAGAGAAAGAGAGAGAGGCGACGAGAGAGGGCGAGAGAGTGGGCGATAGAGAGAGGGGGTGAGAGAGCGAGGAGAGAGAGGGGGGGAGAGAGAGAGAGGGGGGGGCGAGAGAGAGAGAGGGCGAGTGCGAGGTTGAGAGAGAGTGAAGTCGAGAGAGAGAGAGGGCGCTAGAGAGAGAGAGAGAGGGGTGGCGAGGAGAGAGAGAGAGAGGGCGTGAGAGAGGGCGAGGGAGAAAGAGAGAGAGCGAGGCACGAGAGAGAGAGAGAGGCGGGGCGAGAGATGGCGAGAGATAAAGAGAGAGAGAGAGGGCGAGAGAGAGAGAGAGAGAGGGCGAGAGAGAGGGGGGCGAGAGAGAGAGAGGGCGAGTGAGAGAGAGGGGGCGAGAGAGGACGAGAGGGAGAGAGAGTAGGCGAGAGACAGAGGAAGGGGGGTGAGAGAGGGCGAGAGAGAGAGAGAGAGGGGGGCGAGAGAGGGCGAGAGTGAGGTCGAGAGAGAGAGAGAGGGGGGACGAGAGAGACAGCGAGAGAGAGAGTGGGCAAGAGAGGCCGAGAGAGAGAGAGAGAGGGGGGCGAGAGAGGGCGAGAGAGAAAGAGAGAGGAGGGGCGAGAGAGGGCGACAGAGAGTGCGAGAGAGAGAGAGAGAGAGAGGGTGTTGAGAGAGAGAGAGAGAGAGAGGGGGCGAGAGTGGGCGAGAGAGAAAGAGAGAGAGAGAGATAGGGAGAGAGAGAGAGGGGCCGAGAGAGGGCGAAAGAGAAAGAGAGAGAGGGGGCGAGAGAGGGCGAGAGAGGGGGCGAGAGAGAGAGAGAGGGGGGTGAGAGAGCGAGAGAGAGAGAGGGGCGAGAGAGAGAGAGAGAGAAGAGAGAGAGGGGAGCGAGAGAGGGCGAGAGAGAGGTAGAGAGAGAGAGGTCAAGAGAGAGAGAGGGGGCGAGAGAGGGCGAGAGAGAGAGAGAGAGTGGGGTGAGAGAGAGAGAGAGAGGGGAGAGAGAAGGGGGGCGAGAGAGTGCGAGAGAGAAAGAGAGAGAGTAAGAGGGCGAGAGAGCGGGGGGTGGCGAGAGAGGGCGAGAGAGAAAGAGAGAGAGGGGGGGCGAGATAGGGCGAGAGAGAGGTCGAGAGAGAGAGAGGGCGAGTGAGAGAGAGGGGGCGAGAGAGGACGAGAGGGAGAGAGAGTAGGCGAGAGACAGAGGAAGGGGGTGAGAGAGGGCGAGAGAGAGAGAGAGAGGGGGGCGAGAGAGGGCGAGAGAGAGAGAGAGAGAGAGAGAAAGAGAGAGGGGGCGAGAGAGGGCGAGAGAGAAAGAGAGAGAGAGAGATAGGGAGAGAGAGGGGGCGAGAGAGGGCGAGAGAGAAAGAGAGAGAGGCGACGAGAGAGGGCGAGAGAGGGGGCGATAGAGAGAGGGGGTGAGAGAGCGAGAGAGAGAGGGGGGGAGAGAGAGAGAGGGGGGTCGAGAGAGAGAGAGGGCGAGTGCGAGGTTGAGAGAGAGTGAAGTCGAGAGAGAGAGAGGGCGCTAGAGAGAGAGAGAGAGGGGGTGGCGAGAGAGAGAGAGAGAGGGCGAGGGAGAAAGAGAGAGAGCGAGGCACGAGAGAGAGAGAGAGGCGGGGCGAGAGATGGCGAGAGATAAAGAGAGAGAGAGAGAGGGCGAGAGAGAGAGAGAGAGAGGGCGAGAGAGAGGGGGGCGAGGAGAGAGAGAGGGCGAGTGAGAGAGAGGGGGCGAGAGAGGACGAGAGGGAGAGAGAGTAGGCGAGAGACAGAGGAAGGGGGTGAGAGAGGGCGAGAGAGAGAGAGAGAGGGGGCGAGAGAGGGCGAGAGTGAGGTCGAGAGAGAGAGAGAGGGGGACGAGAGAGAC